>NC_134687.1:660193620-660532385 GCF_050947455.1 Rhinoderma darwinii
TGACCAAACAAGTACACTTTATTAACTGTTGTGTGCGGAATGTGATCTATCACGCGCAATGCCCCTGCAATAAAATTTATGTGGGGATGACCACAAGGGAGCTGAAAGTGCGCGTGATGGAACACATTCGTGACATTGAAGGGATTACTAATAGTGACTGTAAATAGGGTTTAGGTGATAGAAATAAGCCGCTTGCTAGGCATTTTAGTGACTACCATGGTAGAAACTGGAGGTTGCTCAAAGTTAAGGGGATTGATCGAATCTATCAGGGGAATCGTTGGGATGATGTCTTCAGGGACCTTTTGTGGAAGGAGATTAAATGGATTGTGACTTTGGACACTATGTCCCCAAAAGGTCTAAATGAATCTCAAAGCTTTGCATCCTTCTTGTAAGTATTATTCTATGTTTATAATTTATAATATTCTATTACTACTCTGACTAGATCCAGTTTGATTGACTCTGATATGAGTAGGATTACCTGATGAACTGAATAACCAGACAACTATATAGCGGAAGTGATAATGATGAGGAGAAGATTGATCTCTATGAATTTGTGCAACAAGAATAATTCTATGCAACGACCATCCAGGAATGGGACTTGCTCATTTATGAATAGGGTGGACATCTGCTTTGTAATAATGTTCTCTATACTTTATTGTATAGAGTGATGTAGAACATATGTAATTAACCTTGTAACCTACAGATGTAATCTTTACATTCTTTAATAATTTTTTGTTTTATTGTATAAAAATGTTTATATATAATTTTTATAATATCACATGATTTTTTTAATTTAATATATATATTTTTGGTCACTTTGTGTTTTCGTTTTTTTTTGTCCGTTTTGTTTTTCACTTATTAAATATTATTATTTTTATAATATATATTTTCTATGATATAGGATAATATATATAATATTGAATCCTGCACTTGATACACTTATATGTATAATAATAACTTCACACATATGGAATTGTATTATTCCTTGGTTCGCATGTGCTGTACTCTTGGCGATCGCATGGTCTGTTTTGCATGTGGTCGGGACCTGGTTCATTTCCCTGGGTGGAGGGCCCCCGCACGGTGGGTGTCCCGGTTGTGGGACTCTCACGTGCAGACGCTTGGGTCATCACATGCCCACCTTGGATTTTTTCACTATTAGGGGTCTATAGTCCCCTATCCTTATATACATATCTATGTATGTAAGGATATAAACAGATGGTATCACCCACGTCGTGTTCAAATTAGGCATGATGTGGTGTGAGGTTACTTATTTATGCTATTGTGAATTGAATAGTTCTTTCGTGTAATTCCTGTATTCCATTATTTACTTATGGTTCAAACTATTTACTTAATTTAAAATACATGTCATAAACATTGAGGTGGATGATGGGATACAGATATCTTTATAATGATGTACATATACCCCTGTGTTATGAAATATATATATATTTAGCAAGGTCTATATATATATATATATATATATATATATATATATATATTAAAATGATATAAAAATACTTTAATTAAATAATACAGGTTTAAATGATGGATTATCTCATTGTTCTTGATAATAATGTGCCGAATTTCATCGGCTAGTAAAACTAACAACAAATTCAACGCTAAGGTTTAGATATATTCAGGTTCCCTTTGGAGATATGATGGTATTTGAATGAGCTGGTCAAATTACTTTATAGACTAAAACCTGCACATAATATGACAGTACTGATTTTATGCGAGAAAAAGACCAAAAAAAGGACCTATACCGGCGCTGCTGAAATGAAGTTTTTTATACTCAAGGCAAATAGAATAAATATATGTTTTATTGGTAGGTAGGCTACGCGTTACGACATCGAACTGATGTCTTCATCAGGCCAAGCAAAATCACACTGATTGTTACAGCTTATATACACAGCACATCAGATAAAGCAGAAGAAAAAACCGCCAAATCTGTATAGGTCAAAGATCAGTGATGACGTCAGTGTTTGAAAACGTAACAGAAATTTACAATAAAATCATGAGTGCAATCAATGAGATGAAATAAGTGTGAAATGGTGGGTTAGATTAAAAGCCGTTTAAGTAGCACGGATGGTCTAACTTAAAATTATATAAATATATATATTTAAAAAACATATATTTTTAAAAAAAGAACGATCTATGTATTGGTTACTATGGAAGTAACATTAACAAGTGAATGTTGTAGATGTTACTCACTTTGTATCACTGTAAACTTATGGAAACAGAAAGATGTGTGGTCGGCAGCAGGAAATGTTACACTGAAGTTACAGAGTAGCGTCACTGTCGTCATGGTAACAGACAGCTGCGATGAGAGAGAGGAGAAGGAGCTACTGAGCAGCAGGGGAGGATTATTCAGCTCTTAAACTACAGGATAAGGTAAGTGGAAGCAATAAAACCTATATTGCAAGATAAACTATTAAGGTTAGAGAATGTACTGATTGTAAGGTAGATAGATTTGTTTTTTTGATAATTAGAATGCTGTTTTTATAAATTTTAATGAAATACGTGTCTTTTTTGAAGAATGGGGTTGTAATGAGCAAATTTATTAACATGAAAAGACACTATCTATCCAAGTTTTCTCTATGCACTACAAATGTTCAAAGTGATTTCCATTGGTGACACGGCAGATGTCTAGGCAGTAGTCCAGTGCTGTCTGGATGGGTGCCAGCCTATCCTCGGATATGTACTCCACTGTTTTAGTGATGCGTTGTCTGAGGTCATTCAGATCCTGTGGCTGGGGGGCAGATATACTAAGTCATTGATGTAACCCCACAGATAGAAGTCGTAGGATGTTAGATCTGGCGATCGTGGAGGCCAGCGCAATATTGATGAATCGTTGTTTCTGGCAGGTATCGGCAAACGTCCAAATAAAAATGTGGAGGTGCACCATCCTGCTGATAGAGGAAGATCTGCCAAACATAGTCTATCTGTTGCATAAGCCATTCCTTTAACATGTAGAAGTGGCCACTGACAGTATGCTCAGCGATAAAGAAGGGACCGTAGACTTTGTGCCTTCTCATTTTACTGTACACAATTACTTTTGGGTGAGTCCCTCCTGTGCTCGATAAGGGCGCATGGTTTTTCTGAGTCCCAATTTCTGACATTGTGGCGATTGACCTTCCCACTGAGATGAAAGGTAGCCTCGTCGCTGAACACCAGCCTTTCAGCGAATTCCAATCGGCCCTGAGAGTCAATGCAAAAGTCACTGCGTTTCGGTTTGTCGTCTGGTTTCAGTTCTTGAAGAAGATGTAATCTGTATGGCTTAAAATGCCGGCGTTTTCGTAAGATACGGCATACCGTGGTTTGTGCACCTGTTGTTCTTACTAGTCAGCCTGGTCATACACGTCTTGAATCCTTCTCACTGTCTCATCCCATGTCTTTAGGTGGCCCAGATTTTTCCCATGACATAAACAGCCAGTGGTTTCTAATTGCATCAGCCAATGCGAAATGCATTTTTTATACAGAACACATTTACAAAATTAATTTTGAAAGTTTCACTCTACTGCCACGACAAACCCCGTTCTTGCAGATTCCAACATAGAAAAAGCTATTTTTTGCTTCGATGTCGCCATCTTATGTCACACTATGCAAGCTCGTTTCAAATTTGGCTCTTGAAAATGAAAGCTGTGCTGTGATTGGTTGCTATCGGCAACTAAGCCAGTTCTTATTTGATTTTCAGTCAATGGCCATTTACCACTGATTTTGAATTACAGTGAAGGAAATAAGTATTTGATCCCTTGCTGATTTTGTAAGTTTGCCCACTGTCAAAGACATGAACAGTCTAGAATTTTTAGGCTAGGTTAATTTTACCAGTGAGAGATAGATTATATAAAAATAAAAAAAAATAAAAAATCACATTGCCAAAATTATATATATTTATTTGCTTTGTGCACAGAGAAATAAGTATTTGATCCCTTTGGCAAACAAGACTTAA
The DNA here is from genome assembly GCF_050947455.1 of Rhinoderma darwinii. Classification (NCBI taxonomy): domain Eukaryota; kingdom Metazoa; phylum Chordata; class Amphibia; order Anura; family Rhinodermatidae; genus Rhinoderma; species Rhinoderma darwinii. The sequence continues at coordinate 660,197,570 of NC_134687.1, forward strand.
TACTTGGTGGCAAAACCCTTGTTGGCAAGCACAGCAGTCAGACGTTTTTTGTAGTTGATGATGAGGTTTGCACACATGTTAGATGGAATTTTGGCCCACTCCTCTTTGCAGATCATCTGTAAATCATTAAGATTTCAAGGCTGTCGCTTGGCAACTCGGATCTTCAGCTCCCTCCATAAGTTTTCGATGGGATTAAGGTCTGGAGACTGGCTAGGCCACTCCATGACCTTAATGTGCTTCTTTTTGAGCCACTCCTTTGTTGCCTTGGCTGTATGCTTCGGTTCATTGTCGTGCTGGAAGTCCCAACCACGAGCCATTTTTAATGTCCTGGTCGAGGGAAGGAGGTTGTCACTCAGGATTTGACGGTACATGGCTCCATCCATTCTCCCATTGATGCGGTGAAGTAGTCCTGTGCCCTTAGCAGAGAAACACCCCCAAAACATAATGTTTCCACCTCCATGCTTGACAGTGGGGACGGTGTTCTTTGGGTCATAGGCAGCATTTCTCTTCCTCCAAACACGGCGAGTAGAGTTAATGCCAAAGAGCTCAATTTTAGTCTCATCTGACCACAGCACCTTCTCCCAATCACTCTCAGAATAATCCAGATGTTCATTTGCAAACTTCAGACGGGCTTGTACATGTGCCTTCTTGAGCAGGGGGACCTTGCGGGCACTGCAGGATTTTAATCCATTACGGCGTAATGTGTTACCAATGGCTTTCTTGGTGACTGTGGTCCCAGCTGCCTTGAGATCATTAACAAGTTCCCCCCGTGTAGTTTTCGGCTGAGCTCTCACCTTCCTCAGGATCAAGGATACCCCACGAGGTGAGATTTTGCATGGAGCCCCAGATCGATGTCGATTGACAGTCATTTTGTATGTCTTCCATTTTCTTACTATTGCACCAACAGTTGTCTCCTTCTCACCCAGCGTCTTACTTATGGTTTTGTAGCCCATTCCAGCCTTGTGCAGGTCTATGATCTTGTCCCTGACATCCTTAGAAAGCTCTTTGGTCTTGCCCATGTTGTAGAGGTTAGAGTCAGACTGATTCATTGAGTCTGTGGACAGGAGTCTTTTATACAGGTGACCATGTAAGACAGCTGTCTTTAATGCAGGCACCAAGTTGATTTGGAGCGTGTAACTGGTCTGGAGGAGGCTGAACTCTTAATGGTTGGTCGGGGGTCACATACTTATTTCTCTGTGCACAATGCAAATAAATATATATAATTTTGACAATGTGATTTTTTTTTTAATATAATCTATCTCTCACTGGTAAAATTTAACCTAGCCTAAAAATTCTAGACTTTTCATGTCTTTGACAGTGGGCAAACTTACAAAATCAGCAAGGGATCAAATACTTATTTCCTTCACTGTATCTCCAGGCCTCTACTTTTGCACCATCCTTTTTGAATCATCCTGTAGTTACCTGAATTCAACTGTGACCGGAATCTATGAAGGAAAAGTATTGTGGGTAAAAGGAAGAAAATAAGAGCCTTGTTTACTTACAAAGCAGAGAAGCTGAATTGTCACCATGAACCTCGCGTTTTATTACTGTATTTATATATTCTCACACACTGCAGGAGAATCCAGAGCGACAGTACAGATGCCCCATGTGAATAATTATATTTTTTAACATATATGGACATAGAAAAATTTGATCTTCATTCAAACATTATAAAATGATAACAGTGATGGAATACGACAAAAACGACGAACAAATTAACTTTTCAATAATTTATTAAAATAAAAATTCACAGATGTTTTAAAAGAGAAGGAAATATCATAAGTATATTTATCACTACCTTAAAGACCTAAAATTAGAATAAGCTGCTCCAGTTTTAATACAAATGATTAGAACTTTGTTAGGATATATTCACACACTGCAGATATGTAGCAGAAGTTTTGCAACTGAAATTCTGAGTAGGGTTGTTTCTGCAGTATGCACATGGATTCTACAAGCTACAGCCGGATGAATGGGACAGTCGTACACATTTCTGTAACAAAACTGCTGTATGTGAATATACCCTTAGGCTGGAGACACACATGCAGCTTAAAGAGGCTCTGTCACCACATTATAAGTGCCCTATCTTCTACATAATGTGATTGGCGCTCTAATGTAGATAATAGCAGTGTTTTTTATTTTGTAAAACGATTAGTCTTGAGCAAGTTATGAGCAATTTTAGATTTATGCTAATTTGTTTCTTAATTCCAAACTGGGCTTTTTTTAGCATTTGACCAAGTGGGTGTTGTAAAGAGAAGTGTATGACGCTGACCAATCAGCGTCATACACTTCTCTCCATTCATGTCCATTTGTACTCAGCACAGCGTGATCTCGCGAGATCACGCTGTGCTGTCACATACACCCACATTAACTTTACTGAAGTGCCTTGAGAGTGAATAGACATCACCTCCAGCCAGGAAGCGATGTCTATTCACACTCCCGACACTTCGGTAAAGTTTGTGTGGGACTTAATCACAGCACTGCGTGATCTCGCGAGATCACGCTGTGAATGACAGCACAGCTGTGCTGTGTAATTAAGTCCCACAAAAACTTTACTGAAGTGTCAGGAGTGTGAATAGACATTGTGTCCTGGCTGGAGGTGTTGTCTATTCACTCTCAAGACACTTCAGTAAAGTTAATATGGGTGTATGTGACAGCACGGCGTGATCTCGCGAGATCACGCTGTGCTGAGTACAAATGCACATGAATGGAGAGAAGTGTATGACGCTGATTGGTCACTGATTGGTCAGCGTCATAAACTTCTCTGTACAACGCCCACTTGGTCAAAAGTTAAAAAACGCCTTGTTGGGCATTAGGAAACTAATTAGAATAAATGTCAAAATGTTCATAACTTGCTCAAAAATAATCGTTTTAAAAAAAAACAACACTTGTCATGTACATTACAGCGCCGATCAGATTATCTAGGAGATAGGGCACTTATAATGTGGTGACAGAGCCTCTTTAAGGTGTAGGTTTTTTCTTTTTTGTTTTTTTTTTCCTAGCCAAAGCCAAAACTGGATCTAGCTGGAAAGAGAAGTAGAAGTTCTTTATTTATATTTCCCGTTTCTTTTTAATACACTCTCAACTTTGGCTGAAATAAACTGCATGTTTGAATCCAGCTTCAGGGAAGATCTAGTAGGAACGTGTCTAATTTAAACCTCTGAAGTTTGGTTTGCCCTTTGCTATTGAAATGCGTGGTGAGATCCAGAGCGCTCTGAGGCCTTCAGAAAGGTTATGGATGTCAATGATTCAGGAAAGGGAAGGTCGTCAAACTATTAGATGTCAATCATTCCACTGTCCAGAAGATCATCTACATGTGGAGATTTCAGACAACTGCCAATTGGTCCAGGCCAGTCTGTCTCAGTAAGATCAGCCTGGGAGCAGAACACAAGATGCTGAAAGAAGTCTCTCTGTTAAATATTATGTAGTTAGTCTGAAATTCTTCAGTATATATTAGGAGGACCACGATACTTCGACAAATAATGTTAGTTTATATAAATCTTTCTGATTATTGTGATAAAAGATACAGGAAATATTCACAGGAAAATATAGATTATTCTCTGCAATTTACAAGAAAAGATACATTCCTACGTATACAGCTGTCATTCTCTCACTGCTGGAAGTCATGTTGAAGGTACAGGACCCCTCCCCCAGGTCTCTGAGTGTTCGTCTGTCAGCATCAGTTTGGAGTATCGTTTCCAGTCTATCCCTATATGTCATATGTACCCAAAAATACAGGCCTGTCTTAAACATTTATGTGGCTTTTGTGTCTACATATACAGAAGTTTACAAATGTCATTCTCCTGTTCTTCAACCCTTAGTGCACCGACATATCTATATGTCTGCTCAATTGTCAATGTCGGCTTATTGTATATTTACTTCTTTTATATTGAATATCAATTGTGAATATTAGCAAAGTGATAAACACTGAGTGTGAAGGTGCCCTATATTGTAACACATCATATGTAACATTTCCCCCTTTAGCGGGTGAGATACATAAGTTGGAACCCTCAAAATATACAGATTTATCATCAGACCAGATTTGTCATCGGGTCTTCAATCTTTTTTTTTCTGAATATTATTAAATGTCCATTGCTCAAATAAATTGATTGTCCGTATGTGAATCACTACTTTATGATGTAACTCAATGTTATAGTAAATTGTGATCGGATACCCATACAAAGTAGATTTTTAATTAAACCTAATATAAAATGATGGAATTTTCTTCTCCGTATTGTCTGGTTCCATTGAAGATTTGGCACTTATGTTGTTGACTTGTTCACAATAGAATAATCTCTGATAACTTGTCAGCATAAACACAGTCTTTAGATTGTAGAAAGATAGTCCATATGTTGAAGACATAGATATAAAATTTAAGTCCGTAAACCACACAGCAATGCACATTCTTCACCTTGCAAAGTCTTGGACGATCACTCTTCGAAATGAATGTTGATGGATTAGGCGATGCAGCCTTTCAAGTGTTTCCATCGAGTTTTCATAATGAAGTCATAGTCCAAGTCACATTGATATAAGAGCAAAGTCCATGGATTAAATATATATCACTTGTGGGTTTCCTGAATACAGACTTGCCCCTATTCCAGGAATTCCTCTGCTTTTCTTGAGCACTTCAGCTTGTCACTCTGGAGCAGCATTGCATAAGCATTAGGGGCCTTTCACACGAGCATGTTAAGGACGGAACGTATTTTAGCCGCAAGTCCCGGACCGAACACACTGCAGGGAGCCGGGCTCCTAGCATCATAGTTATGTACGACGCTAGGAGTCCCCACCTCGCTGCAGGACAACTGTCACGTACTGTAATCATGTTTTCAGTATGGGACGGCAGTTCCACGGAGAGGCAGGGACTCCTAGCATCGTAGATAACTATGATGCTAGGAGCCCGGCTCCCTGCAGTGTGTTCGGTCCGGGACTTGCGGCCGAAATACATTCCGTCCTTTACGGACGTAACATGCTCATGTAAAAGGCCCCTAAGTGTTAACTGTGACACTCCTTCTTGCTGGAATAAACTGTAAGTTCCTTAACCCCTTCCAGACATTTGTCCTATGGATACATCATGGAAAGCCAGTGCTTCCCGCATATTGCCGTATCATACGACAAATGGATGACACGGGCTCAGAAGCAGAGTCGGTGCCATCATCCCCAGGTATCTGCTGTATGTTACAGTGGACACCGTACTGTAAAGACGGGGACTTTAAGTTGGCTCCGATCCCCGCCATTAACCCCTTAAATGCAGCGGTCAAAAGCGTTTGCTGCATTTAGGGTGTTTGCAGCTAATCGCCACCCCAGCAACGAAATTGTCAGGGTGTCGGTGGAAGCAATGGCAACCGGAGGCCTAATACTGGATTCCTGGTCTGCCTAGTATGGAAGCCTTACAGCCCCCCCCTCCCGGACGTGGGGCATAATAGGATACCAGCACTGACAGCAAGATGGTGCTGGCTCAGAAGCTGAGCCCGTATCATCACGGGCGGGTGTCCACTGTATGTTACAGCTGACCCCCTCTGTAACGCAGGGACCTGAGCTAGCTCCGATGCCTGCCATTATCCCCTTAGATGAAGCATCTTAGTGGTTTGTAGCATATCGGCAGCCCTGCCATGCAATCGCAGTGCTGCTGACTGCTGCTATGGCAGCAGGAGGCCTAACAATGGATGCCTGTTATGCCATTACAGAAGCGGATTAGGCCCCGCCCAGAGGCGGAGCCTAATCGTCTTTCTGTCAGTGAACGACTGACAGATCTAATACATTGCACTACATAGGTAGTGCAATGTATTAGAAAAAAACATCTGACAGTTGGACTAAAAAAAAAGTATAAAAAATGTGAACACAAAAGTTGTAAAAAATATAATAAAAGTTTCATGTAATAAAATAAAACACAATCGCCCTTTTTCCGCTATCAAGTCCTTTATTGTTAAAAAATAAAATAAACCATACATATGTTATTTATCCCGTGCGGTAAACGCCGTAAAAGAATATCCTAAAAAACAATGCCAGAATTTCAGTTTTTTGGTCACTTTGTCAATTGTGAAGGTGCCCTATATTGTAACACATCTTATTTAACGTTTCCCCCTTTTGCGGGGGAGATACATCAGTTGGAACACTTAATATATACAGATTTATCATCAGACCAAATTTGTCATCGGGTCTTCATTTTATTTTTTTCTTTCTGAATATTATTAAATGTCCATTGCTCAAATAAATTGAATGTCCGTATGTGAATCACTACTTTATGATGTAACTCAATATTATGGTAAATTGTGATCGGATACCCATGCAAAGTAGATTTTAAATTAAACATAATATAAAATGATGGAATTTTCTTCTCCTAAGGCTGGGTTCACACGACCTCTTTTCAGACGTAATGGAGGCGTTTTACGCCTCGAATTACGACTGAAAAGAAGGCTCTAATACGTCGGCAAACATCTGCCCATTGCTTGCAATGGGTCTTACGATGGTCTGTGCAGACGAGCTGTCATTTTACGCGTCACTGTCAAAATATGACGCGTAAAATGACGGCTCGTCAAAAGAAGTGCAGGGCACTTCTTGGGACGTTTTTGGAGCCGTTTTCTCATAGACTCCAAAAACGTCCGAAAACGGCCGAAAAAACGCTGCGAAAAACGTGAGTTGACCAAAAAACTTCTGAAAATCAGGTGCTGTTTTCCCTTGAAAACAGCTCCGTAGTTTTTGAGTTTGCGTGTGAACATACCCTTAGGGTATGTTCACGCAGCCTATTTTTGGCCGTTTCTTGGTCCGTAAACGCCTGAAAATTCGGAAGCAGAACGCCTCCAAACATCTGCCCGTTGATTTCAATAGGAAAACGGCGTTCTGTTCCGATGGAGCGTTTTTCTACGCGTGAAAAAATGGCCACGAAAAAAAGTGCAGGACACTTCTTGGGACGTTTTTGGAGCCGTTTTCCATAGACTATTGAAAAAAGCTCCAAAAACGGGCGGAAAAAACACAGCGAAAAACGGGAGTGGCACAAAAAACTTCTGAAAATCAGGAGCTGTTTTCTCTTGTAAACAGCTCCGTATTTTGAGAAGTTTTTGACTCTGCGTGTGAACGCAAAATATGTCTGAAATTACTGAGCTGTTTTCAGGAGAAAACAGCTCCTGAATTTCAGACGTAATTGCTCGTACTCGCGTTTTTTGCAGTGTCCATTACGGACGTAATTGGAACTGTTTTTCAATGGAGTCAATGAAAAACGGCTCCAATTACGTCCCAAGAAGTGTCCTTCACTTCTTTTGACAAGCCGTTTTTTTTTTTTACGCGCCGTCTTTTGACAGCGACTCGTAAAATGACAGGTCGTCAGCACAGTGCATCGTAAAACCCATTGAAAGTAATGGGCAGATGTTTGTCGGCGTAATGGAGCCATTTTTTCAGACGTAATTCGGGGCGTAAAACGCCCAAATTACGTCTGAAACTTGGTCGTGTGAACATACCCTTATTGCCTGATTCCGTTGTAGATTTGGCACTTACAGTAAAGGAAATAAGTATTTGATCCCTTGCTGATTTTGTACGTTTGCCCACTGTCAAAGACATGAACAGTCTAGAATTTTTAGGCTAGGTTAATTTTACCAGTGAGAGATAGATTATATTTAAAAAAAAAAAAGAAAATCACATTGTCAAAATTATATATATTTATTTGCATTGTGCACAGAGAAATAAGTATTTGATCCCTTTGGCAAACAAGACTTAATACTTGGTGGAAAAACCCTTGTTGGCAAGCACAGCAGTCAGACTTTTTTGTAGTTGATGATGAGGTTTGCACACATGTTAGATGGAATTTTGGCCCACTCCTCTTTGCAGATCATCTGTAAATCATTAAGATTTCGAGGCTGTCGCTTGGCAACTCGGATCTTCAGCTCCCTCCATAAGTTTTAGAAGGGATTAAGGTCTGGAGACTGGCTAAGCCACTCCATGACCTTAATGTGCTTCTTTTTGAGCCACTCCGTTGTTGCCTTGGCTGTATGTTTCGGGTCATTGTCGTGTTGGAAGACCCAGCCACGAGCCATTTTTAATTTCCTGGTGGAGGGAAGTAGGTTGTAATCAGTATTTGACGGTACATGGCTCCATCCATTCTCCCATTGATGCGGTGAAGTAGTCCTGTGCTCTCAGCAGAGAAACACTCCCAAAACATAATGTTTCCACCTCCATGCTTGACAGTGGTGACGGTGTTCTTTGGGTCATAGGCAGCATTTCTCTTCCTCCAAACACGGCGAGTTGAGTTAATGCCAAAGAGCTCAATTTTAGTCTCATCTGACCACAGCACCTTCTCCCAATCACTCTCAGAATCATCCAGATGTTCATTTGCAAACTTCAGACGGGCCTGTACATGTGCCTTCTTGAGCAGGGGGACCTTGCGGGCACTGCAGGATTTTAATCCATTACGGAGTAATGTGTTACCAATGGTTTTCTTGGTGACTGTGGTCCCAGCTGCCTTGAGATCATTAACAAGTTCACCCCGTGTAGTTTTCGGCTGAGCTCTCACCTTCCTCAGGATCAAGGATACCCCACGAGGTGAGATTTTGCATGGAGCCCCAGATCGATGTCGATTGACAGTCATTTTGTATGTCTTCCATTTTCTTACTATTGCACCAACAGGTGCCTCCTTCTCACCCAGCGTCTTACTTATGGTTGAACTCTTAATGGTTGGTAGGGGATCAAATACTTATTTCTCTGTGCACGATGCAAATAAATATATATAATTGTGACAATGTGATTTTCTGTATTTTTTTTTATATCATCTATCTCTCACTGGTAAAATTAACCTAGCCTAAAAATTCTAGACTGTTCATGTCTTTGACAGTGGGCAAACTTACAAAATCAGCAAGGGATCAAATACTTATTTCCTCCACTGTATGTTGTTGATTCGTTCACAATAGAATAATCTCTGATAACTTGTCAGCATAAACACAGTCTTTAGATTGTAGAACGATAGTCCATATGTTGAAGAAATGGATAGATAGATAGATAGATAGATAGATAGATAGATAGATAGATAGATAGATAGATAGATAGATAGATAGATAGATAGATAGATAGATAGATAGATAGATAGATCCAGGTCCGTAAACCACACAGCAATGCACATTCCTCACCTTGTAAAGTCTTGGATGAACACTCCTTGAAATGAATGTTGATGGATTAGGCGGTGCAGCCTCTCAAGTGTTTCCATCATCGAGTTTTCATAATGAAATCATAGTCCAAATCACGTTGATATAAAAGCAAAGTCCATGGATTAAATATATATCACTTCTGGATTTCCTGAATACAGACTTCCCCCTATTTCAGGAATTCTTCTGCTTTTCTTGAGCACTTCAGCTGGTCACTCTGGAGCAGTATTGCTTAAGCATAAGGGTATGTTCACATGCAGAGTCAAAAACGTCTCAAAATACGGAGCTGCTTTCAAGAGAAAACAGCTCCTGATTTTCAGACATTTTTTGTGCCACTCGCGATTTTCGCTGCGTTTTTGGAGCTTTTTTTCAATAGAGTTTATGGAAAACGGCTCCAAAAACGTCCCAAGAAGTGTCCTGCACTTTTTTCGCGGCCGTTTTTTTATGCGTCAAAAAACGCAGCGAAAAACGCTCCATCGGAATAGAAAGTCGTTTTCCCATTGAAATCAGTGGACAGATGTTTGGAGGCGTTCTGCTTCTGATTTTTTGGCCATTTTTCATGCGTTTACGGCCCGAAAAACGGCCGAAAATAGGTTGTGTGAACATACCCTAAGTGTAAACTGTGACACTCCTTCTTGCTGGAATAGACTGTAAGTTCCTTAACCCCTTCCCGACATTTGTCATATGGATACGTCATGGAAAGTCAGATTTGCCGTATCCATAAGACAAATGGAGGACACCGGCTCAGTAGCTGAGTTGGTGCCATAATCCCTCGGTGTCAGCTGTATCTTACAGCGGACACCCTACTGTAATGGCGGGGACCGAAGTTAGCTACGATCCCTGCCATTAAACCCTTAAATGCAGCGGTCAGAAGAGATCACATAGGTAGTGCAATGTATTAGAGAACAAAAATCATACACCTTCAAGTCCCCTAGTGGGACTAAAAAAAATAGTAAAAAAAACACAATCGCCCTTTTTTCCTTATCAAGTCCTTCATTACTGAAAAAAAGAAATAAACCATACATATTTGGTATTATGTTATTTATTCCAAGCGGTGAACGCCGTAAAAAAAAAAAACAACTAAAAAACAATGCCAGAATTTTAGTTTTTTGGTCACTTTGCCCTACAAAAATTGGAATAAAAAGTGATCAAAAAGTCGCCTGCATCTAAAAATGGATCTTCAAAATATTAAAACTATAGCTCATCTTGCAAATAACAAGCCCTCATACAGCTCCGTCGAAGCAAAAATTAAAACGTTCTGGTTCTCATAACTTGGCGACAGAAAAAATACATTCTTTTGACAAAAGTAATTTTATTGTGCAAAAAGTTGTAAAACATAAAAAAGCAAAATAAATTTGGTATTGCCAGAATCAGACTGACCCGCAGAGTAAACTTAACATGTAATTTGTAACACACGTTGAACGCTGTATAAAAAAAATTTAAATCTATGCCAGAATTTCTGTTTTTTGGTCACCCTGCCACCCAAAACGTAGGATAAAAAGTGATCAAGAAGTCGCATGTACACCAAAATGGTACCAATAAAGACTACAGCTCGTCCTGCAAAAAAACAGCCCTTATACCACTACGTCTATGAAAAAATAAAATTAGTTAAAGAGGCTCTGTCACCAGATTCTCAAATCCCTATCTCCTATTGCATGTGATCGGCGCTGCAATGTAGATAACAGTAAAGTTTTTTTGTTTTTTTTAAAAACGTTAATTTTTGGCCAAGTTATGAGCTATTTTATATATATGCAAATGAGCTTTGAAATGGACAACTGGGCGTTTTCTTTTCATTATGTCCAACTGGGCGTGTATTGTGTTTTTAACTGGGCGTGTTTACGTGTATGACGCTGACCAATCAGTGACCAGTCAGCGTCATACACTCCTCTCCATTCATTTACACAGCAGCACAGCGTTCTTACTAGAACGATGTGCAGCCACATACACAAGTGTCCTGATAATGAATACACATGACCTCCAGCCTGGACGTCATGTGTATTCAGAATCCTGACACTTCTGACTCTTTTCTGTGAGATTCCAGCAAGGTAAACTAAATCTCGCGAGATTACGGAGGTAAACGAGATTTCGTTTACCTTGCTGGAAATCTCAAATAAAAGAGTCAGAAGTGTCAGGATTCTGAATACACATGACGTCAAGGCTGCATGGCCGTGCATTTTTTTTCTCCCCTACAGCGTATTATACCAGGACAACACTTCCCAGCAAAATTCCCCAAACTGTAAAGGTGCAGAGTGTGGACCAAAAGGGGGATAAGGAAGGACATTTATCAATGCGACACCGGCCTGTGCAGAAAGGATTGCATCACAGTGTTAAACACATCTATGGATTGTTTTGTATTTTTACCCCATTATTATACCACCTGACTATGCCCCTGATATACTCTGCCCAGTTTACATATGCCCCCACATTCTAAACTGAAATACCAGTAATACGAAAAAAAAATACTACCAAGCAAAATCCACGCTCCAAAAGCCAAATGGTGCTCACTTCCTTCTGACCCCTACAGCGTGCCCAAACAGCAGTTTACTTCCACATATATGGCACCGCCATACCCGGGAGAACCCTTTTAACAATTTTTGTGGTGTGTGTCTCCAGTGGCACAAGCTGGACATGACATATTTGCCACCGAAATAGAATATCTAGGGAGAAATTAGAACTTTTACTTTGCACCATCCGCAGCACATTTATTTATGAAAGAGACCTGGTGGGGAAAAATGCTCACTACACCCCTTAATAAATGCCCTGCAATTGTAAACCAATACTTTGTAAATCGCCAAATTAGGCCTTTATTTCGCATAGTACTCTTTCGCTCCTGAGCCCTGTCAAATATCCAGGCAAAAGATTAGGGCCACATGTAGGGTGTTTCTAAAACCGGGAAACACAGCATAATAATTAGAGAGCTGTCTTGTTATGGTGGCAGAAGCTGGGCACCACATATTGGCATATCTATGGAAAAAATAAAATATTCACTCTGCAATATGGAGTGCACACTAATTTATGCAAAACACCTGCAGTGTTAACACTGTCACTATACCCTTTGGGGTATACCTTGAGGGCTGTAGTTTCCAAAATGGGGTCACTTCTGTAGGGTTTTCCACTGTTTTGGTCCCACCGAGGCTTTGCAAATGTGACATAGCGACCAGAAACCAATCCAGCAATATCTGTACTCAAAAAGTCAAATGGCACTCCTTTCCTTCTGAGCCCTACTCTGTGCCCAAACATCAGTTTTTGACCACATATTGGGTATTTCCGTACTCCAGAGAAGTTGTTTTACAAATGTTGGGGTTCTTTTTTTTCCTTTATTTGTTGAGAAAATGAAAATTTTTGAGCTAAAACTACGTCTTAATGAAAAAAAGGACTTTTTTTTTATATTCACTGCCCAATTCTAATAAAATCTATGAACCACCTGTGGGGTTATAAAGCTCACTACACCCCTAGATGAATTCTTCAAGGGGTGTAGTTAAGTGAATGTAATTCACTTTTGGGGTGTTTCCACTGTACTGGTACCTTAGGGGCTTTGGAAAGCGACATGGTGTCAAGAAATCAATCCAGCAAAATCTGTGCTCCAATAGCCAAATGGCGCTCCTTCTCTTCTGAGCCCTGCCGTGTCTCCAAACAGCAGTTTACGACCACATACTCTGGAGTTATTTGTGGAAATTGTTGTGTGGTGTTTTTAGCGAGAACGACATCTTATTGAAAAAAAATGTAATGTTTCATTTTCACATCCAAATTCTAATAAGAGCTATGAAACACCTGTGGAGTCAAAATGCTCACTACACCCCTAGATAAATTCCTTGTGGGGTGTAGTTTCCAAAATGTGTTTTTTTTTTTGGGGGGTGTTTCCTTTGTTTTGGCATCACAGGACCTCTTTAAACCTGACATGTTGCCTAAAATATACTCAAATAAAAAGAAGGCCCCAAAATCCCCTAGGTGCTCCTTTCCTCAAGGGGTGTAGTTTCCTAAATGGAGTCACTTTTTGGGCGCTCTCACTTTTTTGGTCCCTCAGGGGCTTTGCAAATGTGACATGGCCTCCGCAAACCATTCCTGCTAAATTTGAGCTCCAAAAGCCAAATGGCACTCTTTCCTTTCTAAGCCCTGCCGTCAATGTTCCCTCTAAGTCTTGGCAGCTCCTGGGCGGGTCAGTTAGGGAGCAGGGCTAGTCTCCATCAATAATGGGCGATCTGATGACAAAAAGTAATACCCCCAGTAAACGCGAATATATGATGCTACATAGGAGAATAAGAAAACTTATGTTAAATTAGTTTTAATTACTTTTTTAAATACTATAATATTACAAGTCCAGCAGTAAAATAGACATTTATAAACACCAATTATACACCCTCATTAAACCACTGCCCCTATAGATAATGCCACATAGACCGCCTGTAGATAGCACCACACAGACCCTGTAGATGGTGCCTCAGACCCCCTGTAGATAGTGCCACACAGACCCCTGTAAACAGCGCCACACACAGCCCCCAGTAGATAGCGCCACACACAGCCCCATGTAGATAAAACCCCATGTTGATACTGTATATACTGCCACACAGAACCTCACTTGTATATACTGCAACAAAGCCCCCCTTGTATATACTGCCACACCGCCCCAACTTGTATATACTGCCACACAGCCCCCTTATATATAGTGCCACACAGCCCCCCTTGTATATACTGCCACACAGACCCCCTTGTATATACTGCCACACAGCCCCCCTCTCTTGTATATACTGCCAGTTTTCCCAGCAGTAAAATAGACATTTATAAACACCAATTGTAAGCATCCATGAAAGAATCCCTCATTACACCACTGTCCCTATAGACAGCGCCACACAGACCCCTGTAGACAGCGCCACACACAGCGCCCAGTAGATAGCACCACACAGCGCCCTGTAGTCAGCTCCACACACAACCTCCTGTAGATAGCGCCACAAAGACCCATGTAGATACTGCCTCATGTTGATACTGTATATACTGACCCACAGAGCCCCACTTGTATATACTGCCACACAGCCCTCCCTTGTATATACTGCCAAAGAAACCCCTGAATATACTGCCACACAGCTTTCCCCTCGTGTAGATAGTGCTACACAACAATCCCCCCCCCCCGTGAATATAGTGCCACATACATCCCCCCAAAAAATAATATTCTACTTATCTTGCCCCGTTGCCGCACTGACTTGCGGGTGGGACGCATGCACACACCGGCATTATGCAGTGACATCATCACACCGGCCTGCGCAGGGAGATTTCCCAGCAATGTGGCCTGCAGCCTATAAAGTTCATTTGTATCAGAGTCCTGAGGAAGCAAATACAAGTGAATATGGCTGCCGCTAGCACCACTGCATCCGCCCGCCGCCCATGACCGTGCACAGGCTTTAAAAATTAGTGCACTGGCAGACTGTGGAAGGTGCACGGCCGCGCACCTTATAGTATTGAAGTAAGAGAAAAAACGGGATAAACGGCGCTGCTTGTAAAGGTACGGTTTATTAGAAGGATGCTACGCGTTTCGGCGCCGGACCGGCGTCTTCATCAGGCATGTCGCAGGGTTAAAAACCACATGTATATATACCAAATACCATAGGGTAAATTACAAACTGATTGGACCAGTTCAGACCAGCCTCCTGGCCAAAAACCGCCAAAAACAGCAGGTCAAAGTTCAGAAGTTGATACAAATAAAGAGAGAAGAAAAAAAAAATAAATAAAAAAAATAAAAAATAAAAAAAAAAAAAAAAAAAAAGTCAAAGTTCAGAAGTTGATACAAATAAAGAGAGAAAAAAAACAAAACAAAAAAAAAAACAAAAAACAAATAAATAAATAAATAAATAAAAAAAAAAAAAAAAAATAATAATAAATAAATAAAAAAATAAAAAAATAAATAAAAAAGGGAAATGCAATATGCAAACATATAACAAGGAAATAACAATATATGACTAGGATGATTAGATAAAAGACATGGATCACAAATCAGAGTGAACTACCAGCTAGTTTACAAAATAACTAATTTTATATCGGTAAATACCAAGGAAAGTTTCCCGATTAAAAACTTCCTCAACTGCGGGAGCGACTATGTTATATACCTATTACAATGCACATGTGACCGTCAATACGTGGGTCGTACCACCCAAACCCTTAGAAATAGGATCAATAAGCATAGATTTAATGTCAGGACTGGTTTCGTTAAACATAGTGTATCTCGCCATTGTGCCACTGTACATAACTGTAACTTTGGCGCTATTACTGTAACTCCTATAGAGAGAATACCTATCGATATACCCGATAGATTTACCAGATTAAAGCAAAGGGAAAATTTCTGGATATATAAATTGGGAACGTTATACCCCAATGGTCTTAACGATATTACAGAGTCCGCATTGGATTAATGATCTTATGTTTATGTTTATATAACTGTTGACCTTGCTTTTTAACCATACTCCCGTATTGGATTAATGATATAGAAGTCTTGACGATTAATTTAACCTTGCTTTTAGATTTTGCTCCTCATAAGCGTTATGTTACTATTTTACAATAACCCTTCTATCTTCATTTATGCAGTTTTGTTGTAAGTATTATTATCATTGTGCTATGTAATGTTACCCTAACATTTTATGTGAATTTTATTAGCTGAGGTTTGTTCATACTATATATTTTTATATATATATATATATATATATTTCTTTACGCTCTATAATAATATTATTAATTATTATTTATAGTTCGTGCATGTCTAAATCAATATTGAATTTCTTCGGCTATTGTATCTGGTATTGCCGTCCTAATTGTCTATATGTCCCCGGGTTAGGTCCTTTATTATGTCCTTCTAAATCTTCTATTGTAATTCATTACTGTATTAATCAGGTAAATCCTGTTTTTATAATCCCAGCATATCGCCCGTATCTGCGGTCCATTATGCGTATCACTGTGCTTCACTTCCGGGATTTTTGTTGTCAGTGGTTTCCCTGACAACGTTCCACCATGCGTTCCATTGAGACCGCTTTACCTCTTCCGGATTGTATTGTGTATGTGTTTCCTGGCAACATACAACGGCCGCTGCCCTTTTCTTAAACTACCATCACGTATGTACTTCAGCAATGTTTGTTATTATAATTATATATAATTTTTATTTCTGTTATCGTAAACTAGCTGGTAGTTCACTCTGATTTGTGATCCATGTCTTTTATCTAATCATCCTAGTCATATATTGTTATTTCCTTGTTATATGTTTGCATATTGCATTTCCCTTTTTTATTTATTTTTTTATTTTTTTATTTATTTATTATTATTTTTTTTTTATTTTTTTTATTTATTTATTTATTTATTTGTTTTTTGTTTTTTTTTTTTGTTTTTTTTTTCTCTCTTTATTTGTATCAACTTCTGAACTTTGACTTTTTTTTTTTTTTTTTTTTTTATTTTTCTCTCTCTTTATTTGTATCAACTTCTGAACTTTGACCTGCTGTTTTTGGCGGTTTTTGGCCAGGAGGCTGGTCTGAACTGGTCCAATCAGTTTGTAATTTACCCTATGGTATTTGGTATATATACATGTGGTTTTTAACCCTGCGACATGCCTGATGAAGACGCCGGTCCGGCGCCGAAACGCGTAGCATCCTTCTAATAAACCGTACCTTTACAAGCAGCGCCGTTTATCCCGTTTTTTCTCTTACTTCAATATTACTTTGGCATCTCCACGGGGATTGCGTCCGGGATTGGCAGCAGCTATTGATACAAATTACATGCCGGTAATTTGCCACTGAACAGGTGAGCATTTATGTACCGTTTTTTTTGCTCCTTATACTATTGATCACGCCACTTGGCGCCGTGTCTCCCTTTTTGCTTTTTTTCCGCGCACCTTATAGGGAACACTGACTGCCGTGTGTGCAAACAGCTGTTTATGACCACATGTGGGGTATTGTTTTACTCTGGAGAAATTGCTTTAGAAATTTTGTGGTGCGTTTTCTCCTTTTAAACCTATATTTTCTTTGAAAAATTTAGATTTTAATTTTCACAGCCTAATTTCAATAATTTCTGCAATAAACCTGTGGAGTCAAAATGCTCACTACACCCCTAGATAATTTTTTTTGAGGGGTGTCGTTCCCCAAATGGGGTAACTTTTGGGGGATTTCCACTATTTTCGCACCGCAAGAGCCCTTCAAACCTGACATGGTGCCTAAAATATATTCTAATAAAAAGGAGGCCTCAAAATCCACTAGGTGCTCCTTTGCTTCTGAGTTCATAAGCACACTAGGGCCACATGTGGGATATTTCCTAAAACTGCAGAACCTGGGCAATAATGAGTTGCATTTCTCTGGTAAAACTTTCTGTTACACAAAAAAAAAAGATTAAAATTGAATTCCTGCAAAAAAGAAAAAAAAATGAAATTAGCAAATTTCACCTCTACTTTGCTTTAATTCCAGTGAAACGTCTAAAGGGTTAAGAAACTTTCTAAATGCTGTTTTGAATACTTTGAGGGGTGAAGTTTTTAAATGGGGTGACTTATTGGGGGTTTCTAATAAATAAGACCCTCAAAGCCGCTTCACAACTGAACTGGCCCCTGTAAAAATAGCCTTTAGAAACTTTCTTGAAAATGTGAGAAGTTGCTGCTAAAGTTCTAAGCCTTGTAACGTCCAAGAGAAATAAGAGGATGTTCAAAAAACTATGCCTATCTAAAGTAGACATATGGGGGATTTTAATTAAGAACAATTGTATGGTATAAGGCCTCATGCACACGACCGTGTTTTTGCGGGCGCAATTCCCCCGAAAATCCACGGGAGAATTGCGGCCCCATTCTTTTCTATGGGGCCGTGCACTCGACCGTAGTTTTTGCGGTCCGTGCACGGCCCGGGAGCCCGGACCGCAGAAAGAACAGGCATCTCTTATTAAGGCCCGGTTCTGCGGTCCGGGCTCATTGAAAACAATGGCCGCGGCCATGTGCATGTCCCACGATTTGCGGGCGGCCTGCGGCTGACAGTCCGCTGACAGTCCGCAGCCGGCCGACCCGAAAATCACGGCTGTGCACACGGCTACGGTCGTGTGCATGAGGCCTAACTGCCTGTCCTACAAGCAGATGCATTTAAATTTAGAAAAATGCTAATTTTTTCGCTAAATTTCGGTGTTTTTCACAATTAAATACTGAATGTATTTAGCAAATTTTGCCAGTAACATAAAGTCCAATGTGTCACAAGAAAACAGTCTCAGAATCGCTTGGATAGGTAAAAGCATTCCGAAGTTAATACCACATAAAATGAAACATGTCAGATTTGAAATATGAGGCTCTGTCAGGAAGGTCAAAAGTGGCCAAAGCGGAAAGGGGTTATTGTAGGTAAATGTAAAGTTATGCATTTGGGTACCAAAAATCTGCATGCATCATATGTCCTAGGGGGAGCTACACTGGGGGAGTCACTTGTTGAGAAGGATCTGGGTGTACTTGTAGATCATAAACTAAATAACAGCATGCAATGTCAGTCAGCTGCTTCTAAGGCTAGCAAGATATTGTCATGTATTAAAAGATGACAAGACTCGCGGGACAGGGATGTAATATTACCACTTTACAAAGCATTAGTGAGGCCTCATCTAGAATATGCAGTTCAGTTCTGGGCTCCAGTTCATAGAAAGAATGAAAAATACAAAGAAGAGCAACGAAGCTAATAAGGGGCATGGAGAATCTAAGTTATGAGGAAAGATTAAAATAATTAAACCTATTTAGCCTTGAAAAGAGACGACTAAGGGGGGACATGATTAACTTATATAAATATATGAATGGCACATACAAGACATATAGTGAAAACCTGTTCCATATAAAACCCCCTAAAAAAACAAGGGGGCACTCTCTCCGTCTGGAGAAAAAAAAGGTTCAATCTGCAGAGGCGACAAGTCTTCTTTACAGTGAGAACTGTGAATCTATGGAATAGTCACCGCAGGAGCCATCACAGCAGGGACAGTAGAGGGCTTTAAAAAAGGCTTAGATCACTTCCTAGAATTTAAAAATATCAGCTCCTGTGTTCAATGTGTAGAATTTTTGTTTCATCTCTTCCCTTTTCCCATCCTTTGGTTGAACTTGATGGACATGTGTCTTTTTTCAACCGTACTATGTAACTATGTAATAGGCTAAACAAGGTAAATGTGTTGAATGCACTCCTCCGATGTAGCGCCGTTCTGTTATTTTTTTTTTTACCTTACTACTTTTTTTTATTTTTCCCCTGGAACTGGATGGGAAGATTTCAGCAGTTCCTCCAATCCTTTATGACTTCAAGATATCTTTGGACAATTCTCTTCACATTTACAGTGTGGAATTTCTTTTTATTTTTTGTTCATGGCTTTAGTCAGAAGAATCTTAACATAATCTCTACATTCCTGAGCAAATATGAAACAACCTTAGGGTCCTATTTTCGGGACAAATGTCTACAGGGAACTTGGCCTCAGGACGTCTGGTTAAGATCTTCAAATTAACAGGAATTGAGAGCAGTCTGGAAAACCGCAAAATTGACCTTTCTATAATCAAGACATCACCATGTCAAGATTCTGTCTGACAATACTATTTATGTCATCTGGGCCAAGGAAAATCTGTCCCTCTCATCAGTTCCTCCAAAAGGATCAGAAAACATGGTTGCGGACCTCCTAAGCCGGAAAAATCTAGATCTGAGGCCTTAAACCAAGACATTTTTTTTTAGGAAAATGGATCTAGTGTATGCCCATTCACGGCCAACTCTCGATTCATTCTCCGCCATGATGCAGCAGCCTACTCATCATGCAGGTGAGGGGAACCCTGTTTTTTACATAGGTGCGGAGTCCCCGAGACGAGACCTGCATCTACCAGACATTTATGGCATATCCTGTGTTAGGAATACTCCTTTATTCTGCTCTATTCCCACATTGCAGATACCGTTTCTCTATGTTTATAAGGTGTCATGGCACCATGTCTTGTCTCCAAGGCAGCCAATCCTCACTATGTGATGTGCCACCATCGCCTTGTAAACAGACAGATAACCCCTTTTAGGTACATTGATAAAACCCAATTCAACGAACACTGAAAATAACAAAAAACTTTGTGAGAAACAAGCACTTTATTACAAAATAAAATTCTAACAACACAACGTTACACAAGGTTTAGTGTAAGATGATGGGAGATCATTGAGCGGCTGTGTCAGGACAGGAACGGTAGTTCATATAAACCCTGATCTGTGGATGGTAACACAACTATAAAGTTTTTCATGTGTAAGGTAAAACCCTAATGTCGTTTTAGTCTTACAGTATTGTAACACATGAATGTATGAGAGCGAGTCTGCGGCTGTGTGATACAGTCATTGCTCCGCTCCTGAGTCCTGATAACAAGTGCACGGGGTCAGGATGATGCGATGCGGCCGGCGCAGCACTAATGAGCGGCGGCACTGAAGACAGAACATGGCGGACGCACTGCAAAACACCCCCGTGTTCTGTCTTCAGTGCCTGAACCGCCACTCATTAGTGCAGCGCCGGCCGCATCTCCTCAGGCTGACCGCGCACGCACTTTCTTCCAATCTCTCATCTCCGCCGTTATTCCCGTGAATGCTGCGATCACAATGGACTGCAGCATTCAGGGGAAAATGAGAAGGGGGGATGCCCCTTGGATCCCGTGATGCGACTGATCGACATACCATATATAGAAAGACAGCACAGGGTCAATTGAAGGGCCCCAGGGCTGTCCTACCATATTTCCTGTTGTTAGGGCATACTGAGGTATGTCCTAACAACTGCCTGTGTACTATCAGTACCCAGGCTAATGTACTGTAATATAGATATATGCCAGTACATTAAAGTTTAAAAAATAAAGTAAAAACATAAAGTAATGTAAAATAAAAATAGAGAAAACAGGTGGTTTGGATCCAGCGTAGCTGTAACTAAAAAGGAACTTGTTCCAAGTTTAATGGATTGTATTAAAAGAGGTCAATCGGTATGATGTCCTCGAGTGCTGGGAGAGAAGTAGGAGGATAGATGAAGCCTACGCGTTTCAAACGCTAGCTGCGTTCTTAGTCATGCACCAGCACGGGAGGTGATCTCACTCCTCGAACACCCTCTTCCTCCGGCGGCCGCGCCTGATGGAATAGTAGAGCTTGCGGCGTCATTGGGAGATTCGTTTTCCAATGATCCTCAATATATTTCTGTACCATCCCCCAAAATTGTTTCGTATGTACACACCCCCACACTCCATGCCACAAATTCGTCAGTGGTGTATTGCACTTGGGACAACTTGTAATGCGGTCAGGGAAAGATTGTGAAGGCAGAATATTAAAGCCATATTGTAAAGGATCTGCCAGGCACAGCTTCGGGGTTAACTCCCAGAACTAATCAGTCAGCACCTGAGAATACATCCCTGAGACTGACTCCTGCTTCCACCATTCAGGCTGGCAGGCTTAGGAGTGGGAGAGCCTATCGTAACCTGGCCAGACTCAGCTAGCTCCCGCCCTCGGTCTATTTAAGCCTGCACTTCCTGTCCCTCGGTGCTTGTGATTCTTTCCTTGTGGTTTCCTGGCCCAGCTACAGCTCCTGCTATTTTTGATCCTGCTCGATACAGACCCTGGCTTACCGACTACTCTTCTGCTTTTCGTTTTGTACCTCGCACACTCCTGGCTTGACTCGGCTCGTTCACCACTCTGGTTGCTCACGGTGTTGCCGTGGGCAACGGCCCCTTTACCTTGCTTGTGTTCCTTTGTATGTTTGTCGTGTTTGTCGTGCACTTACTAAGCGCAGGGACCGCCGCCCAGTTGTACCCCGTCGCCTAGGGCGGGTCGTTGCAAGTAGGCAGGGACAGAGTGGCGGGTAGATTAGGGTTCACTTGTCCGTCTCCCTACCCCCTGCCATTACACATATATAGCTGCATGCATCAACTTAAAATAGGTTTCCCTCCAGCTCTCATTTATCACACTCTACCGTACCGTCTCCCAACCCCCCAGTATGATCTCTCCTATACCTGGATCCTGAGTCCACCGTTCCGAGCTTTTAAAACTAATCCTTGATTGCGGCCGAACAAAACCATCTCTCAATGCTCCATACAGCCCCGAAATGGTTGCCCGCCCAGTTGTTGGACCCATGACCTCATCCAGAGTGTGCGAGGTAGCTTCCTTACTCAAATCCCTGAGCCTGGAGGTGCAAAATGCTCTTACCTGAAGTACTTGCAAAAAATTGACCCTCCCTGCTATGTGTCTGAGTTTAGTGGTGATTTCCTCCCCAGTTAACCACCTCTTTTCCTCTGTGTGCATAAGATCCCCTGCATTTCCCATGCCTACCCTCCCCCATGAGGCAATTGCGTACCCCTTGTCTATTCCCGGTAAAAACTCTGGATGTCCGCTTAACGGCATATATTTCGAGACCAGGTGAGGCAGCCCAAACTGTTTACGTACCACTTTCCAAGCTAGAACTGTATCTCTCAATACAATGGAGGTTTTGAGACGGTACGGAAGAGAAGCAACTCTACAATGTAACAAAGCTTTTAGGTTCCAGGGTGAGGTATACTCCCCTTCCAGATCTAAGTTGGAATAATTGCTTGTCTCATGAAACCAATCTACTACATGGCGAAAAAGACAGACCACGTTATAACCCCTGACATTCGGAAAGTTCACACCCCCTTCTTGTTTACCCATCATAAGCTTGGTAAGTGCTATGCGCGGCCTTTTTCCTGCCCATATAAATTTAGTGAATGAAGCCGTCAGTTTCGAGACATCCACATGCTTCAATAATAGAGGAAGTGTTTGAAAGGGGTATAGCAATCTGGGGAAACTAACCATCTTAATCAGATGGAATCTTCCCAGGAGGGACAACGGCAATTGGCCCCATCCAGTGAGTTCCGCTTGTATTTTTTTAATTAACGGGGGATAATTTAGGCCAGGGGTCGGGAACCTATGGCTCGCGAGCCAGATATGGCTCTTTTGATGGCCGTATCTGGCTCGCAGACATGAGCTTCATAACCCCCTCCATTTATATTCGTTGTGCTCCGCAGCTCTTACTTCCGCGTTGAACCGTGCATCTTACGTCGTGCTGCCACTGGTGCGCATACGCTGCCAGCAGATTCCATTTACCTCTATGGAGAGAGAGGGAGCAGCGTGACGTAAGATGCAGGGATCAACCCGGTAGTCGGAG
Organism: Rhinoderma darwinii; assembly: GCF_050947455.1. Lineage (NCBI taxonomy): Eukaryota > Metazoa > Chordata > Amphibia > Anura > Rhinodermatidae > Rhinoderma > Rhinoderma darwinii. The sequence goes on from NC_134687.1 coordinate 660,220,813, forward strand.
CTGCAGAGCACAACGAATATAACTACATATTCGGCAGGTACCGATCGCTGCTAGTTCACTCTTGGGGGGCTTTAAATCAGTTTCTTATACCCCCAAGAGATGATTTAAAAGCCCCCAAGCATGAAATATAGGTGGCAGAAGTCCTTTAATTCCAGGGGAGTCCTGAGGGAGAGGTTTTATTTGGGGAAATGGCTATGTTCACACTGTAGAACAGATTTTATCTGTCGCTGAATCAGCGGCAGATAACATCTGCCGTAATCAAAATTTTCTCTATGCAGATTTCACTGCATTATGCTGATGCTTATTTATATTTACGGGAATGCAATCTGCAGCCCCGTAGAAGTCTATGGGAGTTCCGCCAAATATAGGACACTGCAATAGGTTGAATCGCAGCAGATTCTGCAACTGTGGCATGGATGCAGAATCCGCAAGTCTCCATAGACTTCTATGGATAGCAGATAAAATCAGCGCATATTTTAAAAAAAAATCTGCAGTGTGAAAGCAGCCTAATAGTGTCACAGGCCAATCACCGCTAACTGATGCCTGTATACAGCACTTAAGGCAGTGACACCCCGGTGCTTTCCAGGATTGCGGTGGAGGTGATAGGATGTGACATCTTGCACAATCCTATCACAGCCAGCGCTGCAGCCTCCACTATTCCAGGCAGCGGTATACAGGCAGCGGATAGCAGTGATGGGACTGTGACATTAGTGGTGGTCCTCTACTGTTAGAAGCCCACCGCTTCCACCAGGTGTTTTCTAAGACACCCCACGTTTTTGGGTGACAGTAATATAAGACTGTCTTATTCTCAGAGAAACTAGATTTTTGGCACACTTAGGCTCCTATTCACACTGAGGAATGAAGCACTGAAAATTGTACTTCATTCTTCAGTGTTGGCGCGAAGGGTCACTGACAGATACAATTGCTCCAGCGGTCACTTAGTACACAAAGGAGTGTTCCTCTCTGCTGCACTAAGCCACCGCTGGACCTAAACAATAATTCGCTGTAAAATAATAAAATAGATAATTGACATAACTGACAATGCGTTGTGTGACATGTCCAACATTCCAGCTTCTTTCTTCTGCGAATGCCTCAAAGCTGGCATTCTCTCAACATCAGGTGGGAAGAATGCCAGCTTCCAGTCATGCGCAGGAAAAAGAAGAAGCCAGACTGCTGGACTGATGTCATGCATCGCAAGCTCACAATGTAAGTTATTTATTTAATTTTTTTACTGCTAATTACCATTGTTTCAGTCCAGTTGTGGCTTTATACAGCAGGGAGGAGCATTCCTTGCTGTACTAAGTGAACATTGGAGCGATTGATCTGTCAATGGCCCTTTAAACATATTGTACGGCTCTCGCGGAATTATATTTCAAAATATGTGGCGTTTACGGCTCTCTTAGCCAAAAAGGTTCCTGACCCCTGATTTAGGCCATACAGAGTGTCTGGTGCCCTCCCTATTTTGATACCCAGATAAGTAATGCAGTGCTCAACCGGTGATATCCCGCAACCCAAGGATTGCCAAAAGGTCTTAGGCAATGGCCTGCCCAACTCCAGCAGTTCGCTCTTAGCTATGTTGACTTTATATCCCGAGCATTGTCCAAATTCCTGTAAAAATTTAAAAACCTTCCCTAAATGCTCTTGAGGATTCGACATAAAAAGTATGACATCATCAGCGAACAGGGCTAATTTCACTGCACAAGACCCTACTTGAATGCCTCTGAACATATCCGATTCCTCCAGGTATCTAGCCATAGGTTCCAATGCCAGATTGAATAACAGGGGTGATAGGGGGCAACCCTGTCGTGTTCCTTTATGTAATTGGAAGGGATCTGATAGGAACCCTGAGGAGTGAACACGTGCTTGCGGGCTATTGTAGACTCCCTTCAGGAAGACCCGTAAGTCTCCCCGAATGTTCATTTAGTCTAGCACCATCCCCAGCCATTCCCATTGTATGTTATCAAAGGTTTTCTCTGCGTCTAGCGCTAAAAGTGCCGGCCTGGTACCTGGCTGGGGATCATGCCGGACTTTCTAGCACCGTCAACACCTTGCGTAGATTTGTCACTGCTGCCCTGCCCTTTACAAAGCCTACTTGGGACTTTCCCACCAGTATGGGTAGATACATAGCCAGCCGATTGGCCAGAATTTTTGTGAGCAATTTCTGATCTTGGTCTATCAGCGAAATGGGACGGTACGCCCCCGGGTCAAGAGGATTCTTCCCCTTTTTGGGTAGCACCTTTATATGCGCTACTTTAGCCTCTGCTGGTAAAGCCCCCGTGCCTAGTAAAATATTATAGTATGCCACCAAGGTAGGACTGATTTCCTCTCTCAGAGATTTAAAAAACTCCCCTGTGAATCCATCCGGACCCGGGGCCTTTCCGTTAGATAAGGTCTTAATGGCGCTCCAGACTTCCTCTAATGTAATCTCTGTGCTCAAGTGACCATTTTGCTCCTGGGTGAGCCCTGGCAGCTTCACCTTCTCCAAAAATTCCCTCCCTTTTTGGAGATCTATGGGTGTTTCTGAGTAAAGGGCTTGGTAGTACTTACTTAATATGGTATTGATTTTTTTTGGGTCTGAAGTAGAAGTTCCATTTGATTAGTTAAGTGTTGATATGTGCGACGGTGCATACCTCCCTTTTGCTAATCGTGCTAATAATTTGCCCGCTTTATTGCCGAAACGCATTAAATCAGCATCAAATTGGGACCGGTAAATACTCTCTCTTTTGTCTAACCACTGATCAAACTGTCGCTTAGCTTCCCTCCATTTCTCCCCCAATGGCAGTGATGGAGAGTGTAGAAATGCTGTGTATGCACACCGTAATCTGTCGCTCGCTGCCTTGTATCCTTCGGTCGTCTTACGTTTAAGATTAGACATATATTGCATGATTTTTCCTCGTATTACCGCTTTAGCTGTACGCCAATACAATGACGGTTCCGAGCGATGCGATACATTATCCCCATCAAATTCCATTCACCACCCCTTAAGCTTCTGTATAAAGCCCTCATCCTTTGTCAGAAAGGCGGGAAACCTCCAGATAAAATCCGTTCCTCTAGCTACTGTGTCGGCCAAGGTAATGGTAACCGGAGCATGGTCCAAAATGACTAGATCTTCAATTGTCGCTTCACGTAAACGCCGCGATAATGCGTCACTAACTAGCAAGTAATCAATACGCGACCATGACTGATGAACATGGGAGAAATGTGTATATTCCCGCGCATCTGGGTGTAGACTCCTCCACGCATCTATTAGGGCCGTGTGTCTTAAAAAGTCGGGCAAGATCTTATCTCTATTTCTCTGCGAACTAGTCCCTGCGCTCCTATCCTCCTTTGAAGATCTTACAGTGTTAAAGGGAATGTGTTGCCAGAAAAACCTGTTTTGTTTTTTTTAATTAAACATTTAGTGTGTGGGTGATTAAACATTGTTCAAATTTTATTTTTTTCACGAGTAAGGAAATATTATAAATTAATTCTAATTTATAATATTTCCCATTTCTGGTCACTAGATGGAGCTATTCCCAAAATTGCAGCATTGCAAAATTGGGTAAAAAGCCCTCGCTCTAGTGAGCTCTCAGCATCCCCCCCCCCTCCTTTATCCTGGCTAGTGCCGGGATAAACGAGGGGTTTGAACGGTGTAACCTCCTACACTGTGTGTCGCCATTTTTTGAGCTAACACACAGTGTAGTAGGTTTACATACAGTAGTAAACACACACAAACACGAACATACATTGAAATCTCTTACCTGCTCCTGCCGCCGCGGCTCCCTCCGGCCCGTTCGCTCCGTCTGCTGCCGCTGGTCCAAGTGCACAAGTCCGGAAGCCGCGACCGGAAGTAGTAATATTACTGTCCGTCCGCGACTTCCGGTCCACAGGAAAATGGCGCCGGACGGCGCCAATTTCAAATTGGACTGTGTGGGAGCGGCGCATGCGCAGTTCCCACACAGACGCCGTACACAGAAGTGAATGGGACGGGACCCATTCGCAGTCCCTATGGGACTGTGGCTGCCGTATTCCATGTCTGTATGTGTCGTTAATCGACACATACAGAAATGGAACAAAAAATGGCAGCCCCCATAGGGAAGAAAAAGTGTAAAAATAAGAAAAAGTAAAACACAAACACACAAATAAATATAAACGTTTTTAATAAAGCACTAACATCTTTAACATATAAAAAAATAATTTGTGATGACACTGTTCCTTTAAGGTCTCCCCCTAGAATCAAAAGCTGCTGGAGTTGGGATTCCAAATGACCAAAAAAAACAGTGTTAACCGTATTTGGGCCATACACATTATGAATACTGACGGTTTCCCCTGCATGCTCCATCACTAGATGGATCCAACGGCCCTCGTCATCCCGCTCCTGGGACACCAGTGTAAACACAAAATTTTTATTTACCAAAATTATAACTCCCGCCTTACCGACGAGCCAAAAACCTGACCCACCCAGAATTTTTGCAAATACTTAAACTCCGGCTCGGTAAGGTGAGTTTCCTGCAATAGGGCCACATCTGGGTGCAATCTTTTCATGTGTCGTAAAAGTTTGGTCCGTTTCTGTGGGGATCTCAGCCCTTTAACGTTCCAAGAGACTATTTTCATGTTATTGGGCCATGTATAAGATGAGCTAAAGTGCCTAAAAGTCGTGCTAAGTTCGGGGAGTCAGATCCGTCTTTTTCCAAGAGCCATGCATAAACATTAACAACATAACCAAAACCCGGCTTATAAGCCAGAACCAACAAGGCCAACCGGCCCTTATCTAACAAAACCCTCAAATCACCTGCGACAAGGGTTAGCAGCCCCTTCATACCCACTGGTGTACGTGACTTCACTTTTTTCTGTTATGTCAGAACACGCCCCTCCCTCCCCCTCCCCCCCAGCCTGCACATATAACTCCTTCCCTGAGGAAGTAACACCTGCCCTTGCCCCCTCAATACCTCTTTGTCACCTGTGCACACTCTTATACATTTACATATAATCAATTTTAACATCCTAGCGTCCATTTGGATTATATCTTCATGACTTTTATGCAAACAGACTTAAAATCCCATATCCACATGAATCTTGCTTTGCCTCAAGGTTTCCCTACCTTCTTTTCCCCATATCTTCTATCACAATTCCCCCCAATCTGCCATCTGTGACAGATACAGCTAATCCCTTGCGTGGGGGAGGCATTGTCTCATTCCCGGTCAATCCCACCCACAAAAGAAAAATCTCAGAGCCTGATCTAACTCCCTCACTAATATCCTGTAGTGAAAATGTAGGGAAATACCAGAGTGCATACATTTCAACCTTATAACATTGTAACATTATAACCATAGGCCAGCTGTTGACCGGTACAGAGTGCCGTATACTACCGCCAAATATCTCCCTCAAGACTTTCAAATTATCTGTAAACTTATCTGTATCTGGTCGGAATCTGCAATTGGTCTACAGCGTCCACAAAATCATCATCACATCAGCTGAAATAACATGTGCTGAAAAGATCTTCGTCCGTCAATCAGGAGACGTGGATCGGGTGCGGTCCCGCGTACGCCTCTGCAGTTTCGGAGAATCCCCTCCATTTCCGGCTCGACCCCCCCGGGATCTTCCAGGTGTGGGCATTAAAGCTTCTGCCCAGGTTCGCTCCATATTTAGTCGGTTCCGTTTGGCTTCTCTCGACATGCGATTCGGACTGTGTACTGGACTGTGACTCTCCTCTTGCTGTGGTCTGCGCCTACAAAGCTCCGTAAGTGCGTCCTCCGCTTCCTGTGGCGTGGTGAAAACCGTTCTCTTGAAACACCCGCAAGATGGCTGGGTACTGCAGGTTAAAACGTATTTTCGCTTGGAACAACGCGGTGCAGATCTTGCTGAAAGCCCGCCTTCGTTTTGCAACCTCCGCCGAGAAATCCTCAAAAAGTAGCACTTTCATGCCCAGTATTTCCAAGGGACGCGATCTGCTGCGGAATGCTTTCATAAGTGCCACCTTATCATTGTAATCCAACAGCTTAAAGATTACTTGTCTGGGACGAAGCGAACTGTGGCCGTCTGTTGCTGGGAGGTTTCTGGGGTCCGGCCCCACTCTGTGCGCCCTTTCCACCCGGCAGGGACGGGGAAGACCTAAAGCTTCTGGCAATGTCCTCTCACACACTCGCTGCAAATCAGAAGATATCACCGCTTCTTTCAGTCCCACCAGTCGCAGGTTGCTCCTCCTGGAGCGGTTTTCCAGATCCTCCACCTTGTCCCCCAACTGCGTAGTAACAGACAGCACCCCTCTGAGTTTGGATTGCAGACGCTCATTTTCATCCTCCAGCAGCGTCATACGCTGCTCTAACTCATCAGCTCTGATAGTGACTTGTGCCAGCTCCGCATGCACGCGGTTTAGGGAATCTTGCACCGTTTTTTCCAGCGCCTTTTGCAGGTCTGGCGCTATCTGTTTGGCTACTTCTCGAGCCAGGGCTACATAATCAATAGCTGCAGGAAGAGCGGACATTATGTGCTCTGTCGGGCTTGAAAGCTGGGACTGATGGTGCTGCAGCTCGTCTTCCTGTGTGTATAGCAGGGTCGCAGTGGCGGGAAGCGCCGCCATCTTACCTCCCTTTACCACGGCCGCGGCTGAGTCTTCCATGGCTGGCTTCTGCGCGCTTCTGAGGAGGTACCTGTCCATACAGGCACCACCTGTGATGATTCCGTGTGCAGGGCTGGTGACTTCACCGCTGATTGTCGCCGCCGAAGCGACTATTGCAAGCAGATAGGCTGGACGGGAGCGGGAGCTCAGTCACTCGCGTCCTGCATCCCCAGCGCCGGAACCGGAAGTCTCCTCCCCACAGCATCTTGATGGTAATTAGAACTAGGCTTTCACTTGGCCATTCAAGAATCCTCCATTTCTTTTATTTGTTTTGGCCATTCCGTGGCGGGTTTACTGGTATTTCCATGTTTCAAAGGGAAAATGGTCAAACTATTAGATGTTAATCATTCCACTGTCCAGAAAACCATCTACATGTGGAGATTTTAGACAACGCCCTTTCCTGAATCATAGACATCCATAACCTTTCTGAAGGCCTCAGAGCGCTCTGGATCTCGGAATGGTAATACCACACATTTCACTAACAGAGGGAAACTAAACGTCAGGGGTTTAAATGAGACACGTTCCTCCTGGTTCCTGTCTAAGGCTGGAATTACACATGCAGTTTTTTTTAGGCAAATCTAAGAGTGTATTAAAAAGAATTGGAAAATATAAATGATGGACTTACACTAGTCTTTCCGGCTGGATCCACTTCTGGCTTTGAGGTGGCGTTTTTCATTCGATTTTCTGAGGCAAACTGCATGTTATTCCAGTTCACAAATAGCAGTTTTGTTTCAGAAAGGTCTGCGGCTATTCCACTCATCTGAATGGTGATTTCAGAATCCATGTGCGTGCTGCAGAAACAACTCCACTCAGATGTATTTACAGTTTCAGAAAATTTATGCTACAAATCTGTCGCAAATCTGAATCTACCCTGAGGCCAGATTCGCACGAGCATGTGCGTTTTACGCACGCAAAAATTGTGGCGTTTTGCATGCGCAAAAGGCACTTAACAGCTCCGTGTGTCATCCGCATAAGGTGCGCGGCTGCGTGCTTTTCGCGCAGCCGCCATCATTATGACACTCCGTTTGGATGTTTGTAAACAGAAAAGCACGTGGTGCTTTTCTGTTTTCATTTATCCTTTTCACTGCTGTTGCGCGAATCACGCGCGTCCCACGGAAGTGCTTCCGTGTGGTGCGCGTGATTTTCACACACCCATTGACTTCAATGGGTGCGTGATGCGCGAAATACGCACAAAGAACGGACATGTTGTGACTTTTACGCAGCGGACTCACGCTGCGTAAAAATCACGCAACTGTCTGCACGGCCCCATAGACCAATATAGGTCCGTGCGACGCGCGTGAAAATCACGCGCGTTGCACGGACGTATATCACGTTTGTCTGAATTAGCCCTGAGGGTAAGAACAGATGGAACAGCAACCACAACCACATAGATGACAAATGGACACACGATTGAGCAGGTAAATATTGAGGTATTACAAAAAAAACGATGTGGCCATTCCCCACCACATGTGGGCGTGATTTTGGGCGCCAACCTTAATTCTAATTCAGTGATAAATGCACTTATGACATTTCCTTTCATGAAAATAAATTGGTGAATATTTATTTTATTCAATTAGAAAGTTACTTTGTTAGTGTTTATTTTTCTTCAATTCGATCACCTTCAGCTTTTTATACTGTTTTAATTAAAGTCAAATATAAAAATGTTCATATATGTTAAAAACAAAACGCTTACATTGTTCTTACTGTCACTCTGGATTCTCCTGCAGTGCGGGGGAATTTAAGAATACAGTAATAAGACGCGAGGTTCCTGGTGACAATTCAGCTTCTCTGCTTTGTAAGTAAACAAGGCTCTTCTTTTCTTCCTTATATCCACAATAATTTTCCTACATAGATCCCGGTCACAGTTGACCTCCGGTAAATATAATTTGGGTGTTTAGCAGATCCAGGCTAATTCCACCCAAAAAAAAATAAACAAACACTCTTAGGCCGGATTTACACGAGCGTGTGCGTTTTGCGCGCGCAAAAGGTACTTAACAGCTCCGTGTGTCATCACCATATGATGCGCGGCTGCGTGGTTTTCGCGCAGCCGTTATCATTATGACACTCTGTTTGTATGTTTGTAGCACGTGGTGCTTTTCTGTTTTCATTCATAGTTTTACTGCTGTTGCGCGAATCACGCGCGTCACGCGGAAGTGCTTCCGTGTGTTGCTCGTGATTTTCACGCACCCATCGACTTCAATGGGTGCGTGATGCGTGAACAATGCACAAATATAGGACATGTCGTGCGTTTCACGCAGCGGACACACTTTGCGTGAAAATTACTAACAGTCTGCACGGCCCCATAGACTAACTAAAAATAAAGGTTTTCTGTGAATCCTGCCTTAGCCCCTTCCCGCTCCTGGAATTACTATTAGGTCATGGTAGCTGTATCGTTCGCGCTCCATGACCTAATAGTACGTCTCGGGAGTAACGGCCGTTTCGGCCGTCCTCCCGACACATACAGGAGCTGTGACAGCTGCTTTCTCGTACAGCAGCTGTCACAGCTCCTACAGCGGGGACCGATCGCTGTATCCCCGCTGAATAACCCCTTAAAAGCCGCATTCTATAGAGATCGCGGCTTTTTAGGGGTTAAGCTGCCATCGCCGGCCTGCTACACGATAGCGGCTGGCGATGGTGACTATGGCAACCGGACACCAAACAATGGCGTCCGGCTATGCCATGTAGTGCAGTGTATTAGAATAGCGATCAGGGCCTCCTGCCCCCAAGTCCCCTAATGGGACAAAGTAATAAAGTTAAAAAAAAGTAAAAACAAGATGTGTAAAAATAAGAAAATAAAAGTTTTAAAAGTATTAAAAGTAAAAATCCCCCTTTTTACCTCATCAGTCATTTATTATTAATAAAAATATATAAACAAACTATACATAATTGGTATCGCCGTGTCCGTTACGGCCTGAACTACCAAATTATTTCGTTATTTATCCCGCACGGTGAACGCCGTAAAAAAAATAATAATAAACCATACCAGAATCACAATTGTTTGGTCCCTTCACCTCCCAAAAAATGGAATAAAAAGAGATCAAAAAGTCGCATGTAACTAAAAATGGTACTGATCGAAACTAGTTCGTTACGCAAAAAATAAGTCCTCGCACTGCTTTATTGATTGAAAAATAAAAAAGTTATGGCGCTTAGAATAAGGTAACACAAAAAGTGAATGATTTTTTACAAAACATATTTTATTGTGCAAACGCCATAAGACATAAAAAAAAACTATAAACATCTGGTATCGCTGTAATCGTATCGCCCCGCAGAATAAAGTGAATGTCATTTATAGCGCGCGGTGAACGCTGTAAAAAAAAAAAAAATAGAATAAAAAAACAAATAGTAGAATTGCTGTTTTTTAGTCACCACGCCACCTAAAAATAGAATAAAAACTGATCAAAAAGCCGCATACACCCCAAGAAAACTACAATGGATTCCTCAAGGGGTCTAGTTTCCAAATTGGGGTCACTTTTGGGGGGTTTCCAATGTTTTGGCACCACAAGACCTCTTCAAACCGGACATGGTGCCATATAAAAAAAAAAAGAGGCCTCAAAATCCACTAGGTGCTCCTTTGCTTCGGAGGCTGGTGCTTCAGTCCATTATCGCACTAGGGCCACATGAGGGATATTTCTCAAAACTGCAGAATCTGTGCAATACTTATTAAAGAGGCTCTGTCACCAGATTTTGCAACCCCTATCTGCTATTGCAGCAGATCGGCGCTGCAATGTAGATTACAGTAACGTTTTTATTTTTAAAAAACGAGCATTTTTGGCCACGTTATGACCATTTTTGTATTTATGCAAATGAGGCTTCCTAAAGTAAAAGTCCAACTGGGCGTGTATTATGTGTGTTACATCGGGGTGTTTTTAATACTTTTACTAGCTGGGCGTTCTGACGAGAAGTATCATCCACTTCTTTTCAGAACGCCCAGCTTCTGGCAGTGCAGACACACAGCGTGTTCTCGAGAGATCACGCTGTGTCGTCACTCACTTCCTGCCCCAGGTCCTGCATCGTGTCGGCCACATCGGCACCAGAGGCTACAGTTGATTCTGCAGCAGCATCGGCGTTTGCAGGTAAGTCGATGTAGCTACTTACCTACTTATCTAGTTTCTAAAATGGGGTGTTTGATAGGGGTTTCTAATATATGGGCCACTCAAAGCAACTTCAGAACTGAACTGTAACCTAAAAAAATAAATAAATTAGGCAAATCTTCGCTTCTTACATTTTACTGATAATGAGCCGTGCCCACACCGAGATGACCCCAGTTTTGACCGTTTGTATGCACCCCCGAGAAGAGTATTTCTATTGAGGTGTCCTTGGTACATTTTAAAGGGAGGGTTCAATTCCGCGAGTACCTGCCGGGTAAGAGGGCAAGGTATGGCGTGAAGATGTATAAGCTGTACGAGAGTGCATCAGGGTATACCTACAGATTTAGGATATATGAAGGAAAGGCCACCCCAAACCAGACTGCATCCTGGACTACAATAGGTACATGCGAGGGATGGACTTGTCAGATCACGTCCTGAAGCCCTACAGCGCCATGCGGTGAGGTAAAAGAAGCTGGCCGTGTACATCATACAGATGGCATTGTACAATGCGTACGTGCTACATCGATGTGCAGGCCAGAGAGGAACTTTCCTGGAATTTCAAGAAATGGTTATCAAGAACCTAATCTTTAGGGACCAAGAAGGGGGGGGGGGCACCCAGTACTTCTGGAAGAGAGGCCACACGCATCGTACCACGGCGGCAACACTTTCCTGGAGAAGTTCCCCAAACTGGCAAGAAGGGAAAAAGTCAAGAGGTGCAAAGTCTGCTATAAGAGGGCGATAATGGATGACACAATATATCAACGTGACACGTGTCCCGAATAACCGGAGCTCTGTATGAAAGAGTATTTTAAAATGTATCATACATACCTTGGTTTATAATTTACCCCAATTTTACTTACCCTGATGCACTCCGCACAGCTTATCCCCCCTCGTCTTTCCCCTCTGGGCCCTGCTGTGTGCCCAGGTAGCTGATAACAGCCACATGTAGGTTATTGCCGTACCCGTGAGAACCAACATTACAGTTTATGGGGTGTAGGTCTCCGGTCAAAATGCTCACTACACCTCTAGATGAATGCCTTAAGGGTGTAGTTTTTAAAACGGGGTCACTTCTTGCGGGTTTCAACTGTACTGGTACCTCAGGGGCTTCTGCATACATGACTTCGCACTAGAAAATCCCCAGTAGGCCAAATGGTGGTCCTTTCCTTCTGAGCCCTCCCATGGGCCCAAACAGCAGTTTATCACCACAAATGGGGTATTGCTGGACTTAGAACAAATTGCGCAACAGAATGGGGTATTTTGTTTCTTGTGAAAATAAGAAATTTTCAGCCAAAACTACATATTATTTGAAAAAAATAATTTTGTTTTAATTCCCAGCCCAATTCAAATAAGTTCTGTGAAAAAACTATGGGGTCAAAATGGTCACAACACCCATAAATGAATTTCTTGAGGGGTGTAGTTTCCAAAATTGGGTCATTTGTGGTTGGTTTCTATTGGTTTGATACCTCTGGGGCTCTGCGACACGGCACCCGAAAACCAAACCAGCAAAATCTGGACTCCAAAGAACAAATAGCGCTCCTTTCCTTCTGAGCCCTCCTATGGGCCCAAATGGAAGTTTATCACCACAAATGGGGTATTGCCGCACTCAGGACAAATTGGGCAACAAAACGGTGTATTTTATTTCTTGTGAAAATAAGAATTTTTTAGCTAAAACGACATATTATTGGAAAAAATATTTTTTTTAAATTCCCAGCCCAATTCAAATAAGTTCTGTGAAGAAACTATGGGGTCTAAATGGTCACATTACCCATAAATGAATTCCTTGAGGGGTGTAGTTTCCAAAATGGGGTCACTTCTGGTGGGTTTCCATTGCTTTGATACCTCTGCAAATGCGACACGGCACCCGAAAACCAAACCAGCAAAATCTGCACTCCAAAGAACACACAGCGCTCCTTCCTTTCTGAGGCCTCCTATGGGCCCAAACGGCAGTTTATCGCCACAAATGGGGTATTGTTGCACTCAGGAGAAATTGGGCAACAAAATGGGGTATTTTGTTCCCTGTGAAATAAGAAATTTTGATAAAAAAATGACATCTTATTGTAAAAAATGTCATTTTTTTTATTTCACAGCCCAATTCAAATAGGTGCTGTGAAAAAACTGTGCGGTCAAAACTGTAACAACAACCATATTTGAATTCCTTGAGGGGTTTAGTTTCCAAATTGGGGTCACTTCTGGTGTGTTTCCATTGCTTTGATACCTCTGCAAATGCGACATGGCGCCCGAAAACAAATCCCGCAAAATCTGGACTCCAACAAACATATAGCGCTCCTTTCCTTCTGAGCCCTCCTATGGGCCCAAACGGCAGTTTATCACCACAAATGGGGTATTGCCGCACTAAGGACAAATTGGGCAACAAAATGGGGTATTTTGTTCCCTGTAAAAATAAGAAATTTTGATCACAAATGACATTTTATTGGAAAAAAATGACTTTTGTTTCATTTCACAGCCCAATTCAAATACGTGCTGTGAAAAAACTATGCGGTCAAAATGGTAACAACGACCATAAATGAATTCCTTGAGGGGTGTAGTTTCCAAAATGGTGTCACTATTGGGGGATTCCTACTGTTTTGGCACCTCAACACCTTTTCAAACCTGGCATGCTGCCTAAAATATATTCTAATAAAAAAAGAGGCCTCAAAATGCACTAGGTGCTTCATTGCTTCTAGGGCTTGTGTTTTATTCCACGAGTGCAGTAGAGCCACATGTGGGACATTTCTAAAAACTGCAGAATCTGGACAATACATATTTAGTAGTGTTTCTCTGGTAAAACCTTCTGTGTTACAGAAAAACATTTGAATAAAATTAAAATTTAGCAAGAAAAATGAAATTTGCAAATTTCACCTCCACTTTGCTTTAATTCCTGTGAAATGCCTGAAGGGTTAAAAAACTTTCTAAATGCTGTTTTGAATACTTTGAGGGGTCTAGTTTTTAAAATGGGGTGTTTTATCAGGGTTTCTAATACATAGGCCCTTCAAAGCCACTTTAGAACTGAACAGGTACCTTAAAAAAAAGGCTTTTGAAATTTTCTTAATATGAGAAATTGCTGTTTATGTTCTAAGCCTTGTAACGTCCAAGAAAAATAAAAGAATGTTCAAAAAACGATGCCAATCTAAAGTAGACATATGGGAAATGTGAACTAGTAACTATTTTGGGTGGTATAACCGTCTGTTTTACAAGCAGATGCATTTAAAGTCTGAAAAATGCTATTTTTTCAAAATTTTCTCTAAATTTTGCAATTTTTCACCAATAAAAACTGAATATATCGACCAAATTTTACCACGAACATGAAGCCCAATGTGTCACGAGAAAACAATCTCAGAATCGCTTGGGATAGGTTTAAGCAATCTGACGTGATTACCACATAAAATGAAATATGTCAGATTTGAAAAATGAGCTCTGAGCCATAAGGCCGAAACTAGGCTGCGTCCTTAAGGGGTTAAAAAAATGTGATAAAAAGTGATAAAAAAAGTCGCATGTACTCCAAAATGGTAACAATAAAAACTACACGTCGTCCCGTAAAAAAAAGCCCTCATACAATGGCATAGGCGGAAAAATAAAACAAAATTATAACTCTTCAAATATGGAGACAAAAAAACCCAATTATTTAAAAAAAAAAAAAAGGGTTTTTACTTTGTAAAAGTAGTAAAACATACAAAATCTATATCAATTTGGTATTTTTGCAATCGGAACAACCCGCTGAATAAAGTTATTTATATCACACGGTAAACTGTGTAAATCTAGGATGCAAAAAAGTGTGGCGAAAATGCAGTCTTTTTTTATATTCCCCCCCCAATTTTTTTTTATAAAAGTTAACCAATAAATTCTATGTATCCCAAAATGGTGCGGTTACAAAATAGAACTTGTCCCACAAAAAACAAGACCTTATAAAGCTATGTCGACAAAAATAAAAAAGTTATAGCTCTATGAATGAGATGATGGAAAAACTTAATAGCTTGGTCATTAAGGCCTAAAATAGGCTGGTCATTAAGTGGTTAACGTTTGTCAATAATCTGATGTGTTTAAAAGGAAGGGTGTCGCGAAAAAAATATTTTTTAATATCAATTTGCTTTTAGTGTTTTATTAAAGAACAAATATTTGTTTGTGTGTGACTTTTTTTTATTTTCTAACTTTTTCTTCTGTATGTGGGCTGCCATTTTTTTTTTTCATCTCTGTATGTGTCGATTAACGACACATACAGACATGGAATACGGCACATCCATCCCCATAGAGAATGCGAACGGGAGCCGTTCGCATTCACTATGGAGTACGCCGTCTGTGTGGGAAGGTTCAAATGGAAGGTCTTCGGCCGAGCGACATCTGGCGCCATTTTCTTGTGGACCGGAAGCCGCGGCCGGACAGTAAGATTACTACTTCCGGTCGCGGCTTCTGGACATGTGTTCTGAAGCAAGCACTAGGAGCGGAGGGAACAGACGGAGCGGACATACCGGATTGAGCGGCGATGGCAGAAGCAGGTAAGTTATGTCTGTGTATTTGCGCAAAAAAATGGCGACACAGTGTAGGAGATTTGAACATTCAATCCCCTCCTTTCTCCTGGCACTAGCCAGGATAAAGGAGGGGGGATTGTTTGAGGACGCTAGAGCGAGTGTGTCTTATCAAATTTTGCAGCATAAAGCAATGTTACTTTACCACATGCAAATGCTGCAATTTTGGGAATTGCTCCCTCTAGTGACCAGCACAGGGAAATGTTATAAATTAGAATCTAATTTATAATATTTCCTGACTCGTGAAAAAAGTAAAAAAATTAGAACAATGTTTAATCATTTATACACTAACAGTTTAAAGGGGTTCTCCGACATCATTTTTTTAATTTAATAAACATTTATATCTGTTACTTCTATTCAACCTATGTTCTGCCACCTGTTTTTATGGCTCAATTTCTTCTTTCTACTCTCCCTGAGGATATTTTCCAGTTTGTTTACATCGCATTTTGCTGTGACCGGCCGTTTCCTGTTGTGAATAAAGACTACAAATCCCATGGATCAAAGCGCCTGTTTCCTCCCCACTAAAGATCCTGTGTTCAGCGCCACAGCATACAACAGCACTGAACACAGGGAAAGCATGTCAGAGTGTCTCCCTGCTCTGCCACAGTGTCGCTCTGCCCCCGAGTCTCTCCCTGTGTTCAGCGCCGCAGCATACAACGGCGCTGAACACAGGGAGAGCATGCCAGAGTGTCTACTCGCTCTGCCACTGTCGCTCTGCCCCTTTGTCTACCTGCTCTGCCCCCGAGTCTCTCCCTGTATTCAGCACCGCAGCATTCAAAGGCGCTGAACACGGGGAGAGCATGCAAATGTGTCACTTTTCTCAGTCACTGTGCCTCTCCGTTTTGCCCCTGTCTCTCCGTGTTCAGCGCCGCAGCATACAACAGCGCTGAACACAGGGAGAGCATGTCAGAGTGTCTCCCCGCTCTGCCCCTTTGCCTCCCTGCTCTGCCCTAGAGTCTCTCCCTGTCTTCAGCGCCGCAGCATACAACGGCGCTGAACACAGGGACAGCGTGCCGGGTGCTGGAGTTTGCTGAACCCTGGGATAGTGCATCCGTGTTGGACACTAAGTGTGTATCAACCACGCATGCTCTGAATAGGAGTAAGAGAACATTAACACAGTGTTTAGTTACGTCATTTATGACGTGACCGTACACTCAAGACTGCCGGAAAACGGAAGTTCGAGCTCATGGACGGGGCTGAGGCGGAAGTTAGGATTTCAGGTTAGCGAGGAATCACGTGATAGAATATATGATACACCACTAGGAACATCTTTTCAAACGCAAGTACATTGCAAAAAGCTTAGGTTTGACATATTTAGTTTAACAGGATTGGATTAATTGGTTCCGGTTCTTATAGGTTTTCCCACATTCTAAACGAGATTATGGTTTCTTCTTCATGTGAATTCTCTGCGGAGTTCCAAAATGTAAGTTGCTTTGTAAAACATCTTCCACATATAGAACATCAAAATTGCTTCTCCCCTGTATGGTTTCTCAGGTGAGCCCTAAGAATGCCTTTAGTAGTAAAACATTTCCCACATTCTGAACACGAATATCATTTCTCTCCTGTGTGACTTCTCTTATGTACATTAAGACTTGATTTATGTCTAAAACATTTCCCACATTCTGAACATGAATACGGCTTCTCTCCTGTGTGACTTCTCTCATGTGTAATAAGATTTGATTTATATGTAAAACATTTCCCACATTCTGAACATGAATAAGGCTTCTCTCCTGTGTGAATTCTCTCATGTACAATAAGACTTGGTTTACATATAAAACCTTTCCCACATTCTGAACATGAATACGGCCTCTCTCCTGTGTGACTTCTCTTATGTCTAATAAGACCTGCTATATCTGTAAAACATTTCCCACATTCTGAACATGAATATGGCTTCTCTCCTGTGTGAATTCTCTCATGTATAACAAGATGTAATTTTCGTGTAAAACATTTCCCACATTCTGAACATGAATACGGCTTCTCTCCTGTGTGACTTCTCTCATGTGTAGCTAGGCTTGATATATCTGTAAAACATTTCCCACGTTTTGAACATGAATACGGCTTCTCTCCTGTGTGACTTCTCTCATGTCTAATAAGACCTGATTTATCTGTAAAACATTTCCCACATTCTGGACATGAATACGGCTTCTCTCCTGTGTGACTTCTCTCATGTCTAACAAGGTTTTCTCCTGAAGACTGCTGCTTCATATCTTCATCTTCTACTTTATCATTTAGCAATAACGTGAAGTTTCCCTCAGAGTTCTTACTGGGATTTTCTGTTAGGATTAAAAAAAATTGTGATTTTGTTTCGCAATAGAAAAGTTGAAAATGTAACATTCATTTTAGGCTGGAAACACACATGTAGTGTTTTGAGCCAAAGTCAGAAGTGGATCAAGCAGGGAGAAGTTTAAGCCAAGCCTTTTGTCTCCATTCCAGCCTTATAACGCATTGTATAACACTTTAAAATAAATCCACTCAGTCCTCCACTATTAATTTATTACACAAAGCTTGACTTAATAAAGTTTTCTTTTTTGAAAAGCAGAACCTTGTCTGGCAATGAAGCCTGTTTTCTGCTAACACATTTGGCTGTTTAACCCCTTTAGGACACAGCCTGTTTTGGCCTTGTGGCACAGCCAATTTTTTCAAATCTGACATGTGTCACTTTATGTGGTAATAACTCCGGAATGCTTTTACCTATCCAAGCGATTCTGAGATTGTTTACTCATGACATATTTTACTTTATGATAGTGGAAAAATTTGGTCGATAAATTCAATATTCGTGAAAAACACCAAAATGTAGAGAAAATTTGCAAAAATGTACATTTTTCTAAATTTAAATGTATCTGCTTGTAAAACCGATAGTAATACCACACAAAATAGTCACTAGTTACCATTTCCCATATGTGTACTTTATATTTACATCGTTTTTTGAACATCCTTTCATTTTTCTAGGACGTTACAAGGCTTAGAACTTTAGCAGCAATTTCTCACATTTTCAAGAAAATTTCAAAAGGCTATTTTTACAGGGGCCAGTTCAGTTCTGAAGTGGTTTTGAGGGCCTTATATATTAGAATACCCCAATAAATTACCCCATTTTAAAAACTGCACCCCTCAAAGTATTCAAAACAGCATTCAGAAAGTATTTTAACCATTTAGGCATTTCACAGGAAATAAAGCAAAGTAGAGGGGAAATGTACAAATTTCTCCTTTTTTTGCCGAAATTAATTTGTAATAAAAAAAATATTGTGTAACACAGAAGGTTTTACCCGAGAAATGCAACTCAATATTTATTGCCCAGGTCCTGCAGTTTATAGGAATATCCCACATGTGGCCCTAGTGTCCTAATGGACAGAAACACCGGCCTCAGAAGCAAAGAAGCACCTAGTTGATTTTGGGGCCTGCTTATATTTAGATTATATTTTAGGCACCATGTCGAGTTTGAAGAGGTCTTGTGGTGCCAAAACAGTGGAAACTCCCCAAAAGTGACCCCATTTTTGGAAACTAGACCCCTCAAGGAATTTATCTAGGGGTATAGTTAGCACTTTGCCCCCACAGGTATTTTGATATATTTATTGTAGTTAGTCTGTGAAAATGAAAATCTACTTTTTTCCTGAAATAAAATAGACATTTTTAATATTTACAAGGAATAAAGAAGAAAATTCAACCCAACATTTGTAAAGCATCTTCTCCCGATTACGGAAATACCCCATATGTGGTAATAAACTGTTTGGACCCACGGCAGCGCTCAGAAGGGAGGGAGCGCCATTTGGATTTTGGAGCACAGATTTTGCTGGATTGATTTTCAGTGCCATGTCGCGATTGCAACCCCCTGGAGGGAACAAAATAGTGGAAACCCCCCAAAAGTGACCCCATTTTGGAAACTAGACCCCTCAAGGAATTTCTCTAGGGGTATAGTAAGCATTTATACAACACAGGTCTTTTGCAGAATTTAGTAGAATTAGGCCGTGAAAATGAACATAAACATTTTTGTCCACTAAAATGTTTAATTTTTTCATTTTCACAAGGCATAAAGGAGAAAAAGTCGCCCTAAATTTGTAGCGCAATCTCTCCCGAGTGTGACAATACCCCACATGTGGTGGTAATTTATTTTTTTAATAGAAATTAATTAACCTTTGCAGGACTGATCCTTTTTTGCTTTTCCATTTTATTTTTTCACTCCCCGCCTTCCAAACGCCAAATTTTTTTTTATTTTTCCATGAATTGAATTGAGCGGTGTGAGGGCTTATTTTTGGCAGGACGAGCTGTAGTTTTTATTGGCACCATTGAGGGCTTATTTTTGGCAGTTTTTATTGGTACCATTTTTTAGTAGATGCAAATTTTTGATCACTTTTTATTACATTTTATTTAGCGCTTTGGTGACCAAAAATAGTGATTTTGGCGTTTTAAATTCTTTATTTCTTACGGCGTTCACAATGCGCTATACATGACAATTGTACTTTATTCTGCGGGTCGGTACGATTACGGCGATACCATAAGTATATAGATTTTTTTTATGTTTTGCAGCGTTTGCACAATAAAATCACTTCTTTATAAAATTTATTTTCTGTGTCACCGTATTCTGAGAGCCGTAACTTTTTTATATTTCATGCAAAATAACGGTGTAAGGGCTTGTTTTTTGCGGGACTGGTTGTAGTTTTTATTGGTACTATTTTCGGGTACATGCGACTTTTTGATCACTTTTTATTCTATATTTTGGGAGGGGTGGTGACCAAAAAATAGTGATTCTGGCAAAGTTTTTTGTTTTTTTTTTTTGCGGCGTTCACCGTGCGGTAAAAATAACATTATAGTGTTACAGATTGGGTCGTTACGAACGTGGTGATACCAAATATGTGTACTGGTTTTTAACGGTTTCATTTTTTTCCTATAATAAGAGACTTATTATAGGAAAAAAACCTCTTTTATTTTTACACTTTTGTAAACCATTTTTATTGACTTTTTTTTTATTTTTGACACTTTCTTTTTTTTACCTGCAGCTCTGATCGCTGCTAGAATACATTACACTACCTAGGTAGTGTAACGTATTCCAACTGTCAGTGGGACGTCACAGTCACTCTGAGAGTTAGGGTATGTTCACACACACTATTTACGGACGTAATTCGGGCGTTTTAACCCCCGAATTACGTCCGAAAATGCGCCTCAATAGCGTTGGCAAATATCTGCCCATTGAAAGCAATGGGCTGACGTATGTCTGTTCACACATATTTACGCGTCGCTGTCAAAAGACGGCGCGTAAATACACGCCCGCGCCAAAGAAGTGTCCGGTCACTTCTTGGGACGTAATTGCAGCAGTTATTCCATTGAAAAGCAGCGCCAATTACGTCCGTAATGGACGCGGCGTTCAAGCGCCTGCACATGCCGTTACGGCTGAAATTACGCTGTCGTGTGAACATACCCTAAGTCTACGAGGACCAGCCAGAGGCTGATCCTCATAGGCTTGCATAGATGGCAGATCGGGGGACCGTTGTCTGGCCTCCGGGTGCCATCAGAAGCATCAGAAGCATCAGCAGCCACCACAATTGCATGGGGGCTGCTGATGTGCTACAATCCCTGTACATGCGGGGATGGCAATCAAGCCCCGCATGTAACGGGTTAATTGCCGAAATCAGCGGCAATGAGCCGCTGATCGGCAACTAGTGGAGTGTCAGCTGTCGGGGACAGCTGACCTCCCGATTTCATCGTGAGGTCTGCCGATGAGCTAGAAACCCCTGAATGCGGTGATTGCA
Source organism: Rhinoderma darwinii (assembly GCF_050947455.1). Classification (NCBI taxonomy): domain Eukaryota; kingdom Metazoa; phylum Chordata; class Amphibia; order Anura; family Rhinodermatidae; genus Rhinoderma; species Rhinoderma darwinii. The sequence goes on from NC_134687.1 coordinate 660,241,760, forward strand.
ATCAATCACTGCAATCAAGGGGTTAATTGCCGATATCAGCGGAAATAAGCAGCTGATCGGCTTACAGTGGAGTGTCAGCTGTCAGGGACAGCTGGCCTCCCGGTTCCCGGTGCACACCGTCGCCGACAGTGTGAAACGGGAACTTCGCAGTAACTGTACGTCCCTGTGCCTTAAGACACTGGCCGCATGGACGTACAGTTGCGTCCTCGTGCGCCTAGGGGTTAAATACTAATGAGGCATACACAATCTTAACTTAATATTGTTACAGACAGTCGAATATTGCCCGCAGTCTAACAAGATAATGTGTCATGAGACAAATCACAAATCTCAGGCTGAATTCACGGACATGATAATGAGGTCTGCATGTCCGAATGGCTGAACAGTCACCGGATCTCAATTTTATAGAACATCTGTGGGATGCAGTGGAATAGACAGAGTCAAGTTAATAATCAGAATCTGTAATAAAGGTTTCCAGTACATAGTAATATCATTCCACTAAGAATTCAGGCTGTTCTAAGGGGAAAGAGGGTCCTATCAAGTACTGATAATGTGAACCTAATGAAATGAAGTGGCCTCATTGAAATTTTAGTCATGTGACAATTTAATAGAAAATTGTTGTTCTGTTCCTCTGCCAACCTATATATATATATTTTTTTAAACTCGGTTTATTGTAAAAGTACATACAAAAATCATCAGTAAAAAACAAAATAGTAACATTAACATTAACGTTCCTGCATACCATGAATACACATTAGAAACAATAGTTTGCATTTTACATTTATACATGAAGGTGAGTCACAGGAGACTCCGAATATTCACTGCACGCAGGCAGGTCAGTGTCCCACTTATTTGTGATCCTGCAAACATACAGGTTGCAGTTATTTACCAGATCCATGCTCCATTATCACACATAGGGTATTTAATACCTGGCCAAATAAATCTCAATTCCTTCCTACGTGAAGTGGTAAGGATTCTCTAAGGTCGCCCACGCTGAAGGAGGCAAGAGGTGAGGAACACCACTCTCCCCAGATTTTCAAGAATTTATATTGACATCCTCTATGTTTATATACTATATTTTCATATGGGAGAATAGCATTGACCAGGCTTTTCCATTGTGATGCATCCGGAAAAGTGTCCCCCATCCATCAGATGGCTATCGCTTTTCTGGCTAAGAACAGGGCTTCTCGCAGGAAGATACCCTCATAGTGTGTCCACGTCCCCTCTCCCAACAGCCCCAATAAGCAGAGACCTGGTTCACATGGAATTGGATTGGTCATAATTGAGGACAGTATTTGCGTCACTTCTTTCCAGAAGTTGGCTATGACTGGGCATAACCACATCATGTGATCAAAGCCAGCCTGGTCTTGAGAGCATCTAGGGCATCGTGTACTAGGCACCCTTCCCATCCGATATAATCTGATAGGGATAATATAACACCTGTGTACGATGTACAATTGCGTCAATTTATTGTTCGCTGCAGGCGAGACCAAGAGATGCGACCCCATGGCCTCCCCCCAGTCCTCACTGGATAGTGTGGGAATAAGACCCCTCCATCCAACCTCAACCGACATCTCAGCGTGGGCGACCCTCTGCGACAGAAGGTAAGTATAAAGGGCAGATACCATCCCCCTTGGTCCCTGTGTTCTCAGAATACCAATGAGTGGAAGTGAAGAAATGGATCTCTGATCTTCCCTGAACTGGGATTGTAAAGCATGTCTAATCTGAACACAACGGAATGTATCTCTCTCAGGAACCCGGAATGTATCCTGTATCTCTCTGGCGGATATCATATGTCCCTCATCATCTAGCAGATTTTGCACCTGTGTTATGCCTACTTCAATCCAAAAATCAGAATCCTGCATCCCCCTAAAATGAGACAGACCCTGATGAAACCAAAGTGGCAGTTCTGCAACTATGTCCTACCATTCCAGAACTTTCTTAACATGTGACCAGACCTGCCTGGCTAGTTTAATTATTGGCAAGGAATGCCTAGGGCTATATCCATGTGGCTCAAGTATGGGCCACAAAGAAGGGATCCTAAGAAAATGGGCTAAGTGGAGTTCTGCATTAGGCATTGGTTCCTCAGCCACCCATGCCTTAATATATCTTAGTTGGCCTGCCAAGTAGTACAGGAACAAGTCAGGTAGAGCGGCCCCCGCCTGTTCCTTGGGGCGTTGGAGCGTGCTAAGTTTAAGCTTGGGGCGACTCTCCCCCCCATACAAATGAGGAAAATAAAGAGCTCACCAGGCTGAAAAATCGTTTAGGTACCAGGGAGTCCGCGTGTTCTAGGAGATATAACATTTTGGGCAACACTATCATCTTAATTAAATTTATTATTCCTGCGGTCGATATAGGGAGCGCCTTCCAGACAGCAAATTTATCTCTCAGTTAGGTCAACAGGGGATATATATTAAGATCATATGAAGCGCCACTATCCCTAACTATAAGGACCCCTAAGTATTTAAAACAGGAGACAATCTGCAGGCCCTGGAAGTCCGTGTCCCACCCACAGTTATCAGGTCTAAGGGGCATAAGAAATGACTTACTCCAATTAATATATAGGCCTGAGAACCGTCCAAACTCTTCCAGTATTGTCATTGCTCTTGGTAAGGAGACGTTTGGATTAGCCATATACAAAATCATGTCATCAGCATAGAGACCGATCCGATCCTCCCGTGGTCCTATGCGGATACCCTGAAAAGCCGCATCCCGACGGATGCGGATAGCCAGGGGCTCAATGGCCACTGCAAACAGAAGAGGGGACAGGGGGCATCCCTGCCTCGTGCCTCTATGGAGACGAAAGGAGGGAGACAAAATCCCATTGACCAACACCGATGCTCTTGGATCTTTGTATAGGATTTTAATCCATTTAAGGAAGCTCTCGCCAAATCCAAATCTGCGAAGGACCTCAAACAAATAAGGCCACTCCACTGAATCAAAGGCCTTAGCGGCGTCCAACGAGGCCTTAGCCGCGTCCAACGAGGCCAATGCCCAGTCCTGCTGCTCCCACCACCCTATCTGGGTCACCACCTGAGCTCTGCGGATATTATCCGATGTTGATTTGCCTGGGATAAAACCGGATTGGTCCGGATGAATAATATCTTTGATAGCGCCGCTGAGTCTATTAGCTAAAAGTTTGGTTAGAATTTTATAAATCCACATTGAGTAGGGATATCGGGCGGTACGACCCACATTCCTCTGAACTTTTCCCTGGTTTCAAAATGACAACTATAGTGGCATCTTTCATCGAGACAGGTATCCAACCATCCTATCTCCCCTATCATAGATGCTAGCGGCGTGGGACTCATGGGGTCCCTGGGGCCCGTCCTGACAGTAAAGCGATCCAACAGAGGGTCTATGGTGAGGTTCAGGTCCCCCATTAGTATAACTCGCGCCTCCTGATAAGTGGATGCAAATGTGATGGCCTCACTGATTATACTCATTGAGCCCTGTGGCGGGTTGTAGATACCAATTATGACATAAGGGATAGAGTTTACATTAGCATGAACTAGAACATATCTACCATCAGCATCTATTCTTGTATGTAACGCCTCCCAGCGCAGATTTCTATGTACTAGCAGGGATACTCCCCGTGATGCTGAGGATCTAGTGGCATGCCGCCCCCATTGAATCCAAGATTTGCTCAGCATATGCACCCTATCTGCCGTAAGATGAGTTTCCTGAAGGCATATAATATGAGGCATGTGCCTCCGTAGTTCAGAAAAGATCACATTTCTCTTACTCAGCGTTCCCATTCCCCTCACATTCCAGGACATAAATTTAAGTGTCGCCATATTCCTTTCTATACCATATCTCTATGTGAAGGCAACATCCCCCCAAAATCAGCGAACAGTGATAATGGGTCCCTGTTCCCATGTCATCATGTAGCAGGCATGAAAAAACGTATCGAACCATAAACCAGTAACTTTGAACAATTAAGCTCATCAGGAGCTGCTCAAGCCTCCAAGGAATAAAAAATGCAGAAAAACGGGGGAAGTTTCCACTGCTAAAGTTAGTAACACAGAGGAATCAAGATAAACAATAGTACCTTTTCAATGGCTTCACCCTTTGTTAAGCTGTATTTCAGCCATATAGGATTCCATGTTCCCTTCCTTATAGCTTACATAAATGTGAGGGCATTTAATCCACTTATTTAAACGATATCATTTTTACTCCTATGTCGTCTCAATATATGTCTGCCCCTCTCCCCTTATCTTCTTCAAGGTTTAGTACATAAATATACTCAGTACATCAAGAACACTTCCAAGTATATAACCCATGTTTGTGCATGGTCAGATATCAACTGCATAGGGACCCCTCATAAAATGCACATTGCAATCATGTAAACTCACTGTCCCCTGCATATAAAACATGGTCTTCAAGTCAGCGTCGAGGAGATCGTCCATGTCTGGTGAGCCACTCATCTGCCGCCTCAGGGGTAGTGAAAAACACGGATCTCTCTCCATCCACTACTCTCAGTCGCGCGGGGTACGCCATAGAATATGGGATCTGACGCTCCCGAAGTCGTCTCTTGACGTGCATATACGAGGCCCTCTGTCGTTGTAACTCCGGGGAGAAATCCGGGAAAATGGACACAGTCGTGTTCTCCATTCTGATCTCTCCTTTGCGCCTCGCCGCCTGCAGCACCATATCTCGGTCCTTGCAATTTAGCAATCTCGCCAGCAATGGCCTGGGATTCGCCCCGGGTAGTGGTGGTTTCGCCGGCACTCTCTGCGCACTTTCCACTGCAAAGGCCATTAAAAATACTGTATCCGGGAATAGGTCTTTCAGCCACTTCTCCACAAATTCATCTGGTCTGGGTCCCTCCGACCTTTCAGGGAGGCCTATTATCCTCAGATTATTTCTTCTCAGTCGATTCTCCAGATCGTCTGCTTTTTGGCGCCACAGCTCCACTTTCCCCGACAGGTCCCTCAGCGTGCGCGGTACTGCTGCCGTTACGTCTTCCAGGTCCGAGACCCTTGTCTCAACCTGAGTTACCCGGTCTCTCAGATTATGGAGGTCCTGCCGCATCAGACCGACATCTACCTTCACCTCCTCCACTTTCGTTGTTACCGAGGTACGCGTCTCCAGGATCGCCGCCAGGAGCGTCTCCGTCACCTGCTTCAGCGTTAACTCGGGGGTCATCGCTTCCCCTGCTTCGGTGAGTGTAGCAAGCTGTCTCTCCTGAACATGTGCCGACGAGGACTTCTCCCCCCGGGTGCCATCTTGTCCCGAGTTCCTGGCGAACTCTCTCAGTTTTTCCACTGCTCCCGAAGTCTTGGAGGGTCCCATATTGTGCCGAGTGGGTTTCCTACCCTTCTTTCTCAACAGGTAAGGAATTTTGGCTGAAATACTTTCTCCACAGGATGAAATACAGGGTTCAGCACACGGAGCTAAGGTTCAGTGCGACCGCTCACATCCGTGCCTGGCCACGCCCCAGTGCCAACCTATATTTATTTGGTCTTGTTATTCTCAGAACATACAGTGGAGGAAATAAGTATTTGATCCCTTGCTGATTTTGTAAGTTTGCCCACTGTCAAAGACATGAACAGTCTAGAATTTTTAGGCTAGGTTAATTTTACCAGTAAGAGATAGATTATATAAAAAAAATAAAAAAATAACATTGTCAAAATTATATATATTTATTTGCATTGTGCACAGAGAAATAAGTATTTGATCCCTTTGGCAAACAAGACTTAATACTTGGTGGCAAAACCCTTTTTGGCAAGCACAGCATTCAGACGTTTTTAGTAGTTGATGATGAGGTTTGCACACGTTAGATGGAATTTTGGCCCACTCCTCTTTGCAGATCATCTGTAAATCATTAAGATTTCGAGGCTGTCGCTTGGCAACTCGAATCTTCAGCTCCCTCCATAAGTTTTCGATGGGATTAAGGTCTGGAGACTGGCTAGGCCACTCCATGACCTTAATGTGCTTGTTTTTGAGCCACTCCTTTGTTGCCTTGGCTGTATGTTTCGGGTCATTGTCGTGCTGGAAGATCCAGTCACGAGCCATTTTTAATGTCCTGGTGGAGGGAAGGAGGTTGTCACTCAGGATTTGACGGTACATGGCTCCATCCATTCTCCCATTGATGCGGTGAAGTAGTCCTGTGCCCTTAGCAGAGAAACACCCCCAAAACATAATGTTTCCACCTCCATGCTTGACAGTGGGGACCGTGTTCTTTGGGTCATAGGCAGCATTTCTCTTCCTCCAAAAACGGCGAGTTGAGTTAATGCCAAAGAGCTCAATTTTAGTCTCAACTGACCACAGCACCTTCTCCCAATCACTCTCAGAATCATCCAGATGTTCATTTGCAAACTTCAGATGGGCCTGTACATGTTCCTTCTTGAGCAGGGGGACCTTGTGGGCACTGCAGGATTTTAATCCATTACGGCGTAATGTGTTACCAATGGTTTTCTTGGTGACTGTGGTCCCAGCTGCCTTGAGATCATTAACAAGTTCCCCCCGTGTAGTTTTTGGCTGAGCTCTCACCTTCCTCAGGATCAAGGATACCCCACGAGGTGAGATTTTGAATGGAGCCCCAGATCGATGTCGATTGACAGTCATTTTGTATGTCTTCCATTTTCTTACTATTGCACCAACAGTTGTCTCCTTCTCACCCAGCGTCTTACTTATGGTTTTGTAGCCCATTCCCGCCTTGTGCAGGTCTATGATCTTGTCCCTGACATCCTTAGAAAGCTCTTTGGTCTTGCCCATGTTGTAGAGGTTAGAGTCAGACTGATTAATTGAGTCTGTGGACAGGAGTCTTTTATACAGGTGACCATGTAAGAGCTGTCTATAATGAAGGCACCAGGTTGATTTGGAGCGTGTAACTGGTCTGGAGGAGGCTGAACTCTTAATGGTTGGTAGGGGATCAAATACTTATTTCTCTGTGCACAATGCAAATAAATATATATAATTTTGACAATGTTATTTTCTGTTTTTTTTTTATTTATATAATCTATCTCTCACTGGTAAAATTAACCTAGCCTAAAAATTCTAGACTGTTCATGTCTTTGACAGTGGGCAAACTTACAAAATCAGCAAGGGATCAAATACTTATTTCATCCACTGTATAGGGCTTCGACGTTGTGTAATAAAATAAGTGATCTATTTAACTGTGATGGAGTGGGAGAGTCGGAGAGGAGGAAACTCAGCAGGATGTTTTAAAACGTCCCTGCAGAGATAGGTGTGGACCACCAGGACATTTATAATCTATGGGAAGTCAGCAACTGGTTAAAATAGGTGCTTCCTAATAATCATGGATAAGTTTTTTTTAATCCAATATAAAAACCACATCTTTAACCCCATAATGACCGGGCCTGAAAAGACGTTAATGACCAGCTCAATTTTTCTGTTTTTTGCCTCTCTGCGTTTATTTTTTCATTGACGTGGCTGTATGAGGCCTTGTTTTTTGCGAGAGAAATAGTATATTTTTTTCCCCACAGTTTGGGGGTAAAAATAATTTTTTTACGGCGTGAATATAGGAAAAAGCTGACTGCAGAGGGATTCCCCGGTGTTTGATCGCATCACCGGAATCCCGGTGATGCAATCAAAGAGGGGAATTCCCTTTGATCATGCCGCAGTCACGCACATGATGGTCCCGCACTACAGATGGTCCCGCACAAAAAGGCCCTGATACGGTTACGTGAATAGAAAAAACAAAAAGTTATGGCACTAGTGCTGAAAAAACATTATGATGTGCAGGTCGGAGGGGAACTTTCCTTCAGTTTCTAGAAGTGGTTATCAAGGACCTAGTATTTGAGGACCAAGAAGGGGAGGGCCATAGTACATCTGCCGGTAGCGAGGGCGCCCGTATTATACCAGGGCAACACTTTTCCTGCAAAATTTTCCAAATTACAAAGGAGAAAAAGTCCCAAAAATGGCACTACCAAGCAAAATCCACGCTCCAAAAACTGATCTAAAACTATAATCTTAATACTAATTAATTCAGCAAAAATAACCTTTGGGGTCAAAATTCTCACTATACCCCTAGATTAATTCCTCAAGGGGTGTAGTATCCCAAATGGAGTCACTTTTGGGGGGCTTCCACTGTACTGGTACTACAGGGGCTCTGCAAATATGACATGGCGCCAAGAAACCAATCCAGCAAAATCTACATTCCAAAATCCAAATGGCGCGCCTTCCTTTCTAAGCCCTAGTCTGCCCAAACAGCAGTTTATGAGCACATATGGGGTGTTGTCGTACTCGGGAGAAATTGCTTTACGAACGTTGAGGTTCTTTTTCTCCTTTTATTCCTTGTGGAAATTAAAACAATTTGAGCTAAAACTACGTCTTATTAGGAAGAAATTTTTTTTTTCATTTTCACTGCCCAATTCTAATAAAATCTAATGTCTTAATTTCTTATGGGGTGTAGTTTCCAAAATGGTGTATTTTGGGGGTTTTCCTATGTTTTGGCACCACAAGACCTCTTTAAACCTGACATAGTGCCTAAAATATAATCTAATAAAAAGAAAGCCCCAAAATCCAAAAAAGCATTAAAATTTAATTTAAAAACCAAATACAATTTTGAAATGTCACCTTCACTTTGCGGTCATTCCTGTGAAACGCCTAAATGGTTAAAAACCTGCTGTTATGAATACTTTTAGGGGTGCAGATTTTAAATGGGGTGATTTATGGGGGTTTCTAATATATCGGCCCCCTCAAAGCCACTTCAGAACTGAACTGGTCCCTAAAAAAAAACCACAGGCTTTTGAATTTTTTTTGAAAATGTGAGAAATTGCTAAATTTATAAGCCTTGTAATGTCCTAGAAAAATAAAAGGACATTAAAACAAAGATTTTTCTGCTGCTCTGCTCTTTTAAATCCCCTGGATAGCAGGGGCTGTGTCCTGCACCACCAATCTTCCCAGCACACCTCAGGCGCGCTCCCAATCTTCCCAGCACACCTCAGGCACGCTCCCAGTCTTCCCAGCACACCTCAGGCGCGCTCCCAATCTTCCCAGCACACCTCAGGCGCGCTCCCAATCTTCCCAGCACACCTCAGGCGCGCTCCCAATCTTCCCAGCACACCGCAGGCGCGCTCCCAATCTTCCCAGCACACCTCAGGCGCGCTCCCAATCTTCCCAGCACACCTCAGGCACGCTCCCAATCTTCCCAGCACACCTCAGGCGCGCTCCCAATCTTCCCAGCACTACTGACTACTTCCGGTCGCGGCTTCCGGACATGTGATTAGAAGCAAGCACTAGGAGCGGACGGACCGGAGGGAGCGGCAGCAGCAGGAGCAGGTAAGTTATTTCTGTGTATGTAAGTGTTTTAGTGTGTGATTACTACTGTATGTAAGCCTCCTACAGCACTGTGTATTAGCTCAAAAAATTGCGACACAGTGTAGGTTTGAACGTTCAATCCCCTCCTTTCTCCTGGCACTAGCCAGGATAAGGGAGGGGGGATTCTGAGAGCGAGTGTGTTTTCTCAAATTTTGCAGCATAAAGCAATGTGGTTGCTTTACCACATGCCAATGCTGCAATTTTGGGAATTGCTCCATCTAGTGACCAGTACTGGGAAATGTTATAAATTAGAATCTAATTTATAATATTTCCTGACTCGTGAAAAAATTAAAAAAATTAGAACAATGTTTAATCATTTACACACTGTTTCACTAAAAAAATTCTAGCGACACATTCCCTTTACCAAACCTCCCAATTCACTTTCTAATATCATTATTACTGACCTCTGGTAACACCTCCTGGAATTTCCTCCTCCACTTCACTCTTACACGGTTGATCGCCCCTCACCCGCTGCTCTTCTTCTTCTTCATCCTCCACTTTAATATTAGTCAGATCTTCCCCCTGATGTCACATATGTAACAATTCAGTACAATACAGCAGAGAGTGCGAAGAATCTAACAGATCAACATAAGAAACCCCCAAAATCTATGACCACATCTATGACCGCAGGACCAAAAAGCTCCCCACCCCCCTATATAGATCTGGTATAGGGCTCAGCTTCATCTACCTGATGATTCTCTGGGACATTGTGATTTTCCTCTGGACAGTCCTGGGAATACAGAGGACTGGGACATCTCTCTGGTGGATTTCTCCTACTGGATCCATCTGTAGGGGAAACACAGTGATGGAATACATGACTACTGTATATCTGTCTATATATCAGACACTTCTCTCTACACTTCTATGTTTACTGATCAGAGCCGAGATTACAATGTTGAGGTCCTCACTACCTGTATCGCTGTTCCTGCACCTTGTAAGCCGCAGGCCTAAAGTAGACTGTGACCTACCAGAGTGAACGGCGGGGCGCTGACGGCTCCCTGCTCCGCCATAGTATTTAACTGTATCTGCGTCCTGTGGATACACATGAAAGTGGCGGGACACAGGGCGCCTCTATATCGAGAGTTCCCTACAACCAAAAAAACACTGTCTGGGTGTTACCTGATTATTAGCCTCTTACAGCCTGTGTACACCTCTGTAGGCAATATTGTCTATACATTATTATTAACCCCTTCACGACAGCCATGTGGCTATATACGTTCCAACTGCTGATGCCCCGGGCAGTTGTCACATACATAAACGTTGGCAGAATGGAACAGAATTTAGTGTGTGCAGCGCTGCACTTTCATGTCTGCCGGCTCTCTCCAGAAGTGCAAGAACATCTCCCCCTTAGTTTCATCAATCTTAGATGCCAAACCCCAGCAGATAGCACCTTAACCCCCCTGTAGAAAGTACCACACACCCCTGTAAACAGCGCCACTGAAGCTCCCTCTAGGAGCAGAATCCCTTGCCAGACTATTGCTATCATTTTTGTCCGGGAATTGTGTTCCTAGAGGGAGCCCCTGAAGTCTCAGTCCATATATGGACAGGGACAGTGATGCCAGGGACTGCTCCAGGAGTGGAATCTACAGCCTATTTAAGAGAGGATCATTTCTCAAATCGGACATGCGACTTTAAGGGTATGTGCACACGGGGCGGATAAGCTGTAGATTTTCTACAAAGTATTTCATTGCAGGAAAATCTGCAGCGTGTTACAGTAGCAGCAATGAGGATGAGATTTCAACAAATCTCATCCACACGCTGCGGAAAAAACACGCAGAAAAGAAGTGCGGTGCAGATTCTCAATCTACAACATGTCAATATCTCCTGTGAAAATGCTGCGGAATCTTCACACAGAAAACCCGGTCAGAAGTTCCGCAGTGTTTACACGGTTATACTGACATTATATAGAAAACTATTATACTGCCGGAGTGTGCCGATGATAATACAAGTCATGTAGAAAGACGATTATCGGCACACTCCGGCAGTATAATAGTTTCCTATATAATGTCAGTATAACCGGAGGTTCTCTTTAATATTACAAGTTATGGTACTAGATTCTGGAGACGGGACGGTGATCCAGGGATTTATTGTGATTTCCAGATTTGGAGTCGGGGGAGGAGTTTTCCCCTAATGAGACAATTGTCATCCTCCTCATGGGGGATTTATCTTCCTCTGGATCGACACGGTCGGATTATAGGTCGGACTTGATGGACTTGTGAGTTTTTCCATCCTTAGTAACTATATAACACAGAATGTATGGGAAGGTTGTAACGATCGGTAACTTCTCTTGTTTTCGGTCTGTTTTATGAGTCTATATAAACCTTCTTAAATGGTGATTATTAAAGTTAGTTTTTAGTCTCTACCCTTTACTAATCCCTTTATATGAGTTTTGAGGACACTATTTTTTCTTAAATGATTTGCAGCCATTATCGGCGTCCTGCAGAAGTTCTTCGTTTGTGAACTACTAGTCTAAAGCCGGTCATACACTCTAGATGTCAGGTGAACCATCGTTCCTCCCCTCCTCCATGTACATGAACGCTCGGTCGGGTGTGTATGTGTCTTCAATAGGGGAAAGTCGCTGCCAAACTCCTCTGATAGTGACTTATCTACTAACAAAAGGATCCGGCATGTTGAAATTCCACAGCCCGATCCTTCTCTCTCCGGACATCTGACGTCCGGGGAGAGTTGGGAAGTTGCCATATACATTAGAAAGTCAGCAGGTCCGGGCGACATACATCTAATGTGTATGACCAGCTTAGCACCCTGGTGGAGAGTGATGACTGGCAGTAACATACACCTGGTACGACTGCCCATCCTCCGCACTACAGATGAGCGGCACGTCACAGAATATGATTGTGTTGTTCCTCCGCACAAATGTGCCCAGATGTGTAAAGTAATGGCCCCCGCATCACAGATTTCCAGCAGCTGATCTCAATGTCTGTGGGGGGCTGATATTAACCCCTTCCATCATTGCTCCTTACATGTTCTGCAAGGACAGGAGGTAAAGCAAGGAACGTGTGTTTGGAGCGCAGGCATCGGCCCCATCAGAAACGTCTGTCACATCCTCAGATTGTATCAGCAGGACCACAAAGGAAAATCTGTCAATCATTCTGTGTGGGCGGGGGATGCAGGACTCACAGGCTTTCTCTAGGAGTCCTGGCAGCATTTAGAAGGGAACCTGTCAGTAGGTTTGCAGCCACTGAACCCCCAGCATGTCGTTATGTAGATGGAGTTTAGAGTTCCAAACCTGCCCACGTCCAAACCCTCCGTTTCAGCAAAAGAAGTTACACGTTACTGAGAGGAGTCCAGGAGAGGAGTCCGGCGGGAATGAGAGCATGAACATTACACACATGAAGCAGAGGACGGTGCACCTCGCTTTACTGCGCTCGTACAGTGTACTGCTCTGGGCTTCATTTGTGGCAAAGACAAAATCTGTCTGATGAATGGAGCGCTCTGGATTTATTGGACATATACAGGAAACATAAGGGTCTAACGTGATGTGAAAAGACCAGAAATTGTGGAGCTTCTACATTACACGTCATTGTACACACGTGTATATGTACTGAACATGACGATATTAAGACTTAAACATGGCCGCCAATCCAGCCTGTGCCCACAGTAATGCCAATATATCTGTCTCTTCTTACCTTGTGATGTGCGTGGCCGGTAGTCCTCCATCATGACCTCCTGGTACAGATCCTTGTGTCCTTCTAGATACTCCCACTCCTCCATGGAGAAATAGACAGTGACATCCTGACACCTTATAGGAACCTGACACACACAATGATACAGTCATCACCCAGACACCTCCAGTGCTGTTACTGTAGAATTTCCCAGCAGTGTCACCTCTCCAGTCAGCAGCTCAGTCATCTTGTAGATCAGTTCTAAGATCTTCTTCTCATGTATCCGGGAGTGAGGGGGAGGCTCTGTGATGGGGCTCTGACTACTGCTCCATCCTCCTTTCTCATAGATGATGGGAGTCGTACAGTCACCCGATGTCTTCTTCACTATTGTGTACTCCTGTGTATGGAGAGAGACACTTAGGCTATGTTCACATGGAGTATTTTGCAGGAGGAATATCTGCCTCAAAATTCCGTTTGGAAGTTTGAGGCAGATTTTCCTCTCCCTGCACGCCGATTTTCGCTGAGTTTTTCGCCCGCGGCCATTGAGCGCCGCCGGCATAAAACACTGCGAAATACGCTCTCTCTGCCTCCCATTGAAGTCAATGGAAGGTCAGAGGCGGAAGTGCCCGAAGATAGGGCATGTTGCTTCTTTTTCCCGCGAGGCAGTTTTACTGCTCGCGGGAAAAAGACGCCGACGCCTCCCATTGAAATCAATGGGAGGCATTTTCGGGCAGTTTTTGCGACGCGGTTTCCGCGTCAAAAAACTCTGCAAAATACTCCGTGTGAACATAGCCTTAGAGAACTGAACACAGTATTCTCCCCTCAGTAGAGAGATTGTGACCCCGCTGTATAGAGCTCTAGTGACCCCACATCTGTAATACTGGAGACCTCACCTACAAAAAGACAATGAGAAAATAGAACGAGGCCAAAACTAAAAAGGAAATAATATTGGGGGACTAGAAGGACCATGTGCTCTCCTCCTGCCGTCATCTTCTATGTTTCTATATCGATGTCATCCTGATCCTCCTGGTTCCTGGTCATTCTCATTGCTCTACAACATTACTATTGCTGCATTGGTGACATGACACATAACTGACCATATTGGTGGCTGATCTTCAGCTTTTCTGCTGGTGGCTTCTTGACATCACTTGGAAGGTCTGGACGCTGTTATAAAGGACACTGGATTCTTCCTATTATGTATTGTCCCTTCCCTATGTGGGACTTGTTCTATAATGTAGAAAAGTTTACCTCTCCGCTCAACAGGTAGATGATCTCCAAGGTGAAGTCTAATATTCTTCTGCTCATCTCATTCCTGTCCTTGTCCATCCTTGGTGGGTCACTCAGGAGAAGGAACTTTGTGGAGGAGAAGATGAGAAAACTGGAGGAACTGGAGGATCTAGTACTGCAGACGTCTTTATGAAGAAAGGAGAAGATGGAAATCATACAGGGGACAACATCATGTGTGACATACAGAACCTCACTTATTCATCATTGAGAGAAACATCTTCTCAGAGCCGTCACCACATGGAATAAAGGGGTATTCCCAACACGGACATGTCTCCCCAGGATATGCCAGAAATGTCTGATAGATGCGGCTCCACCTCTGGGTGACTTGTTAGGTGGTTCCTGTAACTCCTATAGAAGTGAATGGAGAGACACAATCTGCTCAGCTCCCCCTGCTATATAATATGCTGCCAACAGATCAGACTGGTGGTCAATGTGACAGATGCCCTTTATGAATTAATAGACCCCTAATATAGGTTTTTACAGATATTAGAAGTTACCCCAGAGATCCTGGATCTTCAGAGACATCTACAATTCGTATTTATTACTGTATTCCCCTCTTCCTTGTAGATTGTTTTACCGGATAGTAACTCTGTTCACATCTGAATGACAGAAACTAACCACGGTTCATGGAAACCGGCCGCCCAGTGTGTACGAATGGTAGGTTGCGGCCGTCAAGTGTGTATGTACGGAAGGTCCCAGCTGACCAGTGTGTACATATGGAAAGTCCCCGCAGTGAAGTGTGAGGAAGAAGCATGTATTGTGCTGTGTGTGCAGGATCTCTGCATTATCTTATCACTTAGGAGACTTCTGTAAAGTGTGACCTGTCCTCCGCCTTCTACATTACTCTGTGCTCCTCCTTCTAGACCGGTCCTTCTCCTTCTACATTACTCTGTGCACCTCCTTCTAGACCTGTCCTCTGCTTCTACATTATTCTGTGCATCTCCTTCTAGACCTGTCCTCTGCTTCTACATTACTCTGTGCTCCTCCTTCTAGACCTGTCCTCTGCTTCTACATTTACTCTGTGCTCCTCCTTCTAGACCTGTCCTCCGCCTTCTACATTACTCTGTGCTCCTCCTTCTAGACCTGTTCTCTGCTTCTACATTACTCTGTGCTCCTCCTTCTAGACCTGTCCTCTGCTTCTACATTACTCTGTGCTCCTCCTTCTAGACCTGTTCTCTGCTTCTACATTACTCTGTGCTCCTCCTTCTAGACCTGTCCTCTGCTTCTACATTGCTCTGTGCTCCTCCTTCTAGACCTGTCCTCTGCTTCTACATTACTCTGTGCTCCTCCTTCTAGACCTGTCCTCTGCTTCTACATTGCTCTGTGCTCCTCCTTCTAGACCTGTCCTCCGCCTTATACATTACTCTGTCCTCCTCCTTCTAGACCTGTCCTCTGCTTCTACATTACTCTGTGCTCCTCTTTCTAGACCTGTCCACCACCTACGACACAGTAGACCACACCCTCCTGATACAAATTCTCTAGTCCCTTGACATCACAGACTTGGCCCTCTCCTGGATCTCCTCATACCTTACCAAATAAACATTAATATCTCACACTAGCACACCACCTCGTCGTCCCACCCTCTGTCTGTTAGTGTCCTATGACCCTTAGTCTTCTCCATCTAAACTTTTGGTCAAATTTACCGCTCTGGTCTTGATGTTCCCTCCATGCTATCTAGAGTGTATAACAGTTATCTTCTCCTTCACCTCCCGCTACCTAGAGATCAACATGGAGCAAACTGAATCATCTTTACCCCATTTCACTCACTCCCCTCACCAGAACTATCAATCACAGTTAATGGCTCCACACCTTTCCTCGTCTCACAGGTCGCTGCATATGGATAATCCTTAATTTCAAATGGCACAGCCAAGCGCCTCCCACTTCTTGCTGCCTCCACCTCATAAACCCTCTAGAAGTCAGTCTTTCCTCACCCTCGAGCAGACATAAATGGTAGTACATATACCCTCATCATCTACCGTCTAGACTACTCCACCATCCTCCTCTGTGGCTTTCCATCTAACACTATTGCATCCCTCCTACCCATTCTCAACTCTGTTGCAGGGGTAAATCTACCTCTCCCCTCATTCCACCTCTGCGGTCACTGGCCACCCATTACCTACTAAATTATATCACTGCCTGAATGAACGATTAAAATACGATTTTTATTATAGAAAACCTTACTAAAATTAGGGCTAAATAGCCAATTCTACTGTAAAGGCGTAAGCACGGTAGACCATACAGAGGAGGAGCGGTTATAGTACTGTTGTTAGCACCATTGCTGCCAACCAACGATTCCCCCTATCTGTATTATAATATAACACCTGGTCAATCCGTACCACTAACACGTGTCCCTACGCGTTTCCGCACCGTTATTGGTCACAGTGCTTCTTCAGGGGTAGACTGATGTGATTTACACACATCTAATTCAATTTGTATGGCCGGGAGACACCTATTGCGTGTCTCAATAATTCATCCGGCTCGTGCACGACACTAGTCAGCTGGTCGAACACGAGCCGAGTGAAATGCCGGACATAAATAGTACTAGCCCCTCCCTCTCCGGAGTGACGCGGCGGCCGGGCGGCCAACCCATGGCGAGCCACGCGCATGACGCGGCCCGAACATGGCCGGCCCCCCGGCGTTCGCCGTCACTACAGGAGGGAAGGACAGAAAGCGTCCGAGGAACGGATCCGAGGGGTTCCTCGGATGTCACACGCGGTGATTGAGCCTGCAAGTGCTGTGGCTCGCGATCACTGCGTCTCTGTCCTGGATCCTCTCCCTAGCCACTGTTCAGATGTCAGTGAGACTTGGCCGCCTTGTAATCCCTGGTTACTAGGGACGCTTTCTGTCCTTCCCTCCTGTAGTGACGGCGAACGCCGGGGGGCCGGCCATGTTCGGGCCGCGTCATGCGCGTGGCTCGCCATGGGTTGGCCGCCCGGCCGCCGCGTCACTCCGGAGAGGGAGGGGCTAGTACTATTTATGTCCGGCATTTCACTCGGCTCATGTTCGACCAGCTGACTAGTGTCGTGCACGAGCCGGATGAATGTATTGAGACACGCAATAGGTGTCTCCCGGCCATACAAATTGAATTAGATGTGTGGAAATCACATCAGTGTACCCCTGATGAAGCACTGTGACCAATAACGGTGCGGAAACGCGTAGGGACACGTGTTAGTGGTACGGATTGACCAGGTGTTATATTATAATACAGATAGGGGGAATCGTTGGTTGGCAGCAATGGTGCTAACAACAGTACTATAACCGCTCCTCCTCTGTATGGTCTACCGTGCTTACGCCTTTACAGTACTATTGGCTATTTAGCCCTTATTTTAGTAAGGTTTTCTATAATAAAAATCGTATTTTAATCGTTCATTCAGGCAGTGATACAATTCAATTCACCTGTTACATATCAATGCAACAATTGTTGCTTAACGTCAAATACCTACTAAATTAAGTTAAAAATATAAAAAATGACATGCAACGCTGTCAACATCCTGTCCCCTCCATACATCTGTGCCCTAATCTGCCGATACCTAGCCACATGTAATATCCTGTCTACTACCTGTCCCCTCTATAAAACTCTGCCCTAATCTCCCGATACCTACCCAGACGTAATCTCCGGTCCACAACATGTCCCCTCCATACATCTGTGCACTAATCTCCCGATACCTACCCACACGTAATCTCCTGACCACAATCTGTCCCCTCCACACATCTCTGCCCTAACCTCCCGATACATACCCAGACGAAATCTCCCGATACCTACCCACACGTAATCTCCTGTCCACAACGTGTTCCCTCCATAAATCTCTGCCCTAATCTCCCGATACCTACCCACACGTAATCTCCTGTCCACAATGTGTTCCCTCCATAAATCTCTGCCCTAATCTCCTGATACCTACCCAGACGTAATGTCCAGTCCATAACCTGTCCCCTCCATACATCTCTGCTCTAATCTCCCACATATCCGTGACCGGAGCATCTGCTTTCAGCATGGACGTCTGGTGCCCGGAGGCAGCCGGAGCGGATGATCGGTGCGGGGTCCGGGTGTCAGACCCCCACAATCATATACTGATGACCTATCCGGTGGAGATCATCACTTGTCCGATGTTCCCTATAATGTACTGGGAAAGAGAAAAACATTTGTGGGCTGGAATAGCGGAAAAAGCAGTGACTCCTGTTGTTTTTTGTGTTTCGTTTTTGTGGCGTTTACCATGCGGTAAAAAATGACTGGTTTACTTTATTCTCCGGGTCAATACGATTACGACGACACCAAATTTCTATATTTATCTTCTGCAAGGAAAAAACTGAGTTGTTCAAACAATAAAACAGTTCTGCGTCGCCGTATTGTGAGACATTTTATATTTCCGGTGATTGCGCGGTGTGAGGGGTTTTATATTTCCGGTGATTGCGCGGTGTGAGGGGTTTTATATTTCCGGTGACTGCGCGGTGTGAGGGGTTTTATATTTCCGGTGATTGCGCGGTGTGAGACATTTTATATTTCCGGTGATTGCGCGGTGTGAGGGGTTTTATATTTCCGGTGATTGCGCGGTGTGAGGGGTTTATATTTCCGGTGATTGCGCGGTGTGAGGGGTTTATATTTCCGGTGATTGCGCGGTGTGAGGGGTTTTATATTTCCGGTGATTGCGCAGTGTGAGGGGGTTTATATTTCCGGTGATTGCGTGGTGTGAGGGGTTTTATATTTCCGGTGATTGCGCGGTGTGGGAGGGTTTACATTTCCGGTGATTGCGCGGTGTGGGGGAGGGGTTTATATTTCCGGTGATTGCGCGGTGTGAGGGGTTTTATATTTCCGGTGATTGCGCGGTGTGGGAGGGTTTACATTTCCGGTGATTGCGCTGTGTGAGGGGGTTTATATTTCCGGTGATTGCGAGGTGTGGGGGGTTTTATATTTCCGGTGATTGCGCGGTGTGGGGGGGTTTTATATTTCCGGTGATTGCGCGGTGTGGGGGGTTTTATATTTCCAGTGATTGCGCGGTGTGAGGGGTTTTCTATTTCCGGTGATTGCGCGGTGTGAGGGGTTTATATTTCCGGTGATTGCGAGGTCTGAGGGGTTTATATTTCCGGTCTGAGGGGTTTTATATCTCCTGTGATTGCGCGGTGTGAGGGGTTTATATTTCCGGTGATTGCGCGGTGTGAGGGGTTTATATTTCCGTTGATTGCGCGGTGTGAGGGGGTTTATATTTCCGGTGATTGCGCGGTGTGAGGGGTTTTATATTTCCGGTGATTGCGCGGTGTGAGGGGTTTTATATTTCCGGTGATTGCGCGGTGTGAGGGGTTTTATATTTCTGGTGATTGCGCGGTGTGAGGGGGTTTATATTTCCGGTGATTGCGCGGTGTGAGGGGTTTTATATTTCTGGTGATTGCGCGGTGTGAGGGGGTTTATATTTCCGGTGATTGCACGGTGTGGGGGGGGGGGGGGGGGTTTATATCTCCGGTGATTGCGCGGTGTGAGGGGTTTTATATTTCCGGATTGCGCGGTGTGGGGGGTTTTATATTTCTGGTGATTGCGCGGTGTGAGGGGGTTTTATATTTCCGGTGATTGCGCGGTGTGAGGGGTTTATATTTCCGGTGATTGCGCGGTGTGAGGGTTTTATATTTCCGGTGATTGCGCGGTGTGGGGGGGGGTTTATATTTCCAGTAATTGCGCGGTGAGGGGTTTATATTTCCTGTGATTGCGCGGTGTGAGGAGTTTATATTTCCGGTGATTGCGCGGTGTGAGGGGTTTTATATTTCCGGTGATTGCGCGGTGTGAGAGGTTTCTATTTCCGGTGATTGCGCGGTGTGAGGGGGGTTTATATTTCCGGTGATTGCGCGGTGTGAGGGGGGTTTATATTTCCGGTGATTGCGCGGTGTGGGGGGGTTTATATTTCCGGTGATTGCGCGGTGTGGGGGTTTTATATTTCCGGTGATTGCGCGGTGTGGGGGTTTTATATTTCCGGTGATTGCGCGGTGTGAGGGGTTTTATATTTCCGGTGATTGCTCGGTGTGAGGGGTTTATATTTCCGGTGATTGCTCGGTGTGAGGGGTTTATATTTCCGGTGATTGCGCGGTGTGAGGGGGTTTATATTTCCGGTGATTGCGCTGTGTGGGGGGGGTTTATATTTCCGGTGATTGCGCGGTGTGGGGGGGGTTTATATTTCCGGTGATTGCGCGGTGTGAGGGGTTTTATATTTCCGGTGATTGCGCGGTGAGAGGGGTTTTATATTTCCGATGATTGTGCAGTGTGGGGGGGGGTTTATATTTCCGGTGATTGCGCGGTGTGAGGGGTTTATATTTCCGGTGATTGCGCGGTGAGAGGGGTTTTATATTTCCGGTGATTGCGCAGTGTGAGGGGTTTATATTTCCGGTGATTGCGCGGTGTGAGGGGTTTTATATTTCCGGTGATTGCGCGGTGTGGGGGGTTTATATTTCCGGTGATTGCGCGGTGTGGGGGGTTTTATATTTCCAGTGATTGCGCGGTGTGAGGGGTTTATATTTCCGGTGATTGCGCGGTGTGAGGGGTTTATATTTCCGGTGATTGCGCGGTGTGAGGGGTTTATATTTCCGATGATTGCGCGGTGTGGAGGGTTTTATATTTCCGGTGATTACGCGGTGTGAGGGGTTTATATTTCCGGTGATTGCACGGTGTGAGGGGTTTTATATTTCCGGTGATTGCGCGGTGTGAGGGGTTTTATATTTCCGGTGATTGCGCGGTGTGAGGGGTTTCTATTTCCGGTGATTGCGCGGTGTGGGGGGTTTTATATTTCCGGTGATTGCGCGGTGTGAGGGGTTTCTATTTCCGGTGATTGCGCGGTGTGAGGGGTTTCTATTTCCGGTGATTGCGCGGTGTGAGGGGCGTTTTATATTTCCGGTGATTGCGTGGTGTGAGGGGGTTTATATTTCCGGTGATTGCGCGGTGTGAGGGGGTTTATATTTCCGGTGATTGCGCGGTGTGGGGGGTTTTATATTTCCGGTGATTGCGCGGTGTGAGGGGTTTTATATTTCCGGTGATTGCGCGGTGTGAGGGGTTTATATTTCCGGTGATTGCGCGGTGTGGGGGGGGGGTTTATATTTCCGGTGATTGCGCGGTGTGAGGGGTTTATATATCCGGTGATTGCGCGGTGTGAGGGGTTTTATATTTCCGGTGATTGCGCGGTGTGAGGGGTTTATATTTCCGGTGATTGCGCGGTGTGGGGGGTTTATATTTCCGGTGATTGCGCGGTGTGAGGGGTTTATATTTTCGGTGATTGCGCGGTGTGAGGGGTTTATATTTCCGGTGATTGCGCGGTGTGAGGGGTTTATATTTTCGGTGATTGCGCGGGGTGGGGGTTATATTTCCGGTGATTGCGCGGTGTGGGGGGTTTATATTTCCGGTGATTGCGCGGTGTGGGGGGTTTATATTTCCGGTGATTGCGCGGTGTGAGGGGTTTTATATTTCCGGTGATTGCGCGGTGTGAGGGGGTTTTATAATTCCGGTGATTGCGCGGTGTGAGGGGTTTATATTTACAGTGATTGCGCGGTGTGAGTGGTTTATATTTCAGGTGATTGCGCGGTGTGAGGGGTTTTATATTTCCGGTGATTGCGCGGTGTGAGTGGTTTATATTTCAGGTGATTACGCGGTGTGAGGGGTTTTATATTTCCGGTGATTGCGCGGTGTGGGGGGTTTTATATTTCCGGTGATTGCGCGGTGTGAGGGGTTTTATATTTCCGGTGATTGCGCGGTGTGGGGGGTTTATATTTCCGGTGATTGCGCGGTGTGTGGGGGGTTTTATATTTCCGGTGAATGCGCAGTGTGAGGGGTTTATATTTCCGGTGATTGCGCGGTGTGAGGGGTTTATATTTCCGGTGATTGCGCGGTGTGAGGGGTTTTATATTTCCGGTGATTGCGCGGTGTGAGGGGTTTTATATTTCCGGTGATTGCGCGGTGTGGGGGTTTATATTTCCGGTGATTGCGCGGTGTGAGGGGTTTTATATTTCCGGTGATTGCGCGGTGTGGGGGGGGGGGTTATATTTCCGGTGATTGCGCGGTGTGAGTGGTTTATATTTCAGGTGATTGCGCGGTGTGGGGGTTTTATATTTCCGGTGATTGCGCGGTGTGAGGGGGTTTTATATTTCCGGTGATTGCGAGGTGTGAGGGGGTTTATATTTCCGGTGATTGCGCGTTGTGAGGGGTTTATATTTCCGGTGATTGCGCGGTGTGGGGGGTTTATATTTCCGGTGATTGCGCGGTGTGGGGGGTTTATATTTCCGGTGATTGCGCGGTGTGAGGGGGTTTATATTTCCGGTGATTGCGCGGTGTGGGGGGGTTTTATATTTCCGGTGATTGCGCGGTGTGGGGGGTTTATATTTCCGGTGATTGCGCGGTGTGGGGGGTTTATATTTCCGGTGATTGCGCGGTGTGAGGGGGTTTATATTTCCGGTGATTGCGCGGTGTGAGGGGGTTTATATTTCCGGTGATTGCGCGGTGTGAGGGGTTTATATTTCCGGTGATTGCGCGGTGTGGGGGGTTTTATATTTCCGGTGATTGCGCGGTGTGGGGGGGGTTATATTTCCGGTGATTGCGCGGTGTGAGGGGTTTATATTTCCGGTGATTGCGCGGTGTGAGGGGTTTTATATTTCCGGTGATTGCGCGGTGTGAGGGGTTTATATTTCCGGTGATTGCGCGGTGTGAGGGGTTTTATATTTCCGGTGATTGCGCGGTGTGAGGGGTTTATATTTCCGGTGATTGCGCGGTGTGAGGGGTTTTATATTTCCGGTGATTGCGCGGTGTGAGGGGTTTTATATTTCCGGTGATGGCGCGGTGTGAGGGGGGGGTTTATATTTCCGGTGATTGCGCGGTGTGGGGGGGGGGGTGTTTATATTTCCGGTGATTGCACGGTGTGAGGGTATTATATTTCCGGTGATTGCGCGGTGTGAGGGGTTTATATTTCCGGTGATTGCGTGGTGTGAGGGGGGGGTTATATTTCCGGTGATTGCGCGGTGTGGGGGGTTTATATTTCCGGTGATTGCGCGGTGTGGGGGGGGTTATATTTCCGGTGATTGCGCGGTGTGAGGGGGTTTATATCTCAGGTGATTGCGCGGTGTGGGGGGGGGGTTTATATTTCCGGTGATTGCGCGGTGTGGGGGGTTTATATTTCCGGTGATTGCGCGGTGTGAGGGGGTTTATATTTCCGGTGATTGCGCGGTGTGAGGGGTTTTATATTTCCGGTGATTGCGCGGTGTGGGGGGGGGTTTATATTTCCGGTGATTGCGCTGTGTGGGGGGTTTATATCTCCGGTGATTGCGCGGTGTGGGGGGGGGGGGGGGGGGTTTGTGGGGTGAGATGTAGATTTTGTGGGTGACATTTTGGGGACTTTTTATTCCCTATGTTGGAGAATCGCGGGGACCATAAACAGCGACGTTCACATGTGAATTATTTCTGCCGGTTAGAACTTGATAGTTAATCATTTGGATAATAACGGATGCGGCGATTCCGTTACTGATTATTAACATTTACATCATTTATTGTAAAAACAAAACATAAAACCCTCTTACAATGTCTTACTCTGGTGACCGGTCGGCATCGCGCACTTTCTTCGGAGGACAGAGGAAGCCGCTATTCTAACTGATCAGAAGCCGCGGTCGCTATTAATCACGGCATCTGAGGGGTTACACGGCCAGGATTGCGCTGTCTCCGGTCTTGGCGGTTGCAGGCGGCGGTCAGAAGTCGTGTACGGTGCCGGCTCCGCTCCTTCTAGTGTGACGGCGCACGTCCAACATAATACTATAGATCTGATGTCACCAACGGGTTAATCCCTCCTGTATTTCATATTTACAGCGATAATAATAAATAACGATAATCACCAGCACTGTGCCGGACAAAAACGCACCAAAACCGCACAGAAATAACCTCATGTAACCTTACCATACTACTGCATCATGGGAAATCTCCCGACTGATAACAGAGAGAACACTAAACAACAGCGGTGAGCGGAATCATGTACACCCGCCCGGCGCTGCTCCACCCCATACACGGAAACAGGACCTGTGATGACGTCACCACCATGTGACCGTAGAGGCAGGGCATAGAACTCCGCCCTTCAGGTCACGTGATCATCAACTTTGCACAGCACAGGAGCCCCGCTCCCTCACAGAGATCCGCCCCTGATGTCATGTGATCCGTCTTCACAGATCCTCCGTCCATCGCTCATTATTCCCACTTCAAATCTCCTACCTTTAATGCCGCGGTCACGTGATCACCGCCTCTCTCTTTAATAAGCTCCGCCCCTCCCGCTGCGGTCACGTGGTGTTGCCGTCGTCACAGGTCCTTCATCCACCACGTTTCTCCTCTGATAAGCTCCGGCCCCGGTCGGTGGTGGTGACGTCATCACAGGTCCTCCAGCTATTGACGTGTATGAGGTAGAGAGCAGCGCTGGTCGGGTGTGCTCTCTGTTATCAGTCACCCCTGTATGAGTGTGTATACAGAGAGCTGTCAATCATTGAGTGACCCCGCCCACTGGACTCCTAGCCGGGATGTAACCCCTCCAGTGCCGGCCTCTTTGGGGTAAGTTGTTATTTCTGATGTTTTGTGGGACGAGTCGTGTTTTGTAATGACATAATATTCGGGACATACAACTTATTCACTGACTTTTATACATTTCTTGTTCATGTCGTTCACCGTGCGGTTTAAGGGAATGTTCACACGTAGCGAATACGACCCACAACACGCAAGGAAATCCCCCCGAATATTCACCCCAAATGGTGGACGTATAATCCTCCCGAATATCTACTACAGAAATACAACAAGGCCGATCCTCCCCTCTCCGAGAGTTACCATAGCAACATGTCCCTGCTCTTCCGGCTGTGTCCAGGTGACCCCTATAATGACATGTGACCTCTCCGGCCTGTGATTGGCTGCAGGGGTCACATGACGCCTTCTTTTCTATATATGTATAACCTGCAGTGTGTGTGGTAATATCTACAGGGAGCAGCGTGTGTGGTAATATCTACAGGGGGCAGTGTGTGTGGTAATATATACAGGGAGCAGTGTGTGTGGTAATATCTACAGGGAGCAGCGTGTGTGGTAATATCTACAGGGGGCAGTGTGTGTGGTAATATATACAGGGAGCAGTGTGTGTGGTAATATATACAGGGAGCAGTGTGTGTGGTAATATATACAGGGAGCAGTGTGTGTGGTAATATCTACAGGGGGCAGTGTGTGTGGTAATATATACAGGGAGCAGTGTGTGTGGTAATATATACAGGGAGCAGTGTGTGTGGTAATATCTACAGGGAGCAGTGTGTGTGGTAATATATACAGGGGGCAGTGTGTGTGGTAATATCTACAGGGAGCAGCGTGTGTGGTAATATCTACAGGGGGCAGTGTGTGTGGTAATATCTACAGGGAGCAGCGTGTGTGGTAATATCTACAGGGGGCAGTGTGTGTGGTAATATCTACAGGGAGCAGTGTGTGGTAATATATACAGGGAGCAGTGTGTGTGGTAATATCTACAGGGAGCAGCGTGTGTGGTAATATATACAGGGAGCAGTGTGTGTGGTAATATCTACAGGGAGCAGTGTGTGTGGTAATATCTACAGGGGGCAGTGTGTGTGGTAATATCTACAGGGGGCAGTGTGTGTGGTAATATATACAGGGAGCAGTGTGTGTGGTAATATATACAGGGGGCAGTGTGTGTGGTAATATATACAGGGAGCAGTGTGTGTGGTAATATATACAGGGAGCAGTGTGTGTGGTAATATCTACAGGGAACAGTGTGTGTGGTAATATATACAGGGAGCAGTGTGTCTGGTAATATATACAGGGAGCAGCGTGTGTGGTAATATCTACAGGGAGCAGTGTGTGTGGTAATATATACAGGGAGCAGCGTGTGTGGTAATATCTACAGGGAGCAGTGTGTGGTAATATATACAGGGAGCAGTGTGTGTGGTAATATATACAGGGAGCAGTGTGTGTGGTAATATATACAGGGAGCAGTGTGTGGTAATATATACAGGGAGCAGTGTGTGTGGTAATATCTACAGGGAGCAGTGTGTGTGGTAATATCTACAGGGAGCAGCGTGTGTGGTAATATATACAGGGAGCAGTGTGTGTGGTAATATCTACAGGGAGCAGTGTGTGTGGTAATATCTACAGGGAGCAGTGTGTGTGGTAATATCTACAGGGGGCAGTGTGTGTGGTAATATATACAGGGAGCAGTGTGTGTGGTAATATCTACAGGGAGCAGTGTGTGGTAATATCTACAGGAGGCAGTGTGTGTGGTAATATCTACAGGGAGCAGTGTGTGTGGTAATATCTACAGGGAGCAGTGTGTGTGGTAATATCTACAGGGAGCAGTGTGTGTGGTAATATATACAGGGAGCAGCGTGTGTGGTAATATCTACAGGGAGCAGTGTGTGGTAATATATACAGGGAGCAGTGTGTGTGGTAATATATACAGGGAGCAGTGTGTGTGGTAATATATACAGGGAGCAGTGTGTGTGGTAATATATACAGGGAGCAGTGTGTGTGGTAATATCTACAGGGAGCAGTGTGTGTGGTAATATCTACAGGGAGCAGTGTGTGTGGTAATATATACAGGGAGCAGCGTGTGTGGTAATATCTACAGGGAGCAGTGTGTGGTAATATATACAGGGAGCAGTGTGTGTGGTAATATATACAGGGAGCAGTGTGTGTGGTAATATATACAGGGAGCAGTGTGTGGTAATATATACAGGGAGCAGTGTGTGTGGTAATATATACAGGGAGCAGTGTGTGTGGTAATATCTACAGGGAGCAGTGTGTGTGGTAATATATACAGGAGGCAGCGTGTGTGGTAATATCTACAGGGAGCAGTGTGTGGTAATATATACAGGGAGCAGTGTGTGTGGTAATATCTACAGGGAGCAGTGTGTGTGGTAATATATACAGGGAGCAGTGTGTGTGGTAATATATACAGGGAGCAGTGTGTGTGGTAATATCTACAGGGAGCAGTGTGTGTGGTCATATCTACAGGGAGCAGTGTGTGTGGTAATATATACAGGGAGCAGTGTGTGTGGTAATATATACAGGGAGCAGTGTGTGTGGTAATATATACAGGGAGCAGTGTGTGTGGTAATATATACAGGGAGCAGTGTGTGGTAATATCTACAGGGAGCAGCGTGTGTGGTAATATCTACAGGGAGCAGCGTGTGTGTGTGGTAATATATACAGGGAGCAGTGTGTGGTAATATATACAGGGAGCAGCGTGTGTGGTAATATCTACAGGGAGCAGCGTGTGTGGTAATATCTACAGGGAGCAGTGTGTGTGGTAATATATACAGGGAGCAGTGTGTGTGGTAATATATACAGGGAGCAGTGTGTGTGGTAATATATACAGGGAGCAGCGTGTGTGGTAATATCTACAGGGAGCAGTGTGTGTGGTAATATATACAGGGAGCAGTGTGTGTGGTAATATCTACAGGGAGCAGTGTGTGTGGTAATATCTACAGGGAGCAGTGTGTGTGGTAATATCTACAGGGGGCAGCGTGTGTGGTAATATATACAGGGAGCAGCGTGTGTGGTAATATCTACAGGGGGCAGCGTGTGTGGTAATATATACAGGGAGCAGTGTGTGTGGTAATATCTACAGGGAGCAGCGTGTGTGGTAATATATACAGGGAGCAGTGTGTGTGGTAATATCTACAGGGGGCAGTGTGTGTGGTAATATATACAGGGAGCAGTGTGTGTGGTAATATATACAGGGAGCAGTGTGTGTGGTAATATATACAGGGAGCAGTGTGTGTGGTAATATATACAGGGAGCAGTGTGTGGTAATATCTACAGGGAGCAGCGTGTGTGGTAATATCTACAGGGAGCAGTGTGTGTGGTAATATATACAGGGAGCAGTGTGTGTGGTAATATATACAGGGAGCAGCGTGTGTGGTAATATCTACAGGAAGCAGTGTGTGTGATAATATATACAGGGAGCAGTGTGTGTGGTAATATATACAGGGAGCAGTGTGTGTGGTAATATATACAGGGAGCAGTGTGTGGTAATATCTACAGGGAGCAGCGTGTGTGGTAATATCTACAGGGAGCAGTGTGTGTGGTAATATATACAGGGAGCAGTGTGTGTGGTAATATATACAGGGAGCAGCGTGTGTGGTAATATCTACAGGGAGCAGCGTGTGTGGTAATATCTACAGGGAGCAGTGTGTGTGGTAATATCTACAGGGAGCAGCGTGTGTGGTAATATCTACAGGGGGCAGTGTGTGTGGTAATATATACAGGGAGCAGCGTGTGTGGTAATATCTACAGGGGGCAGCGTGTGTGGTAATATATACAGGGAGCAGTGTGTGTGGTAATATCTACAGGGAGCAGCGTGTGTGGTAATATATACAGGGAGCAGTGTGTGTGGTAATATCTACAGGGGGCAGTGTGTGTGGTAATATATACAGGGAGCAGTGTGTGTGGTAATATATACAGGGAGCAGTGTGTGTGGTAATATATACAGGGAGCAGTGTGTGGTAATATATACAGGGAGCAGTGTGTGTGGTAATATATACAGGGAGCAGTGTGTGTGGTAATATCTACAGGGAGCAGTGTGTGTGGTAATATATACAGGGAGCAGTGTGTGTGGTAATATCTACAGGGGGCAGCGTGTGTGGTAATATCTACAGGGAGCAGTGTGTGTGGTAATATCTACAGGGAGCAGTGTGTGGTAATATATACAGGGAGCAGTGTGTGTGGTAATATCTACAGGGAGCAGCGTGTGTGGTAATATCTACAGGGAGCAGTGTGTGTGGTAATATATACAGGGAGCAGTGTGTGTGGTAATATATACAGGGAGCAGCGTGTGTGGTAATATATACAGGGAGCAGTGTGTGTGGTAATATCTACAGGGGGCAGCGTGTGATAATATATACAGGGAGCAGTGTGTGTGGTAATATCTACAGGGAGCAGCGTGTGTGGTAATATCTACAGGGAGCAGTGTGTGTGGTAATATATACAGGGAGCAGTGTGTGTGGTAATATATACAGGGAGCAGTGTGTGTGGTAATATATACAGGGAGCAGTGTGTGTGGTAATATATACAGGGAGCAGTGTGTGGTAATATCTACAGGGAGCAGCGTGTGTGGTAATATATACAGGGAGCAGTGTGTGTGGTAATATATACAGGGAGCAGTGTGTGTGGTAATATATACAGGGAGCAGTGTGTGTGGTAATATATACAGGGAGCAGTGTGTGGTAATATCTACAGGGAGCAGCGTGTGTGGTAATATCTACAGGGAGCAGTGTGTGTGGTAATATATACAGGGAGCAGTGTGTGTGGTAATATATACAGGGAGCAGCGTGTGTGGTAATATCTACAGGGAGCAGTGTGTGTGGTAATATATACAGGGAGCAGTGTGTGTGGTAATATCTACAGGGAGCAGTGTGTGTGGTAATATCTACAGGGAGCAGCGTGTGTGGTAATATCTACAGGGGGCAGTGTGTGTGGTAATATATACAGGGAGCAGCGTGTGTGGTAATATCTACAGGGGGCAGCGTGTGTGGTAATATATACAGGGAGCAGTGTGTGTGGTAATATCTACAGGGAGCAGCGTGTGTGGTAATATATACAGGGAGCAGTGTGTGTGGTAATATCTACAGGGGGCAGTGTGTGTGGTAATATATACAGGGAGCAGTGTGTGTGGTAATATATACAGGGAGCAGTGTGTGTGGTAATATATACAGGGAGCAGTGTGTGGTAATATATACAGGGAGCAGTGTGTGTGGTAATATATACAGGGAGCAGTGTGTGTGGTAATATCTACAGGGAGCAGTGTGTGTGGTAATATATACAGGGAGCAGTGTGTGTGGTAATATCTACAGGGGGCAGCGTGTGTGGTAATATCTACAGGGAGCAGTGTGTGTGGTAATATCTACAGGGAGCAGTGTGTGGTAATATATACAGGGAGCAGTGTGTGTGGTAATATCTACAGGGAGCAGCGTGTGTGGTAATATCTACAGGGAGCAGTGTGTGTGGTAATATATACAGGGAGCAGCGTGTGTGGTAATATATACAGGGAGCAGCGTGTGTGGTAATATATACAGGGAGCAGTGTGTGTGGTAATATATACAGGGAGCAGCGTGTGTGGTAATATCTACAGGGAGCAGTGTGTGTGGTAATATATACAGGGAGCAGCGTGTGTGGTAATATATACAGGGAGCAGCGTGTGTGGTAATATATACAGGGGGCAGTGTGTGTGGTAATATCTACAGGGAGCAGTGTGTGTGGTAATATATACAGGGAGCAGCGTGTGGTAATATATACAGGGAGCAGCGTGTGTGGTAATATATACAGGGGGCAGTGTGTGTGGTAATATCTACAGGGAGCAGTGTGTGTGGTAATATCTACAGGGAGCAGCGTGTGTGGTAATATCTACAGGGAGCAGTGTGTGTGGTAATATATACAGGGAGCAGTGTGTGTGGTAATATATACAGGGAGCAGTGTGTGGTAATATATACAGGGAGCAGTGTGTGTGGTAATATCTACAGGGAGCAGCGTGTGTGGTAATATATACAGGGAGCAGCGTGTGTGGTAATATATACAGGGAGCAGCGTGTGTGGTAATATATACAGGGAGCAGTGTGTGTGGTAATATCTACAGGGAGCAGTGTGTGTGGTAATATCTACAGGGAGCAGTGTGTGTGGTAATATATACAGGGAGCAGTGTGTGGTAATATATACAGGGAGCAGCGTGTGTGGTAATATATACAGGGAGCAGCGTGTGTGGTAATATATACAGGGAGCAGTGTGTGTGTAATATATACAGGGAGCAGCGTGTGTGGTAATATATACAGGGAGCAGTGTGTGTGGTAATATCTACAGGGGGCAGCGTGTGATAATATATACAGGGAGCAGTGTGTGTGGTAATATCTACAGGAGCAGCGTGTGTGGTAATATCTACAGGGAGCAGTGTGTGTGGTAATATATACAGGGAGCAGTGTGTGTGGTAATATATACAGGGAGCAGTGTGTGTGGGTAATATATACAGGGAGCAGTGTGTGTGGTAATATATACAGGGAGCAGCGTGTGTGGTAATATCTACAGGGAGCAGTGTGTGTGGTAATATCTACAGGGAGCAGTGTGTGTGGTAATATCTACAGGGAGCAGTGTGTGTGGTAATATATACAGGGAGCAGCGTGTGTGGTAAATATATACAGGGAGCAGTGTGTGTGGTAATATATACAGGGAGCAGTGTGTGTGGTAATATATACAGGGAGCAGTGTGTGGTAATATATACAGGGAGCAGCGTGTGTGGTAATATATACAGGGGGCAGTGTGTGTGGTAATATATACAGGGAGCAGCGTGTGTGGTAATATGTACAGGGAGCAGTGTGTGTGGTAATATATACAGGGAGCAGCGTGTGTGGTAATATATACAGGGAGCAGTGTGTGTGGTAATATATACAGGGAGCAGTGTGTGTGGTAATATATACAGGGAGCAGTGTGTGTGGTAATATCTACAGGGGGCAGTGTGTGGGGTAATATCTACAGGGAGCAGCGTGTGGTAATATATACAGGGAGCAGTGTGTGTGGTAATATCTACAGGGAGCAGTGTGTGGTAATATATACAGGGAGCAGCGTGTGTGGTAATATATACAGGGGGCAGTGTGTGTGGTAATATATACAGGGAGCAGCGTGTGTGGTAATATATACAGGGGGCAGTGTGTGGTAATATCTACAGGGAGCAGTGTGTGTGGTAATATATACAGGGAGCAGTGTGTGTGTAATATCTACAGGGGGCAGTGTGTGGGGTAATATCTACAGGGAGCAGTGTGTGTGGTAATATATACAGGAGCAGTGTGTGTGGTAATATCTACAGGGAGCAGTGTGTGGTAATATATACAGGGAGCAGTGTGTGTGGTAATATCTACAGGGAGCAGTGTGTGTGGTAATATATACAGGGAGCAGCGTGTGTGGTAATATATACAGGGGGCAGTGTGTGTGGTAATATATACAGGGAGCAGTGTGTGTGGTAATATCTACAGGGAGCAGTGTGTGTGGTAATATATACAGGGAGCAGTGTGTGTGGTAATATATACAGGGAGCAGTGTGTGTGGTAATATCTACAGGGAGCAGTGTGTGTGGTAATATATACAGGAGCAGTGTGTGTGGTAATATCTACAGGGAGCAGTGTGTGGTAATATCTACAGGGAGCAGTGTGTGTGGTAATATATACAGGGAGCAGTGTGTGTGGTAATATATACAGGGAGCAGCGTGTGTGGTAATATATACAGGGGGCAGTGTGTGTGGTAATATATACAGGGAGCAGTGTGTGTGGTAATATCTACAGGGAGCAGTGTGTGTGGTAATATATACAGGGAGCAGCGTGTGTGGTAATATATACAGGGAGCAGTGTGTGTGGTAATATCTACAGGGAGCAGTGTGTGGTAATATCTACAGGGAGCAGTGTGTGTGGTAATATATACAGGGAGCAGTGTGTGTGGTAATATATACAGGGGAGCAGTGTGTGTGGTAATATCTACAGGGAGCAGCGTGTGTGGTAATATATACAGGGAGCAGTGTGTGTGATAATATATACAGGGGGCAGTGTGTGTGGTAATATCTACAGGGAGCAGCGTGTGTGGTAATATCTACAGGGAGCAGTGTGTGTGGTAATATATACAGGGAGCAGCGTGTGTGGTAATATCTACAGGGAGCAGCGTGTGTGGTAATATCTACAGGGAGCAGTGTGTGGTAATATCTACAGGGAGCAGTGTGTGTGGTAATATCTACAGGGGGCAGCGTGTGTGGTAATATATACAGGGAGCAGCGTGTGTGGTAATATATACAGGGAGCAGTGTGTGTGTGTGTGGTAATATATACAGGGAGCAGTGTGTGTGATAATATATACAGGGAGCAGTGTGTGTGGTAATATCTACAGGGAGCAGTGTGTGTGGTAATATATACAGGGAGCAGCGTGTGTGGTAATATCTACAGGGAGCAGCGTGTGTGGTAATATCTACAGGGAGCAGCGTGTGTGGTAATATATACAGGGAGCAGTGTGTGTGGTAATATATACAGGGAGCAGTGTGTGTGGTAATATATACAGGGAGCAGTGTGTGTGGTAATATATACAGGGAGCAGTGTGTGGTAATATCTACAGGGAGCAGTGTGTGTGGTAATATATACAGGGAGCAGTGTGTGTGGTAATATATACAGGGAGCAGCGTGTGTGTGGTAATATCTACAGGGAGCAGTGTGTGTGGTAATATCTACAGGGAGCAGCGTGTGTGGTAATATATACAGGGAGCAGTGTGTGGTAATATCTACAGGGAGCAGTGTGTGTGGTAATATCTACAGGGAGCAGCGTGTGTGGTAATATATACAGGGAGCAGTGTGTGGTAATATCTACAGGGAGCAGTGTGTGTGGTAATATCTACAGGGAGCAGCGTGTGTGGTAATATATACAGGGAGCAGTGTGTGGTAATATATACAGGGAGCAGTGTGTGTGGTAATATCTACAGGGAGCAGCGTGTGTGTGGTAATATCTACAGGGAGCAGTGTGTGTGGTAATATCTACAGGGAGCAGTGTGTGTGGTAATATCTACAGGGAGCAGTGTGTGTGGTAATATATACAGGGAGCAGTGTGTGTGGTAATATATACAGGGAGCAGCGTGTGTGGTAATATATACAGGGAGCAGCGTGTGTGGTAATATATACAGGGAGCAGTGTGTGGTAATATATACAGGGAGCAGCGTGTGTGGTAATATATACAGGGAGCAGCGTGTGTGGTAATATCTACAGGGAGCAGCGTGTGTGGTAATATCTACAGGGAGCAGTGTGTGTGGTAATATATACAGGGAGCAGTGTGTGTGGTAATATATACAGGGAGCAGTGTGTGTGGTAATATATACAGGGAGCAGTGTGTGTGGTAATATATACAGGGAGCAGTGTGTGTGGTAATATCTACAGGGAGCAGCGTGTGTGGTAATATATACAGGGAGCAGCGTGTGTGGTAATATATACAGGGAGCAGCGTGTGTGGTAATATATACAGGGAGCAGTGTGTGTGGTAATATATACAGGGAGCAGCGTGTGTGGTAATATCTACAGGGGGCAGTGTGTGGGGTAATATATACAGGGGGCAGTGTGTGTGGTAATATATACAGGGGGCAGTGTGTGTGGTAATATCTACAGGGAGCAGCGTGTGTGGTAATATATACAGGGAGCAGTGTGTGTGGTAATATCTACAGGGAGCAGTGTGTGTGGTAATATCTACAGGGAGCAGTGTGTGGTAATATATACAGGGAGCAGTGTGTGGTAATATATACAGGGAGCAGCGTGTGTGGTAATATCTACAGGGAGCAGTGTGTGGTAATATCTACAGGGGGCAGTGTGTGTGGTAATATCTACAGGGAGCAGTGTGTGTGGCGTTATCTACAGGGAGCAGTGTGTGTGGTAATATATACAGGGAGCAGCGTGTGTGGTAATATATACAGGGAGCAGCGTGTGTGGTAATATCTACAGGGAGCAGTGTGTGTGGTAATATCTACAGGGAGCAGTGTGTGTGGCGTTATCTACAGGGAGCAGTGTGTGTGGTAATATATACAGGGAGCAGCGTGTGTGGTAATATCTACAGGGAGCAGTGTGTGTGGTAATATATACAGGGAGCAGTGTGTGTGGTAATATATACAGGGAGCAGTGTGTGGTAATATCTACAGGGAGCAGTGTGTGTGTGGTAATATCTACAGGGGGCAGTGTGTGTGGTAATATATACAGGGAGCAGTGTGTGTGGTAATATATACAGGGAGCAGTGTGTGTGGTAATATATACAGGGAGCAGTGTGTGTGGTAATATATACAGGGAGCAGTGTGTGGTAATATCTACAGGGAGCAGTGTGTGTGTGGTAATATCTACAGGGGGCAGTGTGTGTGGTAATATATACAGGGAGCAGTGTGTGTGGTAATATATACAGGGAGCAGTGTGTGTGGTAATATCTACAGGGAGCAGTGTGTGTGGTAATATCTACAGGGAGCAGTGTGTGTGGTAATATCTACAGGGAGCAGTGTGTGTGGTAATATATACAGGGAGCAGTGTGTGTGGTAATATATACAGGGAGCAGTGTGTGTGGTAATATCTACAGGGAGCAGCGTGTGTGGTAATATCTACAGGGAGCAGTGTGTGTGGTAATATATACAGGGAGCAGTGTGTGTGGTAATATCTACAGGGAGCAGCGTGTGTGGTAATATATACAGGGAGCAGTGTGTGTGGTAATATATACAGGGGGCAGTGTGTGGTAATATCTACAGGGAGCAGTGTGTGTGGTAATATCTACAGGGAGCAGTGTGTGGTAATATATACAGGGAGCAGCGTGTGTGGTAATATCTACAGGGAGCAGTGTGTGTGGCGCTATCTACAGGGAGCAGTGTGTGGTAATATATACAGGGAGCAGTGTGTGTGGTAATATCTACAGGGAGCAGTGTGTGGTAATATCTACAGGGAGCAGCGTGTGTGGTAATATATACAGGGAGCAGCGTGTGTGGTAATATCTACAGGGAGCAGCGTGTGTGGTAATATCTACAGGGAGCAGTGTGTGTGGTAATATCTACAGGGAGCAGTGTGTGTGGTAATATCTACAGGGAGCAGCGTGTGTGGTAATATATACAGGGAGCAGTGTGTGTGGTAATATATACAGGGAGCAGTGTGTGTGGTAATATATACAGGGAGCAGTGTGTGTGGTAATATATACAGGGAGCAGTGTGTGTGGCGCTATCTACAGGGAGCAGTGTGTGGTAATATATACAGGGAGCAGTGTGTGGTAATATCTACAGGGAGCAGTGTGTGTGGTAATATATACAGGGAGCAGTGTGTGTGGTAATATATACAGGGAGCAGCGTGTGTGGTAATATATACAGGGAGCAGTGTGTGTGGTAATATCTACAGGGAGCAGCGTGTGTGGTAATATATACAGGGAGCAGTGTGTGTGGTAATATATACAGGGAGCAGTGTGTGTGGTAATATATACAGGGAGCAGTGTGTGTGGTAATATCTACAGGGAGCAGTGTGTGTGGTAATATCTACAGGGAGCAGCGTGTGTGGTAATATATACAGGGAGCAGTGTGTGGTAATATCTACAGGGAGCAGTGTGTGTGGTAATATCTACAGGGAGCAGTGTGTGTGGTAATATCTACAGGGAGCAGTGTGTGTGGTAATATATACAGGGAGCAGTGTGTGGTAATATCTACAGGGGGCAGCGTGTGTGGTAATATATACAGGGAGCAGTGTGTGTGGTAATATATACAGGGAGCAGTGTGTGTGGTAATATATACAGGGAGCAGTGTGTGTGGTAATATCTACAGGGAGCAGTGTGTGTGGTAATATCTACAGGGGGCAGCGTGTGTGGTAATATATACAGGGAGCAGCGTGTGTGGTAATATATACAGGGAGCAGTGTGTGTGGTAATATATACAGGGAGCAGTGTGTGTGGTAATATATACAGGGAGCAGTGTGTGTGGTAATATATACAGGGAGCAGTGTGTGTGGTAATATATACAGGGAGCAGTGTGTGTGGTAATATCTACAGGGAGCAGCGTGTGTGGTAATATCTACAGGGAGCAGCGTGTGTGGTAATATATACAGGGAGCAGTGTGTGTGGTAATATCTACAGGGAGCAGTGTGTGTGGTAATATCTACAGTGAGCAGCGTGTGTGGTAATATCTACAGGGAGCAGCGTGTGGTAATATCTACAGGGAGCAGTGTGTGTGGTAATATCTACAGGGAGCAGTGTGTGTGGTAATATATACAGGGAGCAGTGTGTGGTAATATATACAGGGAGCAGTGTGTGTGGTATTATATACAGGGAGCAGTGTGTGTGGTAATATCTACAGGGAGCAGCGTGTGTGGTAATATTTACAGGGAGCAGTGTGTGTGGTAATATCTACAGGGAGCAGCGTGTGTGGTAATATCTACAGGGAGCAGTGTGTGGTAATATTTACAGGGAGCAGTGTGTGTGGTAATATCTACAGGGAGCAGTGTGTGTGGTAATATATACAGGGAGCAGTGTGTGGTAATATATACAGGGAGCAGTGTGTGTGATAATATATACAGGGAGCAGTGTGTGTGGTAATATATACAGGGAGCAGTGTGTGTGGTAATATTTACAGGGAGCAGTGTGTGTGGTAATATCTACAGGGAGCAGCGTGTGTGGTAATATCTACAGGGAGCAGTGTGTGTGGTAATATATACAGGGAGCAGTGTGTGTGGTAATATCTACAGGGAGCAGCGTGTGTGGTAATATTTACAGGGAGCAGTGTGTGTGGTAATATCTACAGGGAGCTGTGTGTGTGGTAATATCTACAGGGAGCAGTGTGTGGTAATATATACAGGGAGCAGTGTGTGTGGTAATATCTACAGGGAGCAGTGTGTGTGGTAATATATACAGGGAGCAGTGTGTGTGGTAATATATACAGGGAGCAGTGTGTGTGGTAATATATACAGGGAGCAGTGTGTGTGGTAATATCTACAGGGAGCAGTGTGTGGTAATATATACAGGGAGCAGTGTGTGTGGTAATATCTACAGGGAGCAGTGTGTGTGGTAATATATACAGGGAGCAGTGTGTGTGGTAATATATACAGGGAGCAGTGTGTGTGGTAATATATACAGGGAGCAGTGTGTGTGGTAATATATACAGGGAGCAGTGTGTGGTAATATCTACAGGGAGCACTGTGTGTGGTAATATATACAGGGAGCAGTGTGTGTGGTAATATCTACAGGGAGCAGTGTGTGTGGTAATATCTACAGGGAGCAGCGTGTGTGGTAATATCTACAGGGAGCAGTGTGTGTGTGGTAATATATACAGGGAGCAGTGTGTGTGGTAATATATACAGGGAGCAGAGTGTGGTAATATCTACAGGGAGCAGAGTGTGGTAATATATACAGGGAGCAGAGTGTGTGGTAATATATACAGGGAGCAGAGTGTGGTAATATATACAGGGAGCAGTGTGTGTGGTAATATATACAGGGAGCAGTGTGTGGTAATATCTACAGGGAGCAGCGTGTGTGGTAATATCTACAGGGAGCAGTGTGTGTGGTAATATATACAGGGAGCAGCGTGTGTGGTAATATATACAGGGAGCAGCGTGTGTGGTAATATATACAGGGAGCAGCGTGTGTGGTAATATATACAGGGAGCAGCGTGTGTGGTAATATCTACAGGGAGCAGCGTGTGTGGTAATATATACAGGGAGCAGAGTGTGGTAATATCTACAGGGAGCAGTGTGTGTGGTAATATCTACAGGGAGCAGTGTGTGTGGTAATATATACAGGGAGCAGTGTGTGGTAATATCTACAGGGAGCAGTGTGTGGTAATATCTACAGGGAGCAGTGTGTGGTAATATCTACAGGGAGCAGTGTGTGCGGTAATATCTACAGGGAGCAGTGTGTGTGGTAATATCTACAGGGAGCAGTGTGTGTGGTAATATCTACAGGGGGCAGTGTGTGTGGTAATATATACAGGGAGCAGTGTGTGTGGTAATATCTACAGGGAGCAGTGTGTGTGGTAATATATACAGGGGGCAGTGTGTGTGGTAATATCTACAGGGAGCAGTGTGTGTGGCGCTATCTACAGGGAGCAGTGTGTGTGATAATATATACAGGGAGCAGTGTGTGTGGTAATATATACAGGGAGCAGTGTGTGTGGTAATATATACAGGGAGCAGTGTGTGTGGTAATATATACAGGGAGCAGTGTGTGTGGTAATATCTACAGGGAGCAGTGTGTGTGGTAATATATACAGGGAGCAGTGTGTGTGGCGCTATCTACAGGGAGCAGTGTGTGTGATAATATATACAGGGAGCAGTGTGTGTGGTAATATCTACAGGGAGCAGTGTGTGGTAATATCTACAGGGGGCAGTGTGTGTGATAATATATACAGGGAGCAGTGTGTGGTAATATCTACAGGGAGCAGTGTGTGGTAATATCTACAGGGAGCAGTGTGTGGTAATATCTACAGGGAGCAGTGTGTGTGTGGTAATATATACAGGGAGCAGTGTGTGTGGCGCTATCTACAGGGAGCAGTGTGTGTGATAATATATACAGGGAGCAGTGTGTGTGGTAATATCTACAGGGAGCAGTGTGTGGTAATATCTACAGGGAGCAGTGTGTGTGGTAATATCTACAGGGAGCAGTGTGTGTGGTAATATCTACAGGGAGCAGTGTGTGTGGTAATATATACAGGGAGCAGTGTGTGTGGTAATATATACAGGGAGCAGTGTGTGTGGTAATATATACAGGGAGCAGTGTGTGTGGTAATATATACAGGGAGCAGTGTGTGGTAATATATACAGGGAGCAGTGTGTGTGGTAATATATACAGGGAGCAGTGTGTGTGGTAATATATACAGGGAGCAGTGTGTGTGGTAATATATACAGGGAGCAGTGTGTGGTAATATATACAGGGAGCAGTGTGTGTGGTAATATATACAGGGAGCAGTGTGTGTGGTAATATATACAGGGAGCAGTGTGTGTGGTAATATATACAGGGAGCAGTGTGTGTGGTAATATATACAGGGAGCAGTGTGTGGTAATATATACAGGGAGCAGTGTGTGTGGTAATATATACAGGGAGCAGTGTGTGTGGTAATATATACAGGGAGCAGTGTGTGTGGTAATATCTACAGGGGGCAGTGTGTTGTAATATATACAGGGAGCAGCGTGTGTGGTAATATCTACAGGGAGCAGTGTGTGTGGTAATATCTACAGGGAGTAGTGTGTGGTAATATCTACAGGGAGCAGTGTGTGTGGTAATATATACAGGGAGCAGCGTGTGTGGTAATATCTACCGGGAGCAGCGTGTGGTAATATCTACAGGGAGCAGTGTGTGTGGTAATATCTACAGGGGGCAGTGTGTGTGGTAATATATACAGGGAGCAGTGTGTGTGGTAATATATACAGGGAGCAGTGTGTGTGGTAATATATACAGGGAGCAGTGTGTGTGGTAATATCTACAGGGAGCAGTGTGTGGTAATATCTACAGGGAGCAGTGTGTGTGGTAATATATACAGGGAGCAGTGTGTTGTAATATATACAGGGAGCAGTGTGTTGTAATATATACAGGGAGCAGTGTGTGTGGTAATATATACAGGGAGCAGAGTGTGGTAATATCTACAGGGAGCAGAGTGTGTGTGTGGTAATATATACAGGGAGCAGTGTGTGTGTGGTAATATATACAGGGGGCAGTGTGTGTGGTAATATATACAGGGAGCAGAGTGTGGTAATATCTACAGGGATCTACAGGGAGCAGTGTGTGTGGTAATATATACAGGGAGCAGTGTGTGGTAATATCTACAGGGAGCAGTGTGTGGTAATATATACAGGGAGCAGTGTGTGTGGTAATATCTACAGGGAGCAGTGTGTGTGGTAATATATACAGGGAGCAGTGTGTGTGGTAATATCTACAGGGAGCAGTGTGTGTGGTAATATCTACAGGGAGCAGCGTGTGTGGTAATATCTACAGGGAGCAGCGTGTGTGGTAATATATACAGGGAGCAGTGTGTGCCGCTATCTACAGGGGGGCTGTGTGGCGCTATCTACAGGGGGGCTGTGTGGCGCTATCTACAGGGGGGGCTGTGTGAGGCGCTATCTACAGGGGGCTGTGTGAGGCGCTATCTACAGGGGGCTGTGTGAGGCGCTATCTACAGGGGGCTGTGTGAGGCGCTATCTACAGGGGGCTGTGTGAGGCGCTATCTACAGGGGGCTGTGTGAGGCGCTATCTACAGGGGGCTGTGTGAGGCGCTATCTACAGGGGGCTGTGTGAGGCGCTATCTACAGGGGGCTGTGAGAGGCACTATCTACAGGGGGGCTGTGTGTGGCGCTATCTATGAGGGGCTGTGAGTGGCGCAATCTACAGGGGGCTGTATGTGGCACTCTACACGGGTGTGTGTGGCACTCTACACGGGTGTGTGTGTGTGGAGCTATGTTCAGGGGGCTGTTTGTGGCACTATGTAGAGGGGCCTGTGTGGCATTATCTACAGCGGGTGGGTGTGTGTTGCTATCTACAGGGGGGTGTGTGTGGCACTATCTAAAGTGGGGTGTGTGTGGATCTATCTACAGGTGGTTGTGTGTGCGGCACTATCTACAGGGTGTTTTGTGTGGCACTCTCTGCAGGGGGTGTGTTTGGCATTATCTACAGGGGTGTGTGTATGTGTTTGCCACTATGTACAGGGGGTTGTGCGTGGCACTATGTACAGGGGGAGTGCTTGGCACTATGTAAAGGGGGTTGTTTGTGGTAATATGTACAGGGGGGGGAGTGCGTGGCACTATGTACAGGGGGGGGAGTGCGTGGCACTATGTACAGGGGGGAGTGCGTGGCACTATGTACAGGGGGGAGTGCGTGGCACTATGTACAGGGGGGAGTGCGTGGCACTATGTACAGGGGGGGAGTGCGTGGCACTATGTACGGGGGGAGTGCGTGGCACTATGTACAGGGGGGGAGTGCGTGGCACTATGTACAGGGGGGGGGTGCGTGGCACTATGGACAGGGGTGGGAGTGCGTGGCACTATGGACAGGGGTGGGAGTGCGTGGCACTATGGACAGGGGTGGGAGTGCGTGGCACTATGGACAGGGGTGGGAGTGCGTGGCACTATGGACAGGGGTGGGAGTGCGTGGCACTATGGACAGGGGTGGGAGTGCGTGGCACTATGTACAGGGGAGTGGGAGTGCGTGGCACTATGTACAGGGGGGGGAGTGCGTGGCACTATGTACAGGGGGGGGGGAGTGCGTGGCACTATGTACAGGGGGGGAGTGCGTGGCACTATGTACAGGGGGTTGTGCGTGGCACTATGTACAGGGGGTTGTGCGTGGCACTATGTACAGGGGGAGTGTGTGGCTCTATGTACAGGGGGTTATGGCGCTATCTACAGGAAACTGTGAGTGGCGCTATTTACAAGGGGCACTGAGTGTGGCACTATCTACGCTGGTTTTTACGCTGCCAGTAGTGGGCAGCACATATCACCTCGCACTAGTGATAAAGTGAGACATCACCAGCCTGTAAACGGCCAGATAACCAGAGAGACACCGGCCACCAGAGTGGTTGTCAGCCAAACTAGTGCAGACATTTTTGTCTGTTTATTAATATAGAGAAATTCTGGGAAGAAAGTCACGCCCCATAACCCACACCCACCGGATAAGTCACGCCCATAAGACACACCCACCAAATAAGCCACACCCTAAGTGTCCCTGGGGGAAAAAATTTGGGCAACTATGTATCCAGAGCCAGAACTTTTTCTGTGGATGGAGCGGAGTGAGGGCTTATTTTTGTAGGACGAGCTGCAGTTTTTGATCACTTTTTAATACTTTTTTTTTTTTTTTTTGAGCTTCTAGTGTTTGTTTCTTTTTGTTTTTTTTCTGGCATCGTTCACCGTGCGGGTAAATAACATTTTATTGTAATCCTTCTGTTCACGGATGCCGTGATACCAGTTATGTTAATTATTTGTGTTTTTTACATTCCTTTAAAGACAAAATTTAAAAAGGTTTTATTTTATATTTAATAATATTTTGTAGAGAACTAAAAACATTATTTAATTATATTTTGTAGAGAACTAAAAACGTTATTTAATTATTTTTAACAAATAGTATTACTGTTCGGGGGGACGTGATTTAGTGATGATCAGATCGCTGGTACAATACACTGTAACACTAATATCGCAGTATATCGTGATTAAGATTAAGGGGTTTATAGGAGCAGAAAGATGGCAGACCTACATTACCCCCCAGGCTGCCATGACAACCATTCCTACCCCGTGATCGTGTCGCGAGGGGCCGATGAGCTGTCAGAGAGGACCCCCCCCCCCCCTCTTTCTTACAGCTTAGATTCTGCAGTCGCTATTGACCACGGCATCTAAGTAGTTAGACGTCTGGGGTCGGGGTTCTCTCCGGTCTCCGGCCTTTGCAGCAGGTGTCCGGTCTTCCCTATGTCATGTGAACAACTCCTGAGCGGTAAATATCCTGTGCAGGAAGGGGTTAAATGAGTAAAATACAAGTTTATACAGAATCTTATCCCATTAAACAATGTATCACTCTTCTCCGCTCCACCTGAGCTGTAACATAAGAGATTACACTGCATGTTCTCTATATAATGTCACCTCAGCTGCTGCAGAACCTCACAGTTCATATCAAACACTGACTGCATAGTGTGCACCACGTCTTGTGAGATGTCAGCAATGTCTCCCCAGTATCCGCCATGTGTCAGGTTGTCAGGAGTCAGGTCTTCATTGTCTTGGGGGGGGGGGGGAATGTCTTCATTTTACTCTTCTCACCTCAGAGATATTCCATAAATGTCTGATATATGGGGGTCCCAACTCTATGTGGAGAATGGGGGTCCCCCGACCCGCCTTGTGAGGTGATGAAAACATCCAGGTGGAGAATGAATGGAGCGGTGACCACACATGTGCACGACTCTCTCCATTCACTTATATAGGAGGTCCAGAAACAGCCGAGCACGGCCAGAGGTGGAGCCGCATCTATCAGACATTTCTGGCATATCCTGGGGAGAAATGTCCGTGTTGGGAATACCCCTTTATTTCATGTGGTGACGGCTCTGAGAAGATGTTTCTCTCAGTGATGAATAAGTGAGGTTCCGTATGTCACACATGATGTTGTCCCCTGTATGATCTCCATCTTCTCCTTTCTTCATAAAGACGTCTGCAGTACTAGATCCTCCAGTTCCTCCAGTTTTCTCATCTTCTCCTCCACAACGTTCCTTCTCCTGAGTGACCCACCAAGGATGGACAAGGACAGGAATGAGATGAGCAGAAGAATATTAGACTTCACCTTGGAGATCATCTACCTGTTGAGCGGAGAGGTAAACTTTTCTACATTATAGAACAAGTCCCACATAGGGAAGGGACAATACATAATAGGAAGTAATAGGAAGAATCCAGTGTCCTGTATAACAGCGTCCAGACCTTCCAAGTGACGTCAAGAAGCCACCAGCAGAAAAGCTGAAGATCAGCCACCAATATGGTCAGTTATGTGTCATGTCACCAATGCAGCCATAGTAATGTTGTAGAGCAATGAGAATGACAAGGAACCAGGAGGATCAGGATGACCTCTATATAGAAACATAGAAGATGACGGCAGGAGGAGAGCACATGGTCCATCTAGTCCCCCCAATATTATTTCTTTTTTAGTTTTGGCCTCGTTCTATTTTCTCAATGTCTTTTTGTAGGTGAGGTCTCCAGTATTACAGATGTGGGGTCACTAGAGCTCTGTACAGCGGGGTCACAATCTCCCTCTCTCTACTGAGGGGGGGAATACTGTGTTCAGTTCTCTAAGTGTCTCTCTCCATACACAGGAGTACACAATAGTGAAGAAGACATCGGGTGACTGTACAACTCCCATCATCCATGAGAAAGGAGGATGGAGCAGTAGTCAGAGCCCCATCACAGAGCCTCCCCCTCACTCCCGGATACATGAGAAGAAGATCTTAGAACTGATATACAAGATGACTGAGCTGCTGACTGGAGAGGTGACACTGCTGGGAAATTCTACAGTAACAGCACTGGAGGCGTCTGGGTGATGACTGTATCATTGTGTGTGTCAGGTTCCTATAAGGTGTCAGGATGTCACTGTCTATTTCTCCATGGAGGAGTGGGAGTATCTAGAAGGACACAAGGATCTGTACGAGGAGGTCATGATGGAGGACTATCAGCCGCGCACATCACAAGGTAAGAAGAGACAGATATATTG
Source organism: Rhinoderma darwinii (assembly GCF_050947455.1). NCBI lineage: Eukaryota > Metazoa > Chordata > Amphibia > Anura > Rhinodermatidae > Rhinoderma > Rhinoderma darwinii. The sequence goes on from NC_134687.1 coordinate 660,286,644, forward strand.
GCATTACTGGGGGCACAGGCTGGACTGGCGGCCATGTTGAAGTCTTAATACCATCATGTGCAGTACATATACACGTGTGTACAATGACATGTAATGTAGGAGCTCCACAATTTCTGCTCTTTTCACATCACGTTAGATCCTTATGTTTCCTGTATATGTCCAATAAATTCAGAACGCTCCATTCACCAGACAGATTTTGTCTTTGCCACAAATGAAGCCCAGAGCAGTACACTGTACGAGCGCAGTGAAGCGAGGTGAACCGTCTTCGGCTTCATGTGTGTAATGTTCATGCTCTCATTCCCGCCGGACTCCTCTCAGTAACTTGTAACTTATTTTGCTGAAACGGAGGGTTTTGATGTGGGCAGGTTTGGAACACTAAACTCCATCTACATAACGACATGCTGGGGGTTCAGTGGCTGCAAACCTACTGACAGGTTCCCTTCTAAATGCTGCCAGGACTCCTAGAGAAAGCCTGTGAGTCCTGCATCCCCCGCCCACTCAGAATGACTGACAGGTTCCCTTCTAAATGCTGCCAGGACTCCTAGAGAAAGCTTGTGAGTCCTGCATCCCCCGCCCACACAGAATGATTGACAGATTTTCCTTTGTGGTCCTGCTGATAAAATCTGAGGATGTGACAGACGTTTCTTGAGGGCCGATGCCGGAGCTACAAACACACGTTCCTTGCTTTACCTCCTGTCCGTGCAGAAAATGTAAGGAGCAATGATGGAAGGGGTTAATATCAGCCCCCCCACAGACATTGAGATCAGCTGCTGGAGATCTGTGATGTGGGGGCCATTACTTTACACATTTGTGGGGAGGAACAACACAATCATATTCTGTGACATGCCGCTCATCTGTAGTTTGGAGGATGGGCAGTCGTACCAGGTGTATGTTACAGCCGGTCATCACTCTCCACCAGGGTGCTAAGCTGGTCATACACATTAGATGTATGTCGCCCGAACCTGCTGACTTTCTAATGTATATGGCGACCTCCCAACTCTCCCCGGACGTCAGATGTTCGGAGAGAGAAGGATCGGGCTGTGGAATTTCAACATGCCGGATCCTTTTGTTAGTAGATAAGTCACTATCAGAGGAGTTTCGCAGCGACTTTCCCCTATTGAAGACACATACACACCCGACCGAGCGTTCATGTACATGGAGGAGGGGAGGAACGATGGTTCACCTGACATCTAGAGTGTATGGCCGGCTTTAGACTAGTAGATCACAAACGAAGAACTTCTGCAGGACGCCGATAATGGCTGCAAATCATTTTAAGAAAAAATAGTGTCCTCAAGATATAAAGTGATTAGTAAAGGGTAGAGACTAAAAACTAACTTTAATAATCACCATTTAAGAAGGTTTATATAGACTAATAAAACGGACAGAAAACAAGAGAAGTTACCGATCGTTACAACCTCCCCATACATTCTGTGTTATACAGGTAATAAGGATGAAAAAAGTCACAAGTCCATCAAGTCCAACCTATAATCCGACCGTGTCGATCCAGAGGAAGATAAAACCCCCCATGAGGTGGATGACAATTGTCTCATTAGGGGAAAACTCCTCCCCCGACTCCAAGTCTGGAAATCACAATAAATCCCTAGATCACCGTCCCATCTCCAGAATCTAGTACCCATAACTTGTAATATTAAAGAGAACCTCCGGTTATACTGACATTGTATAGAAAACTATTATACTGCCGGAGTGTGCCGATGATAATACAAGTCACTTAGAAAGACGATTATCGGCACACTCCGGCAGTATAATAGTTTAATGTCCAGAGACGTGAGGGGCTCCCTCTAGTAGCACAATTCCCGGCCAAAAATGGCGGCAACGCTCTGGCAAGGGATTCCGCTCCTAGAGGGAGCTTCAGTGGTGCTATCTAGCGGGGGGTGTGGCGCTATCTACAGGGGGCGGTGGCGCTGTCTACAGGGGTGTGTGGCACTTCCTACAGGGCGCTAAGGTGCTATCTGCAGGGGTTTGGCATCTAAGTTTGATGAAACTAAGGGGGAGATGTTCTTGCACTTGTGGAGAGAGCCGGCGGACGTGAAAGTGCAGCGCTGCCCACACTAAATTCTGCTCCATTCTGCCTATGTTTATATATGTGACAACTGCCCGGGGCATCAGCAGTTGGAACGTATATAGCCATATGGCTGTCGTGAAGGGGTTAATAATAATGTATAGACAATATTGCCTACAGAGGTGTACACAGGCTGTAAGAGGCTAATAATCAGGTAACACCCAGACAGTGTTTTTTTGGTTGTAGGGAACTCGCGATATAGAGGCGCCCTGTGTCCCGCCACTTTCATGTGTATCCGTGTCCACAGGACGCAGATACAGTTAAATACTATGGCGGAGCAGGGAGTCGTTAACGTCCCGCCGTTCACTCTGGTAGGTCACAGTCTACTTTAGGCCTGCGGCTTACAAGGTGCAGGAACATCGGCGCCGGTAGTGAGGACCTCAACATTGTAATCTCGGCTCTGATCAGTAAACATAGAAGTGTAGAGAGAAGTGTGTGATATATAGACAGATATACAGTAGTCATGTATTCAGCCACTGTGTGTTTCCTACAGATGGATCCAGTAGGAGAAATCCACCAGAGAGATGTCCCAGTCCTCTGTATTCCCAGGACTGTCCAGAGGAAAATCACAATGTGCCAGAGAATCATCAGGTAGATGAAGCTGAGCCCTATACCACATCTATATAGGGGGGTGTGGAGCTTTATGGTCCTGCGGTCATAGATGGGGTCATAGATTTTGGTGGTTTCTTATGTTGATCTGTTAGATTCTTCGCACTCTCTGCTGTATTGTACTGAATTGTTACATATGTGCCATCAGAGGGAAGATCTGACTAATAATAAAGTGGAGGATGAAGAAGAAGAGCGGGTGAGGGGCGATCAACCGTGTAACAGTGAAGTGGAGGAGGAAATTCCAGGAGGTGTTACCAGAGGTCAGTAATAATGATATTAGAAAGTGAATTGGGAGATTTGTTAAGGTGGGGTTCCTCCTTAGTTGTACATTACAGTAACATGTCAGACAATGTGTTATACATAGTGCAGGACCTGAGGGAGCTGTGACTGCACATCCGGTCATACACAAGGCTTGATATCAGATTTTGGGGGGCACCAGCTAGGGGTGGGAGATTTATGTTTTAAATAAAAATCACGATTATATGAACACGTACGGATAATGAACAATTCTTAGGCCACATCCCCTTTTGCATGCCACGCCATTGGATATAGATCCCCTGAGCCTGCTGTATATAATATATCCCCCGACACTGCCCCTCACACAGTATAATGCCCCCATAGCTGCCCCCACACACTATAATCTCATACAGCACCAATAATGCCTAATAAAAATAATAATATACATACTTACCCAACCCTATTCCAAAGACGAGTGGAGGAAATCCCTCTGCTCCTCCGGTCTGAGTTGCTCTGCGTATATTTTCAGATTTTGCTGGACTTCTGTCATGTACCAGAGTTTCAGGCATCCTGTTGGTCCAAGGTGTCCTCAATGTCCTCCCCTTTTATTTATTTTTTTCCTCAATGCCCACGCGTTAAGGCGAGCGGACAGTGCCCGTCCTTGTGGTATATAACCAGATGAGAACTATATACAAGGTTGATGGGGGTTATATACAGGGATGATGGGGGTCCCTCTATATTACGGGGGTCCCCTAGTCTCTGATCAATGTCTCAGAGACTCGTGAACCCTCTGCAGTTAGCCCTGGGGACATAGAAAGGACCCCAGAGCTGTCTGTACAGTTTTCCTGCTGTTCGGGTACACTGTGTGATGTCATAGTGACACAGTATTATGTATTAGCATTCTGGAGTATTCCAATACTTTATATGTCAAAACTAAAGTTGTAAATAAAGTTATCCCGACATGGGATTCAAAAAATAAATTTTTAAAAAAAAAAAGTCTTTATTTAGCATCATGAGATACATTTTATTGCCCCGACATTACATAAAAATAAAAAACCTACACATATTCTGTATCTACACGACCAAATAACCGAAATAATTAATTTACAGATTTTTTTAGTGTGAAACGTGAACGGGATAAAAAATAAACACAACAAAGAATGCTGAAAATCGCTTTTTCATATATTTAGCTGCAAAAATAAATCATGTAACTTAAAAAAAAAATAGCTGGTTGTTAAGGCCTTTTTATGCCTGGTCATTAAAGGGTTACAGGCTCCATGTAGTAATGCCGGTTATACCTTCGATATGTCTTAACCCCTTCCCGCCGCAGCCATTTTTCAGTTTTTTATTTGAGTTTTTTCTCCCCACCCGGCCATAACTTTAGTTTTCCGCCAATATAGTTTGAACGGCCCCATTTATTGTACCAAATAATGTACTGGGAAACTGGAAAAAAATGTCTTTGTTTACGTAAGTAAGTGAGGTATCAGGACTGTGTGCATACGAACACTCGTGCGCGAGCCTGTGTCAAAAGAAGAAAAGACACAGATGAAAAACAGAACTTCCAGCCGGGCAGAGGTGGGGTGAATAGGAAGAAATGTGTTCAGATTTAATACAGAATGTATATTAGGAACTTTATTCAATATTTACATAGAGTATTTGTCCAAAAATGTTATGTCCCTGGAAAACCCCTTTAATATGAGTCTGGGGATAAGAATTGAGGAACTATTAGAAAACACACAAGATCCCCATGACAACTCTGCACACATGTCACAAGGGGACATGTTGTCTTCGGGAAATTTCTGTAGTACCTTAGGCTTCAATATCAAACAAAAAGATCTCCGCTGTAATCTACTGTACACGAAATAGCTATTTCAGAACATGTCTTTATATGGACACTAACTTTTCAAACAACTTATGGTAATCTAATAGTATACCTGATATGTATCAACTTTGTAATTTACTTATTGTTACAATTTTGACGTTTTATCCATTCAAATTTTATGTGAAGTTAGTGCCACTGGGTGAGAGACACACAGATGCTGCTTAGAGTAGTCTATGGAGAGGGTAGGGGAAGCAGGAGGAGGGAGCATGAGCACAAAGACATAAACACTGTTGCCAATAGAAGTGTTTGAAGGGGGAGGAGGAGAAGAAGCATAGTGACTGGACATAGGCTGCTTTTAAGAGTTCTATATGTCACCCCAGTGCCGGATTTTCCGCTGCACTGGTCCTTACTGCTGTATAATATCCTCCATGCTGCTGCAGCTTCTAAGGATGTGCTACAGAGAGATAGTGGACCAGGATGGCTCTCTGCTCTGTGTGTGTAGTGTATAGAAGACATGATAGCAGTTAGGCTCCATCCACTACCTCAGGGAAAACTGAGAATTATAGATAGAACCTGCAGAGGGAAGACTGCTAAAAGAATGCCATATACAAGTCATGTAATGAGAAATAGTGTTATTCCTCCTGTACACACATATGACAGATTATTCTGAAAAGTCGACTAAAAATTTGGTACGTTTTAAGACGTTTTCAAGTGGGTTGGTTTAAAGATGTGTTTTTTTTTTAAATATATTGGATTAAAAAAAAAACAGATTCTAACAGATTATTATGAAGCACCTATTTTATCCAGTTGTTGACTGCCCATAGACTATAAACGTCCTGGTGGTCCACAACTATCTCTGCAAGAACGTTTTAAAAAGTCCAGCAGAGTTTCACCTATACGCCTCTCCCACTCCATCAGAGTTAAATATAACACAAATTTTATTACGCAATATCGAAGCCCTCTATGTTCTGAGATAAACAAGCCCAAATAAAAATAGGTTGGCAGAGGAATAGAACAATAATTTGCTATTAAATTATCACTTGGCTAAAACTTGAATGAGGCCACTTCATCAGGTCCACATTATTAGTACTTAATAGGACCTTCTTTCCTTTTAGAACAGCCTGAGTCAACTGCGCTATTGATTCCATCAAAACAACGTAACCCTGTCACAACGGTGACAAACGGACACCTTTAGCAATGTTTCCGTCACCATTGTGATCAATGGTGATGCAAACGAAAGCTGAGGTTTCTGTTTGCCTTTCCGTTGAGGGGTTAACCTGACGGAAACGTTCAATGGAACCCCTTAACGGAAGGGCAACGCTGATGTGAACAGACCCTAAGTGTTCTGATATTACAATGTACTGTAAACCTTTATTACAGATTCCGATTGATAACCTCACTCTGTCTATTCCACTACGTCCTAAAGTTGTTCTATAAAATTGAGATCTGATGACTGATCAGCCATTAGGATATACAGACCACATTGTCATGTCCATGAATTTAGCCTGAGATGTGTGCTTTGTCTCATGACATATTATCTTCTTAAATGTAGACTGTGGCCAATATTAGATTGTCTGTAACATTATTAATTTAAGTTGTTGTATGTCTAATTAGTATTGATGGGCCAAATGTGTTGGCAGAGGACAGGCTTCATTGCCAGACAAGGTGCTGCTTATCAAAAAAATTATTATCAAGTCAATTTTATAAATGGGGGACTGGATGTAGTGTTTTATAAGGCTGGAATCACACATATCATTTTTGAGGCAGGTTTTTGAGCTGAAGCCAGGAGTGAATTCAAAAGGCATGGCTTAAACTTCTCCATTTGCTTCATCCCCTTCTGGCTTTGGCTCAGATCACTGCATATAATGTTATGAATTTGTCAACTTATGTGTTATGAAACAAAATCACAAAATGCATTTTAAATCCCTACAGAAAATCCCAGTAAGAACTCTGAGGGAAATTTCATGTTATCGATAAATTATAAAGTAGAAGATGAAGATTTCATCGAGCAGTCTTCAGGAGAAAACCTCATTACCCTTAATGTACATCCAGGACTTCACAGTACAGATCTATCATATAATTCCCCAAATCACGAGGGACAGTCTCCTGACCAATCACAGACTGTTACCCCAAGTACAGCTCAGAAAGTGGGTAAAAGATTTCAATGTGGTAAACCGTTTACAAAAATCTCAGGTCTTTGTACAAACAGAAGAATTCACACAGGGGAGAAGCCATATTCATGTTCAGCATGTGGGATATGTTTTACAAATAAAGCACATCTTGTTACACATCAGAGAATTCATACAGGAGAGAAGCCGTATTCATGTTCAGCATGTGGGATATGTTTTACAAATAAAGCACATCTTGTTACACATCAGAGAATTCATACAGGAGAGAAGCCGTATTCATGTTCAGAATGTGGGAAATGGTTTACAGATAAATCACATCTTGTTATACATGAACGAAGTCACACAGGAGAGAAGCCGTATTCATGTTTAGAATGTGGGAAATGTTTTACACAAAAATCAATTCTTGTTTCACATGAGAGAATTCACACAGGAGAGAAGCCATATGCATGTTCAGAATGTGGGAGATGTTTTACACAAAAATCAATTCTTGTTTCACATAAGAGAATTCACACAGGAGAGAAGCCATATTCATGTTCAGAATGTGGGAAATGTTTTACACAAAAATCAATTCTTGTTTCACATGAGAGAATTCACACAGGAGAGAAGCCGTATTCATGTTCAGAATGTGGGAAATGTTTTATAGATAAATCAGGTCTTGTTATACATGAGAGAAGTCACACAGGAGAGAAGCCATATTCATGTTCAGAATGTGGGAGATGTTTTACACAAAAATCAATTCTTGTTACACATGAGAGAAGTCACACAGGAGAGAAGCCATATTCATGTTCAGAATGTGGGAAATGTTTTACAGATAAATCAGGTCTTGTTATACATGAGAGAAGTCACACAGGAGAGAAGTCATTTTCATGTTCAGAATGTGGGAAATGTTACAATAATAAATGCAAACTTAGGGCTCATCAGAGAAACCACACAGGAGAGAAGCCATTTTGATGTTCTTTATGTGGAAGATGTTTTTAGAAAGAAATCAAATTTTGGAGCTCCTCAGAGAGTAGAAACCATATTCTCATTTAGAATGTGGGAAATACTATAAGAGCAGAAAAATATTTTAAACCCATCCGATTATTCACAGACATTAAACAGACAATAAGGGTATGTGCACACACACTAATTACGTCTGTAATTGACGGACGTATTTCGGCTGCAAGTACCGGGCCGAACACAGTGCAGGGAGCCGGGCTCCTAGCATCATAGTTATGTACGACGCTAGGAGTCCCTGCCTCTCCGTGGAACTACTGTCCCGTACTGAAAACATGATTACAGTACGGGACAGTTGTCCGGCAGCGAGGCAGGGACTCCTAGCATCGTACATAACTATGATGCTAGGAGCCCGGCTCCCTGCACTGTGTTCGGCCCGGTACTTGCGGCCGAAATACGTCCGTCAATTACGGACGTAATTAGTGTGTGTGCACATACCCTAAGAGTGTTTGTTCATTTTCTGGGTGGAATTAGCCAAATACCCAAATTATATTTACCTGAGGTCAAATGTGACCGGGATCCATGAAGGAAACATATTGTGGCTATAAGGAAGAAAAGAAGAGCCTGGTTGATTTATAAAGCAGAGACGATGAATTGTCACCATGAATCTCGCTTCTTATTACTGTATTTATAACTTCCCCACACTGCAGTAGAATCCAGACTGACCATTAGGACAACGTAAACATTTTGTTTTTAACATATATTGACATTTTATATTTGACTTTCATTAAAACAGTATAAACAGATGAAAATTATGGAATTGAAACAAATAAAAAAAAAAAAACACTAACAAATTTACTTTACAATTGAATAAAATAAAAATTCACAATTTTTTTTCCATAATGTATTTATTACCTTAACCCCTTAAAGAGGATCTGTCACCAGTTTATTAATTCCCTATCTCCTAACTAATCTATTAGGCGCTATGATGCTGATAACTACAGTCTGATTTTGTTTTCAAATACGTGACTCTTTTCATTCTGGGCGGTGTAATGTTTTCTGTATGACGCTGTCCAATCCGCATACAGCTTCTCCCCATTCCCTGCCCAGCAACACAGCGTGATCATATAGTATACAGCTTGTATACCCGACTGTGTGTTCAACTGGCGATATCTCTGATTGTGTCACAGCTAGAACTGCGATCCTGGTGTCATATGGAAGATTAGAATCTCCTCTTTCATATGCCCCCAGAACGGCTGTTCACAGCCCGAGATATGGCTGTTTTAGGTGATTCCCCTTCCCTCCAGCCTCAGTCTTTCACACGGTTGTTGAAGCAGTTTCATGCTGATAGGACAGTGTCAGAGGCAGTGAGGTAGCTCCACCTCAGGAAAATGGCTGGTGTTGATACCCAGTTGTCTAATAAAGGTTCATTTAGACAACCTAAAGCGAACCAAAAAGGGACATAGCCCTTAAAGAAATTGTATACTAAATGATATACAAAAATGCTAAATCTTTATTAGATATAATACAACGAATAACACGGAATATAAAAACGAATGAACCATAAATGAAGATACACACAGTATGGTCAGATGAAAAAGACCATAAACATGCAGAGACAACCAAACAAGGGTAGCCAGGAATCGCTCAAATAACCCACAGGGAAGGAAAGAATAAACCATACATATGAAATAACCATACCCAAATAGATTTTTTTCCCAAAATAGATTTTAGAGTGCTGCCTGTCTGCATATATAATACAACAGAATAAACTAGGAAGATCCTAGCCAGTCACATAGGCATGGATAGTCACGGAAAGTGGGACTGGAGTAATGAATGAAAAATAAATAAATCATGCAGAAGTACAAGGCCAGCACGTACCCTGAAACATAGTAAAGAGTGTAACCGGCAACCCAAATCGAATGGATGAATGGACGCCTCGACGCGCGTTTCGCCCTACAGACCGGCTCCTGACGAAGCTGGTCTGTAGGGCGAATCGAAGGGGCTCATCCACTACAGCGGGAGTCTACTCTCAACAATCAACATCCAAATTGCAATACAAATTCTCCATTTGCCATTCTTCATTGCCATTTGCCAAGCCAGTGTGTGAATAAGCTTTTAGAAGGGGCTCATCCCCGTTGCATGGGTTAACATCCAACTTGCAATACAGGCAGACTTTGTAGTACTACAACGCCCAGCATTCCCTGAGTGCACAGTGGCTGATAGAAATTCTCATTCATTGCCATTTGCCAAGCCAGTATGTGAATAAGCTTTTAGAAGGGGCTCATCCCCGTTGCATGGGTTAACATCCAACTTGCAAGACAGGCAGCCTTTGTAGTACTAAAACGCTCAGCATTCCCTGAGTGCACAGTGGCTGATAGAAATTCTCATTCATTGCCATTTGCCAAGCCAGTGTGTGAATAAGCTTTTAGAAGGGGCTCATCCCCGTTGCATGGGTTGACATCCAACTTGCAATACAGGCAGCCTTGTAGTATTACAACGCCCAGCATTCCCCGACTGACTGGCACCTTATGAGTCACTAATTTTCCGCCAGTCCGAATAACAATTTAAAAGTGCCTCATTTCTGTCTAAGGGTTTAATTCAACGTGCTAATTAAGTACAGCCAGTGCCTTTGGTGCTATTATACAAGTCACAGCATACACTGACTGCCACCTATTCACAGTCACTCATTTTCAGCCAGTCCAAATAATATTTTATAAGGGCCTCATTCCTCTAGTAGGGGAAGGAGTTTTGATTCAACTTGCTGCACTCCAGCAGTGAAATGTCTGGTAAAAAAAAAGGTTGTGAAAGGACAGGGTAGAGGTAAAAACACCCATGCCATGTCCTCCTCCAGTCCAAATGTTGGATCTGTTGGTGCCAGACCCAGTACCAGAATTTGTGGCACAAGACATGCACCCAGTTCCACTAGTAGCAGCAGCCATGTGCCTGCTGGTAGTAGCAGTATCAGCAAGCCAGACTAAATCCATCTCCTCCGGTGGGCAGGTTATTTTAGACAATACGGCCATTGTGGACTGGTTGGCTGGCTCGCGGTCATCTCAGCAGGAAGACTCTGGCTTCAAGCCAGGTTTCGTCGTTGGATTCCAGATCCTCTACAGTTCCTTGGCACAGTGACAGTAGTAATATGGGTATTTCTAGCGTTTCCATTCCATCATCTATGTCTTCAATCCCCCTTCCTAGCGGGAAGCCATCTTTCCTGAGAGTCCTAAGAGACATCTCCTCGGGTGCGAAGGAAGATACTGAACAACATAGTGATGATGATTTGTTTTCCGCGAGTCAGCCAACGGAGTGTGTTGCGGCAGTGGAGGTGGAAGCAGTGTCCGAGACGCATAGCTGTGGTAGTGCGGGTGTTGGTGGTAGTAGCTGTGGTGGCAGACGCAGTAATGAGGGGGGGCATGGAGCCCGCCATGATGTCACATCACATTCACAACACAGTGACAGAAGTGGCGGGGATGATGAGGAGGGCTATGATGATGAAGTTGTTTTAGACAGGACGTGGGAACCAGGTGACGAGGTGATGACGGCGTCAGAGGAGGAGGGTAGTAGTAGGAGGGTGGCGGCACTGGCCTTGATAAACAGCCAAGCCGAGGTAGGGGCAGAAGTCAATCTGCAAAACGTGGAAACACCTCCAAAAAGACACCATTTGGCAAACTACACACCTCAAGGAATTCATCAAGGGGTATAGTGAGCATTTTAACCCCACAGGTTTTTTGCTGAATTATGTGGAATTAGTCCATAAAAATGAAAATCTAATTTTTTTTCAATAAAACTTAGAAATTATACATTTTTACAAGCAATAAAGAAGAAAAAGCTCCCCAAGATTTGTAAAGCAATTTCTTCTGATTACGGCAATACCCCATATGTGGTAATAAACGGCTGTTTGGCCGCACAGCAGGGCTCAGAAGCGAAGGAGCGCTATTTGTCTTTTGGAGATCAAGTTTACTCAATTGGTTTTCGGGTGTCATGTCGCATTTGCAAATCCCCTGAGGGACCAAAACAGAGAACAACCCCCAGAAGTGACCCCATTTGGGAAACTACAGCCCTAAAAAGAATTTGTCTAGGGGTATAGTGAGCATTTTGATCCCATAGGTTTTTTGCTGAATTAGGCCGTCAAAACTTCTATTGTTTTTTATTCTTTTTTTTTTACGGCGTTCATCGTGCGCTATAAATTACATATTTAATGTATTCTGCGGGTTGATGCGATTACGGCGATACCATATGTATATAGTTTTTTTTATGTTTTATGGTGTTTGCACGATAAAATCACGGTTTTAAAAAAATTGTTGTTTTTGTGTCGCCATATTCTAAGAGCCACAACTTTTTTATTTTTCTATCAGGAAAGCTGTGTGAGGGCTTGTTGTTTGCGGAACAAACTGTAGTTTTTATCGGTACAATTTTTGGGTACATGCGACGATTTGATCCCTATTTATGAAAATTATTTGGGAGCTTAAGTGACTAAAAATAGCGATTTCGGTATAGTTTTTTAATTATTTTATGGCGGTCACAGTGCGGGATAAATTACATTATATATTTATAGTTCAGGCCGTTACGGACGCAGCGATACCAATTATGCACAGTTTATTTATTTTCTTCCAATAATAAAGGACTTTATAAGGGAAAAAAGGCAACTTTTAAATTTTATTTTGACATTTTACTTTTGTACATTTTTTGTAACTTTTTTTTTTAGTCCTTCTAGGGACTTGAAAATCCAATTGTTGGATTGTTGTTATAATACCCTGCAATTCTTATGAATTGCAGGGTATTATACTTGTCAGTTTCACACTGATACGAGTCATATTAGGTCCTGCTTCTGGCAGGACGTAATCACCTTCAATAAATGGCAGACCCGAAGCCTTTGTTATGCTTCCGTTTGGCATAGCAATCGCCCCCCCCCCCCCGATCGGGCCCCGCCATCGTGTAACGGGGTGTCGATGTTGCCATAACTTAAATGCCGCAGTCACTATTGACTGCCGCAATTAAGGGGTTAATCGGTTCGGATCACCGCTGTATTCCGACTTGATGTTTTCCCCCAGTACTAAGGCTGCTAGCAGCAGCCTGTACTGGGAGGTGCCGGGCTGCAGGTAGCGTCTGTGTGCTCTGTTAGGAGCACACGTTGATTAACGGGCTGCAGGCACAAGGACCAGCTCTGCAGCCCGTTAATCTATGTGGGGTGGTCGGGAAGGGGTTAAAGAAATTCTGGAATTCTCAGAAACTTCTCTCAGCATTGTGTGTTCTGCTACTGAGACAGACTGGCCTGGACCAATTAGCAGTTGTCTGAAATCTGCACATGTAGATGTATTTCTGGACAGTGGAATGATTGACATCTAAGGGCATATACAGACGGACGTTGCGTTTTTGCGTGCGCAAACAACGCAGCGTTTTGCGCGCGCAAACAACGCAGCGTTTTGCGCGCGCAAAAAACATTTGACAGCTGCGTGTGTCATCCGTGTATGAGTCATAGAGATGAGGCTAGTCGACGGCCGTCACTGTCCAAGGTGCTGAAAGAGCTAACTGATCGGCAGTAACTCTTTCAGCACCCTCGACAGTGAATGCCGAACACAATATACAGCAACCTGTTAAAAAAAAAGAAAAAGTTCGTACTTACCGAGATCTGCCCTCCCGGCCGTTGCCTTGGTGACGCGTCCTTGGTGACGCGCCTCTCTTGACATCGGCCCCCACCTCCCTGGATGACGCGGCAGTCCATGTGACCGCTGCAGCCTGTGCTTGGCCTGTGATTGGCTGCAGCTGTCACTTGGACTGAATTGTCATCCCGGGAGGTCAGACTGGAGGAAGAAGCCGGGAGATATCGGTAAGTCCGAACTTCGTTTTTTTTTACAGGTTCATGTTTATTGGGATCGGTAGTCACTGTCCATGGTGCTGAAACAGTTTAACTCTTTCAGCACCCTGGACAGTGACTATGTCCTGACGTCGCGTACCGGCCATTTTTTTGCCGGGTTCGGCCAAAACGAGTTCGGCCGAACCCGGTGAAGTTCGGTTCGCTTGTCCGAGTTCGCTCATCTCAAACACTCTCCGTTTGGATGTTCGGAAACAGAAAAGCACGTGGTGCTTTTCGGTTTACATTCATCCTTTTGACAGCTGGTGCGCTGTTTCAGTCGGTTTGCACGGAAGTGCTTCCGTGCAACCTGCGTGGTTTTCACGCACCCATTGACTTCAATGGGTGCGTGATGCACGAAATGCGCAGAGTTATTGAACCTGTCACGTTTTGTACGCAGCGAACAAACGCTGTGCAAAAAGCACGGACTGTACTGCCCCATAGACTTGTATTGGTCGATGCGTGGCACGTGAAAACCACGCGGCCCGCACGGACCGAATACACGCTCGTGTGAATCCCCCCTAATAGTTTGACCATTTTCCCTTTCCTGAATCATAGACATCCATAACGGTGTCTTCTATGGCAGCCGGGGTGCCTAATAAAGGCCACCAGGTCTGCCTGTAGCGTATGCCTGCTAGGTTTACATGGACAGGCACTAATACACTGCAATGTATTACATGGACAGGCACTAATACATTGCAATACAGAAGTATTGCAGTGTATTATAAAAGCGATCGGAGGATCGCTAAGTTAAGTTCCCTAGTGGGACTAGTAAAAAAAAAAAAGTTAAATAAAGTTAATAACAAAAAAATATACGTGAAAAAAATTAAAAACCCACCTTATACAGCTATGTCGACAAAAATAAAAAAGTTATAGCTCTTTGAATGAGACAATGGAAAAACGTAAAAAATAGCTTGGTCATTAAAGGGAAGGTGTCATGAGTTTTTTTTCCTTATAATATTGCTTTTAGTATGATATTAAAATAAATGTTATTTATTTGTGTTCTTGTGTTGTACTTATTTTTTTTCTTACTTTTACTTCTTTATGGGGGCTGCCATTTTTTTTTCATCTCTGTATGTGTCGATTAACGACACATACAGAGATGGAATGCGGCCGGACAGTAAGATGACGAATTCCGGCCGCGGCTTCCGGCCATATGTCCAAGGAAGCGAAGGCGCATGGCGGAAGCGGCAGGAGCAGGTAATTTATGTTCGTGTATGTGATGTGTGTGTTATGTGTGTGTTATGTTCGTGTGGGTGTTATACTGTCTATCTAATCCTCCTATGCTCAGAAAATGGCAGCACACAGTGTAGGAGGTTTGAAGATTCAACCCCCTCCTTCTCCTGGCTCTAGCCAGAATAAGGGAGCCCCTTGTGTGAGGACACGAGAGGGAGTGTGTCTACCCCAAATTTGCAGCATAAAGCAATGAGGTTGCTTTACCACATTGACCATGCTGCAATTTTGGGAACTGCTCCCTCTAGTGACCAGCACATGGAAAATGTTATAAATTAGAATCTAATTTATAATATTTCCTGACTTGTGAAAAAATTAAAACAATGTGTAATCACTTAAATAATAATTGTTTAACTAAAAAAAAAATAATAATAATTCTAGCGACACATTCCCTTTAAGGCCTATAATTAGCTGGTCATTAACCCCTTCAGGACCCAGCCTGTTTTGGCCTTCAGGACCCAGCCGATTTTTCCAAATCTGACATGTGTTACTTTATGTGGTAATAACGTTGGAATGCTTTTACCTATGCAAGCGATTCTGAGATTGTTTTCTCGTGACATGTTGTACTTTATGTTAGTGAAAAAATTTTGTCGATCATTTTGGTATTTATTTCTGAAAAACACGACAATTTAGAAAACATTAGCAAAAATTAGCATTTTTCTAAATTTAAACGTATCTGCTTGTAAAACAGATAGTAATACCACACAAAATATTTACTCGTTAACATTTCACATATGTCTACTTTATGTTTGCATCGTTACAAGGCTTAGAACTTTAGCAGCAATTTCTCACATTTTCAAGAAAATTTCAAAAGGCAATTTTTTCAGGGACCTGTTCAGTCTGAGGTGGCTTTAAGGGCCTTATATATTAGAAAATCCCCAGAAGTCACCCCATTTTGAAAACTGCACCCCTCAAGGTATTCGAATCAGCATTCACAAAGTGTTTTAACCCTTTAGGCGTTTCACAGGAATTAATGCAAAGTAGAGGTGAAATTTACAAATGATATTTATTTTGCAGAAATTAATTTCTAATACATTTTTTTTTGTAACACAGAAGGTTTTACCAGAGAAATGCAACTCAATATTTATTGCCCAGATTCTTCAGTTTTTAGAAATATCCCACATGTGGCCCTAGTGTGATAATGGACTGAAGCACCGGTCTCAGAAGCAAAGGAGCACCTAGTGGATTTTGGGCCTCCTTTTTTTTAGAATATATTTTAGGCACCTTGTCAGGTTTGAAGAGGTCTTCTGGTTCCAAAACAGTGGAAACACCCCAAAAGTTACCCAATTTTGGAAACTACACCCCTCAAGGAATTTATCTAGGTGTATAGTTAGCATTTTGACCGCACAGGTTTTCCGCTAAATTTATTAGAATTAGTCTGTAAAATGGAAAATCTACTTTTTTTCTGAAAAAACATAGACCTTTTTTATATTTACAAGAAATAATAAAGAAAATGCACCCCAACATATGTAAAGCCATGTCTCCCGATTACGGTAATATCCCATATGTGGTAATAAACTGCTGATTGGACCCACCGCAGGGCTCAGAAGGGAAGGAGTGGCATTTGGATTTTGGAGCACGAATTTTGCTGGATTGGTTTTCGGTTCCATGTCGCGTTTGCAACGCCCTGGAGAGACCAAAACAGGGGAAACCCTCCAAAGTGACCCCATTTTGGAAACTACACCTATCAAGGAATTTTTCTAGGGGTATAGTTAGCATTTTGACCACACAGGTTTTTCACTAAATATATTGGAATTAGTCTGTAAAAATTAAAATCTACATTTTTTCTGAAAAAACATAGAAATTTTTAATATTTACGAGGAATAATGAAGAAAATCACCCCAACATTTGTAAACCAATGTCTCCTGATAACAGCAATATCCCATATGTGGTAATAAACTGCTGATTGGACCCACCGCAGGGCTCAGAAGGGAAGGAGTGCCATTTGGATTTTGGAGCACGAATTTTGCTGGATTGGTTTTCGGTTCCATGTCGCGTTTGCAACGCCCTGGAGAGACCAAAACAGGGGAAACCCCCCAAAAGTGACCCCATTTTGGAAACGACACCTCTCAAGGAATTTATCTAGGGGTATAGTTAGCATTTTGACCACACAGGTTTTTTGCAGAATTTAGTGGAATTAGGCAGTGAAAATTAAAATCAACTTTTTTTCTGAAAAAGCATAGAAATTTTAAATTTTTACAAGGAATAAAGGAAAAAAAGAACCACAACATTTGTAAAGCATTTTCTCCTGATTACGGCAATACCCCATATGTGGTAATAAACTGCTGATTGGACCCATGGCAGCGCTTAGAAGGGAAGTAGCACCATTTGGATTTTGGAGCACGGATTTTGATGGATTGTTTTTCGGTGCCATGCCGCCTTTGCAACGCCCTGGAGAGACCAAAACAGTGGAAGCCCCCCAAGTTACCCCATTTTCGAAACACCCCTCAAGGAATTTTTCTAGGGGTATAGTGAGAATATAGACTCCACGGGTCTTTTGCAGAATTTATTAGAATTAGGCGGAGAAAATTAATATCACAATTTTTTTCCACGCGCCTTCCAAGAGCCATAACTTTTTTCTTTTTCCGTCAGTAGAGCGGTGTGAGGGCTTATTTCTTGCGGGAGGAATTGTAGTTTCTATTGATACCATTTAAAGTGCCATAAAAAGTACTGGGAAACTGAAAAAAAAATAGGAAAATATAGTAATATAGGAAAAAGATCTGATTCCATTTTTTGGGGTTTTAGTTTTTACAGCTTTCGCCGTGCAGTAAAAACGAAAACGACAGCAATTTTGGCGGTTTAAATTATTTAAGTTTTTTACGGTGTTCACCGTGCGAGTTAAATAATGGCATATTGTAATAGTTCGGCCTTTTACGGACGTAGCGATATCAATTCTGTTTATATTTTGACATTACTTTTGAAGAAAAATGGGAAAAGGTTTTTTTTTGTAACTTTTTTTTTTCTTTCTCACTGCTAATAACTTGAATTCTTCTACACATTTTATTAGTCCCCTTAGGGGACTTGTACCAGCGATCATTGGATCGTGGGTACAATATGCTGCGATACTAATGTATTGCAGTATATTGTTATTCTTACAGGCTTCTGTAACCGCACGATCGCTGTTCCTGTCCCTTAGTCCTGGGTGTCAGCTCTAATACACAGCCGACGCCCGCAGCGTATGGAGCGGGCTCAGCACGTGAGCCCGCTCCATACATCACCCCCGCACCAAGACGTGCTATTAAGTCATAGTGCTCAAAGGGGTTAATGCACAGCGGATGGTGTGAATATTACAATTTTGCACTGATGTGCCATTTTAGTGCATAATATGTTGTGCCCAGTTTGTGCCACTGAAGACAAATACCTCATAAAACGTTAAGCGGGTTCTCCCGGGTATGGTGATGCCATATATGTGGGTGCAAACTGCTGTTTGGGGACGCTGCAAGGCTCAGAAGGGAGGGAGCGCCATTTTGCCTTTGGAGCGCAGATTTTGCTTGGTAGTTTTTCTGTTTTGGGTTTCACTGGTATTTCAGTTTATAATGTGGGGGCATATGTAATCTGTGCGGAGAACATTAGGGCATAATAAGAGGGTATAATAATGCGGTAAATAAATAATAATTCATAGATGTGTGGCCGGCGTTGCACTGATAAATGGTGTCGAATGTTACCCGCTTTTAGAACGCTCTGCACATTTTGCATCGCCATATTCCTGGGAGCCAGAACTTCTTTAATTTTTCACCACCGGAGCTGCGTGAGGGCTTATTTGTTGCGGGACAATCTGTACTTTTCATTGGTACCATTTTCAGGTACATGTGATTTTTTTTTGATCACTTTTTATTATATTTTTTTTTGCAAGCCGGGTGACCAAAAACAAACAATTCTGACAATATTTTTTAGTTTATTTATTGCGGCGTTCACCGTGCACTATAAATGACCATTATATTTTATTCTGCAGGTCGGTACGATTCTGTGTCACAATATTCTGAGAGCCGTAACTTTTTTATTTTTCAGTCAAAAAAGCGGTGTAAGGGCTTGTTTTTTACGGGACGGGTTGTAGTTTTTATCGGTATTATTTTCGGGTACATGCGACTTTTTGATCACTTTTTATTCTCTATTTTGGGAGGGGTGGTGACGAAAAAATAGCGATTCTGGTGTAGTTTTTGGATTTTTTTGGGGTGTTCATCGTGCGGGAAAAATAACATTATAGTTTTATAGCTGGGGTCGTTACGAACGCGGTGATACCAGATATGTGTACTTTTTTTAACGTGTTCATTTTTTTCCTATAATGAAATACTTATTATAGGAAAAAAATGAAGTGCTTGTTTATAATCACTTATAACTTTTATTTTTACACTTTTTTTTAAAAACATTTTTATTTTTTTACTTGTCCCACTAGGGGACACTTAAACTTGCAGCTTTGATCGCTGCTGGAGTACATTACACTACACACGTAGTGTAATGTACTCCAACTGTCATTGTGACGTGACAGTCACACTGACAGGAAGTCTCAGAGGAGCGGCCGGAGGCTGCTCCTCCGAGGCTTCCGTACATGGCAACCCGGAGGTCATTATCTGACCTCCGATTGCCACGACAAGCATCGGTAGCCCCCACGATCACTTCGTGGGGGCTGCCAATGTGCTTCAAACCACTTAAATGCGGCGACGGCAATCCGTCGCCGCATTTATGGGGTTAATTGCCGAAATCAGCGGCAATGGTCCGCTGACCGGCAAGGCTGGAGTGTCAGCTGTCAGGGACAGCTGACCTCCCGGTTCCCGGACACTGTCCGTTAGGACAGTGTGTGCAGGGAACTACTCCGCAATAGTACGTCTGGATGCGGGAACTAACCCCTCTGCAGGACGTACTATTGCGGTTAAGGGGTTAAAGTTTGTGAATAATCTGATGTGTTTAGAATCTTTTTTTTTTTTGCTCTTATAGCATTTCCCACATTCTAAACAAGATTATGGTTTCTACTCCATGCGAATTTCTGTGGAGTTCCAAAAATGTAAATTTCTTTGTAAAACATCTTCCACATATAGAACATCAAAATGGCTTCTCCCCTGTGTGATTTCTCTGATGAGCCCTAAGAATGCCTGTAGTAGTAAAACATTTCCCACATTCTGAACACAAATATAACTTCTCTCCTGTGTGAATTCTCTTGTGTGTTACAAGAGCTGATTTAGCTGTAAAACATTTCTCACATTCTGAACATGAATATGGCTTCTCTCCTGTGTGACGTCTCTCATGTGTAACAAGACCTGATTTTGTGTAAAACATTCCCACATTCTGGACATGAATACAGCTTCTCTCCTGTGTGAATTCTCTCATGTCTAACAAGATTTGATTTAAATTTAAACCATTTCCCACATTCTGAACATGAATATGGCTTCTCTCCTGTGTGACTTCTCTCATGTGTAACAAGATTTGATTTATCTGTAAAACATGTCCCACATTCTGAACATGAATACGACTTCTCTCCTGTGTGACTTCTCTCATGTATAACAAGATGTGATTTATCTGTAAAACATTTCCCACATTCTGAACATGAATACGGCTTCTCTCCGGTGTGAATTCTCTCATGTCTAACAAGACCTGATTTATACGTAAAACATTTCCCACATTCTGGACTAGAATACAGCTTCTCTCCTGTGTGAATTCTCTCATGTTTAACATGATTTGATTTAAATGTAAAACATGTCCCACATTCTGAACATGAATATGGCTTCTTTCCTGTGTGACTTCTCTCATGTGTAACAAGTGATTATTTATCTGTAAAACATTTCCCACATTCTAAACATGAATACGGTTTCTCTCCTGTATGACGTCTCTTATGGATAACACGACTTGATTTAACTGTAAAACATTTTCCACATTCTGAACATGAATACGGCTTCTCTCCTGTGTGAATTCTTCTGTTTGTTAAAAGACCTGAGATTTTTGTGAACTGTTTACCACATTGAAACCTTTTACCCCCTTTCTGAACTGTACTTGTTGTAACAATTTGTGTTTGGATAGTAGAAGGTTCCTCATGATTAGTGAAATTATATGATAGGTCTTTAATGTGAAGTCCTGGATGTATATTAAGGGTAATGAGGTTTTCTCCTGAAGACTGCTGCATCATATCTTCATCTTCTACTTTATAATTTAGCAATAATGTGAAGTTTCCCTCAGAGTTCTTGCTAGGATTTTCTGTTAGGATTAAAAAAAAAATTGGGATTTTGTTTCACAAAAGAAAAGTTGACAAATTTATAACATTCGTATTAGGCTGGAAACACACATGCAGACACAAGTCAGAAGTGGATCAAGCAGGAAGAAGTTTAAGCCAAGCCTTTTGACTCCATTCCAGCTTTATAACGCTTTGTATAAGACTTTAAAATAAATCCATGACAGTCCAGGATTCTGGTCTACAATCAGTCCTCCACTATTAATTTATTACATAAAGCTTGACTTAAAGAGAACCTTTCACCTCCCAATACATGTGCAGCTGAGTGCAGCATGTAATGGGGAGAACTGCACAAACTCTGTGGCACTTTACACTTTTTTTCTACGTCCCTCCGTTATTTAGATATCGGTGCCGTTATACCTGGTGCCTGTGCACACGCTCTCTCATTCTTCAGCTTTGAAGATCAGTCTTCTGCTTGACTGGCAAGGGGGCGTCTCTCTGATATGGACAGTGTAAGCGCTCCCCAGCTCCTTTAACACTGTCCGTAGCAATGACGCCACCTTGCCAGTTCGGCAGACAAAGTACAAGACTGATCTCTCACAAGAGCTAAAGAAATGAGAGCGCACATGCGCGCTCTCCTTTCCACAGCTCTTTACACTGTCTGTAGTAGTGACACGCCACCTTGCCAGTTTGGCAGAAGACTGATCTTCAAAGCTGAAGAGTTAGAGAGCATGTGCGCACACTCTCTCTCCTCGCTTTTGCTGTAACACTGTCCATATCTGATTGGATAGTGTCACAGCCATAGTAACACGCCCCCTTGACAGTACACGTCCCGTTGACTGTTCAGGGGGTTAGTTAAATATCGGGCGCCAAATATAACGGGACCGATATCTAAATAATGGAGGGAGGTAGAATTTTTTTTAAAGGGCCCCAGAGTTTGTGCAGCCCTCCCAATTACATGATGCACATGTATGAGGAGGTGAAAAGTTCTCTTTAATAAAATTATTTTTTTGGAAAAACAGAACCTTGTCTGGTAATGAAGTCTGTTCTCTGCCAACACATTTGGCCGTTTAATACTAATAAGGCATACACAATCTTAACTTAATATTGTTACAGTCTAATATTGCGCACAGTCTAAATTTAACAAGATAATGTGTCATGAGACAAATCACAGCATGAATTCATGGACATGATAAAGAGGTCTGCATATCCAAATGGCTGAACAGTCACCGGGTCTCAATTTTATAGAACATCTGTGGGATGCAGTGGAATAGACAGAGTGAAGTTAATAATCAGAATCTGTAATAAAGGTTTCCAGTACATAGTAAAATCATTCCACTAAGAATTCAGGCTGTTCTAAGGGGAAAGAGGGTCCTATCAAGTCCTGATAATGTGAACCTAATGAATTGAAGTGGCCTCATTCAAGTTTTAGTCATGTGACAATTTAATAGCAAATTATTGTTCTATTTCTCTGCCAACCTATATTTATTTGGCCTTGTTTTTCTCAGAACATATAGGGCTTCGACATTGTGTAATAAAATATGTGATATATTTAACTGTGATGGAGTGGGAGAGTTGGAGAGGAGAAAACTCAGCAGGATGTTTTAAAACGTCCTTGCAGAGATAGGTGTGGACCACCAGGACATTTATAATCTATGGGTAGTCAGCAACTGGTTAAAATAGGTGCTTCCTAATAATCATGGATCGTTTTTTTTTTAATCCAATATAAAAAAAAACAACATCTTTAAACCCACTTTGAAAACTTCATAAAGACCCTTAAAGCATACCTAATTTTTAGATGACTTTTCAGAATAATATCAGTCATATGTGTGTACAGGATGAATAACACTATTTCTGGCCATTACATGACTTTTATATGGCATTCTTTTAGCAGTTTTCCACCTGCAGGCTCTATCTTTAAATCTCAGTTTTCCCTGAGGTAGTGGGTGGAGCCTAACTGCTATCATGTCTTCTATACACTGCACACAGAGTCACCCTGGTCTACTATCTCTCTGTAGCACACCCTTAGAAGCTGCAGCAGCATACAGCAGTAAGGAGCAGTGTAGCGGAAAATCCAGCACAGAGGTGACATATACTCTTACCAGCAGCCTATGTCTACTCTCTCTGCTTCTGCTCCCCCTCTCCTCTTCAACGACTTTTATTGACTACAGAATCTGTGTCTTTGTGCTCCTGCTCCATCCTTCTGCTTCTCCTACCTTTTCTGTAGACTTCTATAAGCAGCAGCGTCCGTGTGTCTCTCACCTAGTGGGACTAATTTCACATCAAATTTTCATGGATAAAACAGCTAAACTATAACAGTAAGTAAATTACAAAGTTGATATATATCAGAAATACTATTAGATTACCACAAGTTGTTTGAAAAGTTAGTGTCAATTTATATAAGACATGTTCCAAATAGCTATTTAGTGTATAGTGTATTACAGCGGAGATCTGATTGCTTGATATTGCAGCCTAAGGTTGTACTACGGAAATATCCTGAAGACAACATGTCCCCTGGTGACTTGTGTGCAGAGTTGTCATGGGGACCTTGTGTGTTTTCGAATAGCTCAATTCTTGGCCCTGGATCATATTAAATATAGAACTATAATGAGGATCTTTCTTCTCAGCTGTTATTATTAGAAGATTTGTAATGGAAGAACCAAATAAATAACAAAAGTACAAAGGAAATAACCAAAATTTATGTGTTTTTTTTCATTTAGATTGACTCCTAAAATGATGTTTAACCGGTTGAGGACTGTCCACTGTATATATACGGTGCAGGTTTAAGTTTGCTGCCTGAGTGATTGAGCAGCTAAATGTCGGGTGCCCGGTTATCAGAGACTGCAAGGAACCCTGAAAAGAAGACAAAAGTGTTTTTTACCACTTGTCTTCTCTGCACTCACGTACACAATGCTCAATGAGCGCTGCTGCCTCTATTGATCCAGGTGGTCATGTGACTAGTCATATGATCGCAGAGATGCCAGTAGTACGAGGCTGCTGCTGTATCTAACTAGACCCTGCTGTAAAGCGCCAGTTACAGAGGAAATGTAAAGTTTAAAAAAAATAAAATGAAATAATAAAAGTTCCCCAAATATCTTTTCTGATGGAAAGACCATAAAAATTAAAAAACAATCAAAAATAAATGAAGTAAAAATTACACATAAACCCCTACCTTAACGCATTGTCACCTACATGTACGTAAAAAGCGTTAAAGGGAAGTATGGAGCAAGCTCACGGGCTGGGCACACGCCATACTCAACTGGTGTCGGCTGTGTAATACAGCCGACACCTTACTGCAACGGGTGGAATCAAAGATCATTTGATTTCGCCCGTTTTATGTTATTTAACCCGCACGGTGAATGCTGTACAAAAAAAAAATAATAAAAAGATGGCAGATTTTTTTGTCCCCTTAGCTCCCCAAAAAGGGATAAAAAAATTCACATGTATCGCAGAATGGTATTAACAAAAACTACAGCTCGCCCTGCTAAAAAATAAGCTATCACACCGCACACTCAAGATTACTTTTTTCCAATAAGATGTAGTTTTATCTCGAAATTGTTCATTTTCTTAACAAATAAAGGAGAAAACCCCCCCCCAACATTTGTAAAGAAAATTCTCCAGAGTATGGAAATACCCGATATGTGCTCATAATCTGCTCAGAAGGGAAGGAGCACAGATTTTGATGGATTGGTTTCTGGGCGCCATGTTTCATTTGCAAAACACATTTGGGACCAAAACAGTGGAAGCCCCCCAAAAGTGACCCCACAGGTGTTTTCAAGAAATGAATGCGCTGCGGATGGTAAAAAGTAAAAATTGCAATTGTTCCACAGATATGCCTTTTCAGAGTCCAATATGTTGTGCCCAGCTTGTGCCACTGTAGACACACACCCCAAAAATTGTTAAAAGCGTTCTCCCGGTTATAGCAATACCATATATGTGTTAGTAAACTGCTGTTTGGGTACAGTGTAGGGCTCAGTATTGAGGCAGCGTCTTTTGGCTTTTGGAGCCAGGCTTTTGCTTGGTAGTAGTTATGTTTGGGGTATTACTGGTGATTCAGTTTATAATGTGGGGGCACATGTAATATGTGAGGAGTACATCAGGGTATATGTAATCTGTGAGGAGTACATTGGGGTATATGTAATATGTGAGGAGTACATCAGGGTATATGTAATCTGTGAGGAGTACATTGGGGTATATGTAATCTGTGAGGAGTACATTGGGGTATATGTAATCTGTGAGGAGCACATCAGGGTATATGTAATATCTGAGGAGTACATCAGGGTATATGTAATATGTGCGGAGTACATCAGTGTATATGTAATCTGTGAGGAGTACATCAGGGTATATGTAATCTGTGAGGAGTACATCAGGATATATGTAATATGTGCGGAGTACATCAGGGTATATGTAATCTGTGAGGAGTACATCAGGGTATATGTAATATGTGAGGAGTACATCAGGATATATGTAATCTGTGAGGAGTACATCAGGGTATATGTAATATGTGAGGAGTACATCAGGGTATATGTAATATGTGAGGAGTACATCAGGGTATATGTAATGTGTGAGGAGTACATCAGGATATATGTAATCTGTGAGGAGTACATCAGGGTATATGTAATCTGTGAGGAGTACATCAGGATATATGTAATATGTGAGGAGCATATCAGGGTATATGTAATCTGTGGGGAGTACATCAGGGTATATGTAATCTGTGAGGAGTACATCAGGGTATATGTAATATGTGAGGAGTACATCAGGGTATATGTAATCTGTGAGGAGTACATCAGGATATATGTAATATGTGAGGAGTACATCAGGGTATATGTAATCTGTGAGGAGTACATCAGGGTATATGTAATCTGTGGGGAGTAAGGGTATATGTAAGCTGTGAGGAGTACATCAGGGTATGTGTAATCTGTGAGGAGTACATCAGGGTATATGTAATATGTAAGGAGTACATCACGGTGTATGTAATCTATGCGGAGTACATCAGGGTATATGTATGCTGTGAGGAGTACATCAGGGTATATGTAATATGTGAGGAGTACATCAGGGTATATGTAATCTGTGAGGAGTACATCAGGGTATATGTAATATGTGAGGAGTACATCAGGGAATGTGTAATCTGTGAGGAGTACATCAGGGTATATGTAATATGTGAGGAGTACATCACGGTGTATGTAATCTATGCGGAGTACATCAGGGTATATGTATGCTGTGAGGAGTACATCAGGGTATATGTTAACTGTGAGGTATATGTAAGCTGTGAGGAGTACATCAGGGTATATGCAAAATGTGAGGAGTACATCAGGGTATATGTAATCTGTGAGGAGTACATCAGGGTATATGTAAGCTGTGAGGAGTACATCAGGGTATGTGTAATCTGTGAGGAGTACATCAGGGTATATGTAATATGTGAGGAGTACATCACGGTGTATGTAATCTATGCGGAGTACATCAGTGTATATGTAATATGTGAGGAGTACATCAGGGTATATGTATGCTGTGAGGAGTACATCAGGGTATATGTTAACTGTGAGGTATATGTAATCTGTGAGGAGTACATCAGGGTATAAGTAATATTTGAGGAGTAGATCAGGGTATATGTAATCTGTGAGGAGTACATCAGAGCATGAGTAAGATTACTAAAAGAAAAATCCTTGAAGGAATTTGAAAGTGAACTAGATCAGGAATTTAAAAAGTGGGAGAGTGAAATACAGGCTAATAAGGTTATCAAATTCAAAAGAGATATATCGGATTACCAGACTAATACGGCATATAAATGGCAAAAATCGAGAAGATCATATTCTTCATCATGATCCTCCTCAGTGTCTTCCGTCAAGAGTATTCAAGGAGATCGTTTTTTAGACAGACAGATCCCCGCACTAGATCGGTAAGGAATTATAGAATGTGGTGTTATAGGTAAGAGAATCAAAAGTAGGTTACTAGGAGGTAATTTCATAACTCCTTCTGACACAGAAGATACATCTGATTTGCATAGGAAATGCAGATCTTTGGCCATCAAAGGATGTCCACTGTCTGACAAATGTTTAATTGGCTCTTTCCTCATCAAGGTGCGAGATGTGCTGATTAAGGATTTGTCACTAGGGCTGACCAAACATCCTGACCAAACATCTAAAGCTATGCAAATGGATGCCTGTGGTGTGTCTGTCTGTGGACCAGGAGAAACATGGGAGAATGGCATGGTGTTCAAAGAAAGTATGATACATCAAGGCAAACCCCGTCATAATTTATATTTGTAATGACCCACATAGCTAGTTATGATCAGGGAAAATAGCCCTCATATATATGTCAAATTCAGATCCCTACACTCAGAGGAACTACCTGGGATTGGCTATTGGCTAAAAACATGGGCCTATTATAGTGGTGTTTGATATGCCCTGGTTGGTAAATGTCTGCACAGGTGAATGCAGGTAATATTATATTTCTAGGGGATTCCTGCAAGGACACATGATCACTTTTATGTTTCTCTATAGAAATACAACTGTGTAATGGGAGGAGTACCCTTCATTATCATATGAACAGCCTCCTCTCAGTGACATCACCAGCCAGTGAACTGGAGGGAAAAAACTGGGTTTAAAATGCCATGAGGAGTGAGGGTCAGTGTCAGTCGTTGGGGATCCATATCTCGGTTGGAGTGACTGCCCATATTTTCAGCTGTCCCCACAGCCAGGATATCGCCGCTGTACATCAGTAAGGTTTTGTTCTGTTTCTTTTATCCCTTTTATTTTCATAAACTGTTTGATTGCATTGTAACTGTATGTATATTTTTTATCTTTTATTCTGACAACTATTTTATGTATTGCACTGCACTATTGTGTATTAAATCTGAAATATTTATAAGTCTCTTCCTTGTAGTCTTACAGAACTTAATCTTCCGAAGGTGAGGAACGTTACCTGTATTTTATGTTCAATTTAGATAACCTGTGTTATAGGAACTGGTGTTAAGGGAACATAGAGACTTAGGCCCCTATTGCCTAGATAAGTATAGGTGGTGGTAGCATACTGTGGTATAAATTATTGGGGTGTTGGAAACTACGGGAGTAATTTAGCATAATCCTGTCATCTAGAGTAGGTGGGCGTGGATTTATGAGGTAAATTAATAAACTCAGTAGTGTAGTTCACCCCTGTGACGTGACCTGAGATCGGCGATCGTCACAGATTGGTGGCATAGCGGTGGGATAGTGTTATTGTCATTTACACTGTTAAAGACGTTAAGTGTTTTGTTTAAGAAATTAACCTTTACACTTAAGGGCTGGAGTATCCTTGAAAAGAATACAACAGTCAACAAGGAAGAACTCAGTGCATACTATTTGTCAGCTAACATACACACGTGCAAAACAGTTTCCCTTCCCCTTCTTGTTTTTTCTTTTCTTTCTTTTATTTTGAAAAAACCGCTGATAAGATGGCAGAGGTGTATAGAAATAAGAGGAAAGATGAACTGCTAGTCCTCTGTGAGGAGAGAAGGCTGGACGGAACGAACAAAAGTAAAGCGGATCTGATCCAAGCGTTGGTGGCAGATGATACACAGCTCCACCATCCCGAGGGACCAGAGCAGGAAACTTCAGCCTCAGAGGAACGGACAGGAGACTCCAGTCAGGAACTGGCTGGGCATGGCAGTACCAGCAGTACCAGGTCTCAAAACGGTATGGAGTCTTCTCTTTCTCTAATCCTCCAGCAGATTGGCAACTGTGATCCGAATATGCGGATGCAACTGGTGATGCAAGAGCGCCAAGCAGAGCGAGAAGCTGCACAACGCCAAGCAGAGTTTGCACAACGCCAAGCAGAGTTTGCACAACGCCAAGCAGAGTTTGCAGAACGTCAAGCGGAGCGAGAAGAACGCCAGGCAGAGCGGGAGTACCAGCTCAAGTTGACCCAAATGCAGCTGCCAAGTGCTTCATCCTCACCTCAGAGTGAGTCCACAGGCACAATCAACCTTAAACCCTGTCTAGAGCGTTTCCCTGTCATGGAGAAAGACGGCGATCTGGATGTTTATTTGAAAGGTTTTGAAAAGGTCTGCAGACAATTCCAACTGCCACCTGCAGACTGGGCTAAGTATCTGACTCCAGGGCTGAAAGGCAAAGCTCTGGAGGTGTTTGCAGCCCTGCCCACAACTATCGATCAAGATTATGAGGCTATTAAAAAGGCCTTAATCCAACGATTTAACCTCACCCCAGAGGTATACAGGAAACGATTTCGGGCTTTGCAGCGCACGGGTACTGACAGTTACTCAGACCTGGCCGATGGACTAAAGATCCACTTCAGGCAGTGGACGCAGGGATTAGCTGTCAACACCTTTGAAGATTTGGAGGATCTGATGATCCTGGACCAGTTTCTCCACACCTGTCCTATGGAAGTACGACAGTTTATTTTGGACCGTGAGCCCAAGACCCTGGATAAAGCTGCCCAGATAGCGGATGTATATGCCGCCAACAGAGCGCCAGAGGCGCGAAAGCCTGCTGTTCCAGGCTGGAAAGGGGGAAAGCCCCCTATTAACACTTTTGCCCCTACTCGCAGATCACCAGGAGGTGTTGCCCCTGCCCCACTTCCCAGGCCTGCTGTTGATAATCGCAGGTGTTTTGGATGCAACCAAGTGGGGCATATCAGCACTGCTTGCCCAGAGAAGAGGAAAACTACCCCTTTGCCCAAACCATCTATTTTGTCCCCAGCAGTTTTGTTTGTGGGTGGGAGGGAGAGGGCATCTTGTGACAATTTACAAGCGGTCACTGTGGGCAAGACGGTTACCATGGGACTGAGGGACACTGGTGCCGAAATGACTCTTGTCCACCCAGAGCTTGTTTCTTCAGAAGACATTATCCCAGGAAAAACTCTAACTGTTTCTGGAGTTGGTGGTCTGATCCCGGCCTTACCCATGGCACGAGTTTACCTGGATTGGGGGGCGGGAAGAGGGATGATGGATGTGGGAGTGACGGATAAAATCCCCACTAATGTGTTACTAGGAACTGATCTGGGACGTTTAGTCTCCAGATATATTTCTTCAGACCATGAGGAGGACTCTAGCGTACTTGCTGCCCCATGTGTGTCACCGCAGGTAGTATATGATAATAATGAAACTGTCAATACTATGGAATGTGATGACCCTGTGTCCAGCAATGTTATAGAATTACATAATGTTACTGTGCTTAGTGATAGCCTAGACTCATCTAACAATGCATTGGATATAGACTGTATAACTAGCAATGATGTAGGTGATTGTATAGCGTCAGATAATGATTTGTGTGTAGATTTAGTAGCGGAAAACGTCATAAACCTGCATGAAATCCCTGTCACATCCACACACACAGCAGTACACCAAGACGGGGAGAAGGTTGTGTCCATTTCTCCTGTGACGCGCAGTCAGGGTGCCTGTAACACAAACCTGGGTTCTGGGCCCCCTACTGTGTCTGCTACAGAGGAAGTGGGGACAGCTGACAGCCCGCAGCCAGCGGCAGAAGTTAGTCAGAATGTGTTGCTATCAGCCAGTACAGACGCAGAATGTCAGTTGTTTCAGACGGCCCTACGCACTGACGATAGTCTGCAGAAGCTGCGACAGCTGGCTGATCGGACCCCAGAGGAGGGGGACACTGAAAAAATAACCTGGGACCAGGGGAGACTGTATAGACAAAGTATTTCCACTGACCCCCAGCAGGATGCATTAAAAGACAGGCAACTAGTGGTGCCACGTCAGTTCAGGGAACAACTCCTGCGGGTGGCTCATGAGATACCACTAGCTGGTCACCTAGGGATAAGTAAGACTAAGAGTCGTTTAAAACACAATTTTTACTGGCCTGGCCTGGGGAATGATGTGACAGATTACTGCCGTTCCTGTATTGTGTGCCAAAGGATGGGGAAGTCGGGACCTGTGCACCGGGCCCCCCTCATTCCTTTGCCCATAATTGATGAGCCTTTTCGACGGATTGCTGTGGATCTGGTAGGGCCCTTGGCCATACCCAGCAGTTCTGGAAAGCGCTTTATCCTGACGGTAGTGGATTATGCCACACGTTACCCAGAAGCCATAGCATTATCCTCCATCAGGGCTGATAAGGTAGCAGACGCCCTTCTGACCATATTTTCCCGTGTAGGATTTCCCAGGGAGATGCTCACAGATCAGGGGACCCAGTTTATGTCAAATTTGATGCAGTGCCTCTGTAAGAAAATACAGGTGCAACACCTGGTGGCCAGCCCTTACCATCCTCAGACTAATGGTCTGTGTGAAAGGTTTAACGGGACCCTCAAGCAGATGCTACGAATGCTTGTGGCGTCCCAAGGGCGAGACTGGGAGCGTTATCTCCCGCACCTGCTATTTGCTTACAGAGAGGTACCGCAGGCATCAACCGGTTTCTCACCCTTTGAGCTCCTGTATGGAAGGAGGGTACGGGGACCCCTAGATCTCATGAAAGAAGCATGGGAGGGAGAATTGGTTACACCAGAGGTCTCTGTGATAGATTATGTCTTGAAATTCAGAGAGAGGATGCAGGAACTGACAGGCCTAGTACATGAGAACATGGTGCAGGCACAGGCAAGTCAGAAGAGGTGGTATGATAGGAATGCCCGAGAGAGAGTGTATGCGGTGGGTCAGAAGGTATGGGTACTGGTCCCTATGACCCAAAACAAACTCCAGGCGGCATGGGAAGGCCCATATCCAATTCATCAACGCCTCAACGATGTGGACTACGTAGTCACGATCGATCATGTTCGCAAGAAACACAAAGTTTTTCATGTGAATATGATCAAGGCGCATTATGACCGGGATATGTGCGCTCTGCCAGTCTGCAGTTTGCCAGAGGAGGGAGAAAGTGAAACACTGCTGGATTTAGTGGCTTCCGCAAAGGAGATAGGATCCATTGAGGATGCCGTAGTCAATTCACAGCTGTCTGAGGGTCAGAAGTTCCAGCTGCAGGAGGTACTTAACCCCTTCCTTGCCACTTTTACAGGGAGACCTGGGAGAACTCCGCTAGCAACTCACCATGTAGACACGGGGCATCACCAACCTGTTAGGCAAGCAGCTTATAGAGTTTCCCTAGAAGTGAGGGCTGACATGAAGAAAGAAATAGAGGAAATGTTAGGGCTGGGCGTGATCCAGGAGTCTCAAAGTGCCTGGGCATCACCTGTAGTGCTTGTCCCCAAAAAGGACAAGACAACACGATTTTGCGTGGACTACAGGAAGTTGAATACCATCACTGTGTTTGATGCGTATCCAATGCCCCGCATAGATGAGCTTTTGGATCAGCTAGCCGGTGCCCGGTACCTAACAATTATGGATTTAAGTCGGGGGTATTGGCAAATCCCTATGTCCGTGGAAGCGCAGGAGAGGTCCGCTTTCATCACCCCCTTTGGACTCTATGAGTCCAAGGTAATGCCCTTTGGTATGAAAAATGCTCCTGCCACATTCCAGCGCTTGGTGAACAAGCTGTTAGAGAAGTTTGAAGGGTTTGCTGTCGCTTACCTGGATGACATTGCTGTATTCAGTCAGACCTGGGAGGATCACCTGACCCACCTGTCACAGGTGCTCAGGCGTATCCAGGATGCAGGACTGACCATCAAGCCTGGAAAGTGTCAAATCGGCATGACCGAAGTGCAGTACCTCGGGCACAAGGTGGGTGGAGGGACACTAAAGCCAGAGCCAGGAAAGGTTGATGCAATTTCTGCCTGGCCCACTCCTAAGACCAAAAAACAGGTTATGTCCTTTTTGGGGACCGCAGGATACTATAGAAAGTTTGTTCCTAACTATAGTTCCCTAGCAAAACCTTTGACAGACCTCACAAAGAAGAAACAGCCTCAAATAGTTAATTGGACTGCCGACTGCGAGAGTTCTCTGTCAGCTTTAAAAGCTGCCCTTGCTAGCTCCCCAGTCTTGCAAAGCCCGGATTTCACTCGTAAGTTTGTGGTGCAGACTGACGCCAGCGCCTATGGGCTAGGCGCAGTGCTCAGCCAGGTAAATCCAGAAGGGCATGAACATCCAATAATGTATTTGAGCAGAAAGCTTCTACCGAGGG
Organism: Rhinoderma darwinii; assembly: GCF_050947455.1. NCBI lineage: Eukaryota > Metazoa > Chordata > Amphibia > Anura > Rhinodermatidae > Rhinoderma > Rhinoderma darwinii. The sequence goes on from NC_134687.1 coordinate 660,319,718, forward strand.
AGGTTGCGTATGCCACTGTAGAAAAGGAATGTTTGGCCATTGTATGGGCCTTGCAGAAATTACAGGCATACCTCTATGGGCGCAGATTTACCGTAGTGACCGACCACAACCCACTTAGTTGGTTGCACAGGGTAGCAGGTGATAACGGGAAGCTGCTGAGATGGAGTTTAGCCTTGCAACAATATGATTTCACTATCCAGCACAAAAAGGGCAGTGAGCATGGCAACGCAGATGGGTTATCGCGCCAGGGGGAAGCTGCGGAGATCGGCTTGGGATATTGATGGCTATATCAATGATCCCATGCCATGTCTTAAGGGGGGAGGTGTGGTGTTATAGGTAAGAGAATCAAAAGTAGGTTACTAGGAGGTAATTTCATAACTCCTTCTGACACAGAAGATACATCTGATTTGCATAGGAAATGCAGATCTTTGGCCATCAAAGGATGTCCACTGTCTGACAAATGTTTAATTGGCTCTTTCCTCACCAAGGTGCGAGATGTGCTGATTAAGGATTTGTCACTAGGGCTGACCAAACATCCTGACCAAACATCTAAAGCTATGCAAATGGATGCCTGTGGTGTGTCTGTCTGTGGACCAGGAGAAACATGGGAGAATGGCATGGTGTTCAAAGAAAGTATGATACATCAAGGCAAACCCCGTCATAATTTATATTTGTAATGACCCACATAGCTAGTTATGATCAGGGAAAATAGCCCTCATATATATGTCAAATTCAGATCCCTACACTCAGAGGAACTACCTGGGATTGGCTATTGGCTAAAAACATGGGCCTATTATAGTGGTGTTTGATATGCCCTGGTTGGTAAATGTCTGCACAGGTGAATGCAGGTAATATTATATTTCTAGGGGATTCCTGCAAGGACACATGATCACTTTTATGTTTCTCTATAGAAATACAACTGTGTAATGGGAGGAGTACCCTTCATTATCATATGAACAGCCTCCTCTCAGTGACATCACCAGCCAGTGAACTGGAGGGAAAAAACTGGGTTTAAAATGCCATGAGGAGTGAGGGTCAGTGTCAGTCGTTGGGGATCCATATCTCGGTTGGAGTGACTGCCCATATTTTCAGCTGTCCCCACAGCCAGGATATCGCCGCTGTACATCAGTAAGGTTTTGTTCTGTTTCTTTTATCCCTTTTATTTTCATAAACTGTTTGATTGCATTGTAACTGTATGTATATTTTTTATCTTTTATTCTGACAACTATTTTATGTATTGCACTGCACTATTGTGTATTAAATCTGAAATATTTATAAGTCTCTTCCTTGTAGTCTTACAGAACTTAATCTTCCGAAGGTGAGGAACGTTACCTGTATTTTATGTTCAATTTAGATAACCTGTGTTATAGGAACTGGTGTTAAGGGAACATAGAGACTTAGGCCCCTATTGCCTAGATAAGTATAGGTGGTGGTAGCATACTGTGGTATAAATTATTGGGGTGTTGGAAACTACGGGAGTAATTTAGCATAATCCTGTCATCTAGAGTAGGTGGGCGTGGATTTATGAGGTAAATTAATAAACTCAGTAGTGTAGTTCACCCCTGTGACGTGACCTGAGATCGGCGATCGTCACATAGAACAATCCCAAATATATACTCAGAGTCAGCAAAACAAAAGGAAATATGGAGGGGTCAGAGAGAACAAGAAAAAGACAAATAAACATTAGAGGTAATTAATCTCTCTGAGCGACAATTTACTGATGATGAATTTTCTGTGTTAAGAAGGGGGTTAGCATTTTCTCCCGCAGCCAATTCTGATTTTTTTGAAGCGGTGAAAGATGTACATCTATATGCTCGGAGGCTGCTATTAAAAATACATTTTTTGAACCCAGATCAATTCATTCCCAGTAGTGATGTGCAAAAGGGAGACATTGAAAGTAGTGGAGTCACTATTAGATCAGAATCAGGGGAGGAATGGTCAGGTTCAAGTTTTCCATCAAGCACAAAGAAAAAATCCACCACTTTACCATCCCTTTCCCTTTGTCCGCAGGTTGATATTTTTGTTCGGCTGGTAACTGAGGAATTGAGAAAGATACCGACCAATTTTAATAACAATCTAAGCCCAGCTGAACGTAGGGCACTGAAGGATTTAAAACAGATGAAAGATATATTTAAACCTGCGGACAAAGGGGGTAATATTGTGACATGGCCTAGTGACATGTATGAACGAGAGGCAGTTAAATGACATTCAAACTTATATGGTTCTTGATCATAATCCTACTTCTTTATTTAAAAACAAACTAAAACTAATTCTGAATAGGGCTGTTATCAATGGAATTATCACTAAGGAGGTATATGAGGGGTTGATGGTGAAAGAACCTAAAATTCCCACATTATACTTTTTGCCAAAAGTTCATAAGGATGTTAAGTGCCCCCCAGGTCTGTGTGAACTTTCGTGCAGATTTATAGATTTTTACCTTAGATCACATGTTGAGACTCTCCCTTCTTATACCCGTGACTCTCCTGATATCCTGTTATCTCTAGAGGGCTTAAAATGTGAACATGACATGTACAGTGTCACGAGTGATGTCGAGTCACTGTACACTTCCATTCATCACAACCATGGTTTACGAGCATGCAGATTTTTCTTACAGACTGGGAATGTAGCACCTGATCTTGTCGAGCTTGTCCTTGCATTACTGGAATTTGTGCTTTGTCACAACTTCTTTGTTTTCAAGAACAAATATTACCTACAGAGCAGTAATACGGCCATGGAGGCTACGTGTGCCCCATCATACGCTAACCTTTTCATGGGCTTTAGGGAACGACAAATGATCCTGGGTGAACACAACCCTTACAAGCTCTCTGTGATTTCATGGAGGCGGTTTATAGATGATGTGCTGTTCGTATGGCAGGGTAGACAGCAAGATCTGTTATTATTTTTGGACTATCTAAACAAGAATGATATGAAATTCAAACTTGTTAGTAAATATAGTCGGACAGAAATAGACTTCCTGGACCTGAGAATTCTGATTGAATCTGATGGTCAGGTAGTCACGAATATTTTTAGGAAAGATACCTCCATAAATTCCTATTTGAAGGCTGACTCCTCCCATCCAAGAAAGGTCATTAAGGCTATTCCGCGGGAACAATTTATGCGTGCAAGACGTATTTGTTCCTCCGATACCTGTTTTGAGAATCGATCTAAAGATCTAACAGAGATTTCTCAGGAGAGGTTAAGACAATGCTCATGTTAAACAGAAATAGGAGTATGCAAGGACCTTGAATAGAAACGATCTTCTGAAACCCAAAACAAAAAAATGATCGATCCAATGATACTACTGTGAGATTTATCTCTAGGTATAACAAGAATTGGAACTTTATTTGCGAAATTTTTTGGAAACGCTGGTCTATATTGCACACGGACAAACGACTGTGTAAAATATTGACTGATAGCCCAGCCATGACACCGCGTCGGAGCCCCAATTTACAGGATATGCTAGTTCGGAGTCACTATGTTCCTCCTATGAACAGGTACATATTTGGATCCAAGGGACCGAGGTGGGGTAATGTGCCTTGTGGGTCCTGTGGTGCTTGTCCAGTGATGGAGGAAACTAATTCCTTTTTGGGGTCTGACCAAACAAGATCATATAACATAGTACACTTTATTAACTGTTGTGTGCGGAATGTGATCTATCACGCGCAATGCCCCTGCAATAAAATTGAGACACACATGCAGCTTAAAGAGGCTCTGTCACCACATTATAAGTGCCCTATCTTCTACATAATGTGATTGGCGCTCTAATGTAGATAACAGCAGTGTTTTTTATTTTGAAAAACGATTATTCTTGAGCAAGTTATGAGCAATTTTAGATTTATGCTAATTTGTTTCTTAATTCCCAACTTGGCGTTTTTTAGCATTTGACCAAGTGGGCGTTGTAAAGAGAAGTGTATGACGCTGACCAATTAGCGTCATACACTTCTCTCCATTTATGTCCATTTGTACTCAGCACAGCTTGATCTCGCGAGATCACGCTGTGCTGTCACATACACCCACATTAACTTTACTGAAGTGCCTTGAGAGTGAATAGACATCACCTCCAGCCAGGAAGCGATGTCTATTCACACTCCCGACACTTCAGTAAAGTTTGTGTGGGACTTAATCACAGCACTGCGTGATCTCGCGAGATCACGCTGTGAATGACAGCACAGCTGTGCTGTGTGATTAAGTCCCACACTTCAGTAAAGTTAATATGGGTGTATGTGACAGCACAGTGTGATCTCGCGAGATCACGCTGTGCTGAGTACAAATGGACATGAATGGAGAGAAGTGTATGACGCTGATTGGTCACTGATTGGTCAGCGTCATAAACTTCTCTGTACAACGCCCACTTGGTGAAAAGTTAAAAAACGCCTTGTTGGGCATTAAGAAACTAATTAGAATAAATGTCAAAATGTTCATAACTTGCTCAAAAATAATCGTTTTTAAAAAAAAACAACACTTGTCATGTACATTACAGCGCCGATCAGATTATCTAGGAGATAGGGCACTTATAATGTGGTGACAGAGCCTCTTTAAGGTGTAGGTTTTTTCTTTTTTGTTTTTTTTTTCCTAGCCAAAGCCAAAAGTGGATCTAGCTGGAATGAGAAGTAGAAGTTCTTTATTTATATTTCCCGTTTCTTTTTAATACACTCTCAACTTTGGCTGAAATAAACTGAATGTTTAAATCCAGCTTCAGGGAAGATCTAGTAGGAACGTGTCTAATTTAAACCTCTGACATTTGGTTTTCCCTTTGCTATTGAAATGCGTGGTGAGATCCAGAGCGCTCTGAGGCCTTCAGAAAGGTTATGGATGTCAATGATTCAGGAAAGGGAAGGTCGTCAAACTATTAGGGTATGTGCACACACACTAATTACGTCCGTAATATACGGACGTATTTCGGCCGCAAGTTCCGGACCGAACTCCGTGCAGGGAGCCGGGCTCCTAGCATCATAGTTATGTACGATGCTAGGAGTCCCTGCCTCGCTGCAGGACAACTGTCCCGTACTGTAATCATGTTTTCAGTACGTGACAGTTGTCCTGCAGCGAGGCAGGGACTCCTAGCATCGTACATAAGTATGATGCTTGGAGCCCGGCTCCCTGCACTGTGTTCGGTCCGGTACTTGCGGCCGAAATACGTCCGTATATTATGGACGTAATTAGTGTGTGTGCACATACCCTTAGATGTCAATCATTCCACTGTCCAGAAGATCATCTACATGTGGAGATTTCAGACAACTGCCAATTGGTCCAGGCCAGTCTGTCTCAGTAAGATCAGCCTGGGAGCAGAACACAAGATGCTGAAAGAAGTCTCTCTGTTAAATATTATGTAGTTAGTCTGAAATTCTTCAGTATATATTAGGAGGACCACGATACTTCTACAAATAATGTTAGTTTATATAAATCTTTGTGATTATTGTGATAAAAGATACAGGAAATATTCACAGGAAAATATAGATTATTCTCTGCAATTTACAAGAAAAGATACATTCCTACGTATACAGCTGTCATTCTCTCACTGCTGGAAGTCATGTTGAAGGTACAGGACCCCTCCCCCAGGTCTCTGAGTGTTCGTCTGTCAGCATCAGTTTGGAGTATCGTTTCCAGTCTATCCCTATATGTCATATGTACCCAAAAATACAGGCCTGTCTTAAACATTTATGTGGCTTTTGTGTCTACATATACAGAAGTTTACAAATGTCATTCTCCTGTTCTTCAACCCTTAGTGCACCGAAATATCTATATATGTGCTCAATTGTCAATGTCGGCTTATTGTATATTTACTTCTTTTATATTGAAAATCAATTGTGAATATTAGCAAAGTGATAAACACTGAGTGTGAAGGTGCCCTATATTGTAACACATCATATGTAACATTTCCCCCTTTAGCGGGTGAGATACATAAGTTGGAACCCTCAAAATATACAGATTTATCATCAGACCAGATTTGTCATCGGGTCTTCAATCTTTTTTTTTCTGAATATTATTAAATGTCCATTGCTCAAATAAATTGATTGTCCGTATGTGAATCACTACTTTATGATGTAACTCAATGTTATAGTAAATTGTGATCGGATACCCATACAAAGTAGATTTTTAATTAAACCTAATATAAAATGATGGAATTTTCTTCTCCGTATTGTCTGGTTCCATTGAAGATTTGGCACTTATGTTGTTGACTTGTTCACAATAGAATAATCTCTGATTACTTGTCAGCATAAACACAGTCTTTAGATTATAGAAAGATAGTCCATATGTTGAAGACATAGATATAAAATTTAAGTCCGTAAACCACACAGCAATGCACATTCTTCACCTTGCAAAGTCTTGGACGATCACTCTTCGAAATGAATGTTGATGGATTAGGCGATGCAGCCTTTCAAGTGTTTCCATCGAGTTTTCATAATGAAGTCATAGTTCAAGTCACATTGATATAAAAGCAAAGTCCATGGATTAAATATAGATTACTTCTGGGTTTCCTGAATACAGACTTGCCCCTTTTCCAGGAATTCCTCTGCTTTTCTTGAGCACTTCAGCTTGTCACTCTGGAGCAGCATTGCATAAGCATTAGGAGCCTTTCACACGAGAATGTTAAGGACGGAACGTATTTCAGCCGCAAGTCCCGGACCGAACGCACTGCAGGGAGCCGGGCTCCTAGCATCATAGTTATGTACGACGCTAGGAGTCCCCGCCTCGCTGCAGGACAACTGTCACGTACTGTAATCATGTTTTCAGTATGGGACGGCAGTTCCACAGAGAGGCAGGGACTCCTAGCATCGTACATAACTATGATGCTAGGAGCCCGGCTCCCTGCAGTGTGTTCGGTCCGGGACTTGCGGCCGAAATACGTTCCATCCTTTACGGACGTAACATGCTCGTGTAAAAGGCCCCTAAGTGTTAACTGTGACACTCCTTCTTGCTGGAATAAACTGTAAGTTCCTTAACCCCTTCCCGACATTTGTCCTATGGATACATCATGGAAAGCCAGTGCTTCCCGCATATTGCCGTATCATACGACAAATGGATGACACGGGCTCAGAAGCAGAGTCGGTGCCATCATCCCCAGGTATCAGCTGTATGTTACAGTGGACACCGTACTGTAAAGACGGGGACTTTAAGTTGGCTCCGATCCCCGCCATTAACCCCTTAAATGCAGCGGTCAAAATCGTTGGCTGCATTTAGGGTGTTTGCAGCTAATCGCCACCCCAGTAACGAAATTGTCAGGGTGTCGGTGGAAGCAATGGCAACCGGAGGACTAATAATGGATTCCTGGTCTGCCTAGTATGGAAGCCTTACAGCCGCCCCCCCGGAGGTGGGGCATAATAGGCTATCGGCACTGACAGCAAAATGATGCTGGCTCAGAAGCTGAGCCCGTGTCATCACGGGCGGGTGTCCACTGTATGTTACAGCTGACCCCCTTCTGTAAAGCAGGGACCTGAGCTAGCTCCGATGCCTGCCATTATCCCCTTAGATGAAGCGATCGCTGCATCTTAGTGGTTTGTAGCATATCGGCAGCCCTGCCATGCAATCGCAGTGCTGCTGACTGCTGCTATGGCAGCAGGAGTCCTAACAATGGATGCCTGTTATGCCATTACAGAAGCCGATTAGGCCCCGCCCAGAGGCGGAGCCTAATCGTCTTGCTGTCAGTGAACGACTGACAGATCTAATACATTGCACTACATAGGTAGTGCAATGTATTAGAAAAAAAAATCTGACAGTTGGACCTTCAAGTCCCCTAGTGGGACTAAAAAAAAAGTATAAAAAATGTGAACACAAAAGTTGTAAAAAATATAATAAAAGTTTCATGTAATAAAATAAAACACAATCGCCCTTTTTCCGCTATCAAGTCCTTTATTGTTAAAAAAATAAAATAAACCATACATATGTTATTTATCCCGTGCGGTGAACGCCGTAAAAGAATATCCTAAAAAACAATGCCAGAATTTCAGTTTTTTGGTCACTTTGTCAATTGTGAAGGTGCCCTATATTGTAACACATCTTATTTAAAGTTTCCCCCTTTTGCGGGGGAGATACATCAGTTGGAACACTTAATATATACAGATTTATCATCAGACCAAATTTGTCATCGGATCTTCATTTTATTTTTTTCTTTCTGAATATTATTAAATGTCCATTGCTCAAATAAATTGAATGTCCGTATGTGAATCACTACTTTATGATGTAACTCAATGTTATGGTAAATTGTGATCGGATACCCATACAAAGTAGATTTTAAATTAAACATAATATAAAATGATGGAATTTTCTTCTCCTAAGGCTGGGTTCACACGACCTCTTTTCAGACGTAATTTAGTCGTTTTACGCCTCTAATTACGCCTGAAAAGACGGCTCCAATACGTCGGCAAACATCTGCCCATTGCTTGCAATGGGTCTTACGATGGTCTGTGCAGACGAGCTGTCATTTTACGCGTCACAGTCAAAATACGACGCGTAAAATGACGGCTCGTCAAAAGAAGTGCAGGGCACTTCTTGGGACGTTTTTGGAGCCATTTTCTCATAGACTCTATTGAAAACAGCTCCAAAAACGGCCGAAAAAACGCTGCAAAAAACGTGAGTTGACCAAAAAACTTCTGAAAATCAGGTGCTGTTTTCCCTTGAAAACAGCTCCGTAGTTTTTGAGTTTGCGTGTGAACATACCCTTAGGGTATGTTCACACAGCCTATTTTTGGCCGTTTTTTGGTCCGTAAACGGCCGAAAATTCGGAAGCAGAACGCCTCCAAACATCTGCCCATTGATTTCAATAGGAAAACGGCATTCTGTTCCGATGGAGCGTTTTTCTACGCGTGAAAAAATGGCCACGAAAAAGAAGTGCAGGACACTTCTTGGGACGTTTTTGGAGCCGTTTTCCATAGACTATTGAAAAAAGCTCCAAAAACGGGCGTAAAAAAACGCAGCGAAAAACGGGAGTGGCACAAAAAACTTCTGAAAATCAGGAGCTGTTTTCTCTTGTAAACAGCTCCGTATTTTGAGTCGTTTTTGACTCTGCGTGTGAACATACCATTAGGGTATGTTCACACGCAAACGCAAAATATGTCTGAAATTACGGAGCAGTTTTCAGGAGAAAACAGCTCCTGAATTTCAGACGTAATTGCTCGTACTCGCGTTTTTCGCAGCGTCCATTACGGACGTAATTGGAACTGTTTTTCAATGGAGTCAATGAAAAACGGCTACAATTACGTCCCAAGAAGTGTCTTGCACTTCTTTTGACGAGCCGTCTTTTTTACGCGCCGTCTTTTGACAGCGACTCGTAAAATGACAGGTCGTCAGCACAGTACATTGTAAAACCCATTGAAAGTAATGGGCAGATGTTTGTCGGCGTAATGGAGCTGTTTTTTCAGACGTAATTCGGGGCGTAAAACGCCCAAATTACGTCTGAAACTTGGTCGTGTGAACATACCCTTATTGCCTGATTCCGTTGTAGATTTGGCACTTACAGTAAAGGAAATAAGTATTTGATCCCTTGCTGATTTTGTACGTTTGCCCACTGTCAAAGACATGAACAGTCTAGAATGTTTAGGCTAGGTTAATTTTACCAGTGAGAGATAGATTATATAAAAAAAAAAAAAAGAAAATCACAGAGTGTTTCTCTGATAAGGGCACAGGACTACTTCACCGCATCAATGGGAGAATGGATGTAGCCATGTACCGTCAAATCCTGAGTGACAACCTCCTTCCCTCCACCAGGACATTAAAAATGTCTCGTGGCTGGGTCTTCCAGCACGACAACGACCCGAAACATACAGCCAAGGCAACAAAGGAGTGGCTCAAAAAGAAGCACATTAAGGTCATGGAGTGGCCTAGCCAGTCTCCAGACCTTAATCCCATCGAAAACTTATGGAGGGAGCTTAAGATCCGAGTTGCCAAGCGACAGCCTCGAAATCTTAATGATTTACAGATGATCTGCAAAGAGGAGTGGGCCAAAATTCGATCTAACATGTGTGCAAACCTCATCATCAACTACAAAAAAGTCTGACTGCTGTGCTTGCCAACAAGGGTTTTTCCACCAAGTATTAAGTCTTGTTTGCCAAAGGGATCAAATACTTATTTCTCTGTGCACAATGCAAATAAATATATATAATTTTTACAATGTGATTTTCTTCTTTTTTTTAATATATATCTCTCACTGGTAAAATTAACGTAGCCTAAAAATTCTAGACTGTTCATGTCTTTGACAGTGGGCAAACGTACAAAATCAGCAAGGGATCAAATACTTATTTCCTCCACTGTATGTTGTTGATTCGTTCACAATAGAATAATCTCTGATAACTTGTCAGCATAAACACAGTCTTTAGATTGTAGAACGATAGTCCATATGTTGAAGACATGGATAGATAGATAGATAGATAGATAGATAGATAGATAGATAGATAGATAGATAGATAGATAGATAGATAGATAGATAGATAGATCCAGGTCCGTAAACCACACAGCAATGCACATTCCTCACCTTGTAAAGTCTTGGATGAACACTCCTTGAAATTAATGTTGATGGATTAGGCGGTGCAGCCTCTCAATTGTTTCCATCATCGAGTTTTCATAATGAAATCATAGTCCAAATCACGTTGATATAAAAGCAAAGTCCATGGATTAAATATATATCACTTCTGGATTTCCTGAATACAGACTTCCCCCTATTTCAGGAATTCTGCTTTTCTTGAGCACTTCAGCTGGTCACTCTGGAGCAGTATTGCTTAAGCATAAGGGTATGTTCACACGCAGAGTCAAAAACGTCTCAAAATACGGAGCTGTTTTCAAGAGAAAACAGCTCCTGATTTTCAGACATTTTTTGTGCCACTCGCGATTTTCGCTGCGTTTTTGGAGCTTTTTTTCAATAGAGTCTATGGAAAACGGCTCCAAAAACGTCCCAAGAAGTGTCCTGCACTTTTTTCGCGGCCGTTTTTTTATGAGTCAAAAAACGCTCCATCGGAATAGAAAGCCGTTTTCCCATTGAAATCAGTGGACAGATGTTTGGAGGCGTTCTGCTTCTGATTTTTTGGCCATTTTTCATGCGTTTACAGCCCGAAAAACGGCCGAAAATAGGTTGTGTGAACATACCCGAAGTGTAAACTGTGACACTCCTTCTTGCTGGAATAGACTGTAAGTTCCTTAACCCCTTCCCGACATTTGTCATATGGATACGTCATGGAAAGTCAGATTTGCCGTATCCATAAGACAAATGGAGGACACCGGCTCAGTTGGTGCCATAATCCCTGGGTGTCAGCTGTATCTTACAGCGGACACCCTACTGTAATGGCGGGGACCGAAGTTAGCTACGATCCCTGACATTAAACCCTTAAATGCAGCGGTCAGAAGAGATCACATAGGTAGTGCAATGTATTAGAGAACAAAAATCATACACCTTCAAGTCCCCTAGTGGGACTAAAAAAAATAGTAAAAAAAACGAAATAAAAGTTTCATGTAATAAAATAAAACACAATCGCCCTTTTTTCCTTATCAAGTCCTTCATTACTGAAAAAAAGAAATAAACCATACATATTTGGTATTATGTTATTTATTCGAAGCGGTGAACGCCGTAAAAAAAAAAAAACAACTAAAAAACAATGCCAGAATTTTAGGTTTTTTGGTCATTTTGCCCTACAAAAATTGGAATAAAAAGTGATCAAAAAGTCGCCTGTATCTAAAAATGGATCTTCAAAATATTAAAACTATAGCTCATCTCGCAAATAACAAGCCCTCATACAGCTCCGTCGAAGCAAAAATTAAAATGTTCTGGTTCTCATAACTTGGCGACAGAAAAAATACATTCTTTTGACAAAAGTAATTTTTATTGTGCAAAAAGTTGTAAAACATAAAAAAGCAAAATAAATTTGGTATTGCCAGAATCAGACTGACCCGCAGAGTAAACTTAACATGTAATTTGTAACACACGGTGAACGCTGTATAAAAAAAATTTAAAACTATGCCAGAATTTCTGTTTTTCGGTCACCCTGCCACCCAAAATGTAGGATAAAAAGTGATCAAGAAGTCGCATGTACACCAAAATGGTACCAATAAAGACTACAGCTCGTCCTGCAAAAAAACAGCCCTTATACCACTACGTCTATGAAAAAATAAAATTAGTTAAAGAGGCTCTGTCACCAGATTCTCAAATCCCTATCTCCTATTGCATGTGATCGGCGCTGCAATGTAGATAACAGTAACGTTTTTTTGTTTTTTTTAAAAACTTTCATTTTTGGCCAAGTTATGAGCTATTTTATATATATGCAAATGAGCTTTGAAATGGACAACTGGGCGTTTTCTTTTCATTATGTCCAACTGGGCGTGTATTGTGTTTTTAACTGGGCGTGTTTACGTGTATGACGCTGACCAATCAGTGACCAGTCAGCGTCATACACTCCTCTCCATTCATTTACACAGCAGCACAGCGTTCTTACTAGAACGATGTGCAGCCACATACACAAGTGTCCTGATAATGAATACACATGACCATCCAGCCTGGATGTCATGTGTATTCAGAATCCTGACACTTCTGACTCTTTTCTGTGAGATTCCAGCAAGGGTAACGAAATCTCGCGAGATTACGGAGGTAAACGAGATTTCGTTTACCTTGCTGGAAATCTCAAATAAAAGAGTCAGAAGTGTCAGGATTCTGAATACACATGACGTCAAGGCTGGATGGGCGTGCATTTTTTTTTCTCCCCTACAGCGTATTATACCAGGACAACACTTCCCAGCAAAATTCCCCAAACTGTAAAGGTGCAGAGTGTGGACCAAAAGGGGGATAAGGAAGGACATTTATCAATGCGACACCGGCCTGTGCAGAACGGATTGCATCACAGTGTTAAACACATCTATGGATTATTTTGTTTTTTTTACCCCATTATTATACCACCTGACTATGCCCCTGATATACTCTGCCCAGTTTACATATGCCCCCACATTATAAACTGAAATACCAGTAATACAAAAAAAAATAATACTACCAAGCAAAATCCACGCTCCAAAAGCCAAATGGCGCTCACTTCCTTCTGAGCCCTACAGCGTGCCCAAACAGCAGTTTACTTCCACATATATGGCACCGCCATACCCGGGAGAACCCTTTTAACAATTTTTGTGGTGTGTGTCTCCAGTGGCACAAGCTGGAATTCTAAACCAATACTTTGTAAATCGCCAAATTAGGCCTTTATTTCGCATAGTACTCTTTCGTTCCTGAGCCCTGTCAAATATCCAGGCAAAAGATTAGGGCCACATGTAGGGTGTTTCTAAAACCGGGAAACACAGCATAATAATTAGAGAGCTGTCTTGTTATGGTGGCAGAAGCTGGGCACCACATATTGGCATATCTATGGAAAAAATAAAATTTTCACTCTGCAATATGGAGTGCACACTAATTTATGCAAAACACCTGCGGTGTTAACACTGTCACTATACCCCTTGGTGAATACCTTGAGGGCTGTAGTTTCCAAAATGGGGTCACTTCTGTAGGGTTTTCCACTGTTTTGGTCCCACCAGGGCTTTGCAAATGTGACATAGCGACCAGAAACCAATCCAGCAATATCTGTACTCAAAAAGTCAAATGGCACTCCTTTCCTTCTGAGCCCTACTCTGTGCCCAAACATCAGTTTTTGACCACATATTGGGTATTTCCGTCCTCCAGAGAAGTTGTTTTACAAATGTTGGGGTTCTTTTTTTTCCTTTATTTGTTGAGAAAATGAAAATTTTTGAGCTAAAACTACGTCTTATTGAAAAAAATGACTTTTTTTTTTATATTCACTGCCCAATTCTAATAAAATCTATGAACCACCTGTGGGGTTATAAAGCTCACTACACCCCTAGATGAATTCTTCAAGGGGTGTAGTTTCGTGAATGTAATTCACTTTTGGGGTGTTTCCACTGTACTGGTACCTTAGGGGCTTTGGAAAGCGACATGTTGTCAAGAAATCAATCCAGCAAAATCTGTGCTCCAATAGCCAAATGGCGCTCCTTCTCTTCTGAGCCCTGCCGTGTCTCCAAACAGCAGTTTACGACCACATACTCTGGAGTTATTTGTGGAAATTGTTGTGTGGTGTTTTTAGCGAGAACGACATCTTATTGAAAAAAAATTTAATGTTTCATTTTCACATCCAAATTCTAATAAGAGCTATGAAACACCTGTGGAGTCAAAATGCTCACTACACCCCTAGATAAATTCCTTGTGGGGTGTAGTTTCCAAAATGTGTTTTTTTTTGGGGGGTGGGTGTTTCCTTTGTTTTGGCATCACAGGACCTCTTTAAACCTGACATGTTGCCTAAAATATACTCAAATAAAAAGAAGGCCCCAAAATCCCCTAGGTGGTCCTTTCCTCAAGGGGTGTAGTTTCCTAAATTGAGTCACTTTTTGGGCGCTCTCACTTTTTTGGTCCCTCAGGGGCTTTGCAAATGTGACATGGCCTCCGCAAACCATTCCTGCTAAATTTGAGCTCCAAAAGCCAAATGGCGCTCTTTCCTTTCTAAGCCCTGCCGTCAATGTTCCCTCTAAGTCTTGGCAGCTCCTGAGCGGGTCAGTTAGGGAGCAGGGCAAGTCTCCATCAATAATGGGCGATCTGATGACAAAAAGTAATACCCCCAGTAAACGCGAATATATGATGATACATAAGAGAATAAGAAAACTTATGTTAAATTAGTTTTAATTACTTTTTTAAATACTATAATATTACAAGTCCAGCAGTAAAATAGACATTTATAAACACCAATTATACACCCTCATTAAACCACTGCCCCTATAGATAATGCCACATAGACCGCCTGTAGATAGCACCACACAGACCCTGTAGATGGTGCCTCAGACCCCCTGTAGATAGTGCCACACAGACCCCTGTAAACAGCGCCACACACAGCCCCCAGTAGATAGCGCCACACACAGCCCCATGTAGATAAAACCCCATGTTGATACTGTATATACTGCTACACAGAACCTCACTTGTATATACTGCAACAAAGCCCCCCTTGTATATACTGCCACACCGCCCCAACTTGTATATACTGCCACACAGCCCCCTTATATATAGTGCTACACAGCCCCCTTGTATATACTGCCACACAGACCCCCTTGTATATACTGTTAAGATCTTCAAATTAACAGGAATTGAGAGCAGTCTGGAAAACCGCAAAATTGTCCTTTCTATAATCAAGACATCACCATGTCAAGATTCTGTCTGACAATACTATTTGTCATCTGGGCCAAGGAAAATCTGTCCCTCTCATCAGTTCCTCCAAAAGGATCAGAAAACATGGTTGCGGACCTCCTAAGCCGGAAAAATCTAGATCTGAGGCCTTAAACCAAGACATTTTTTTTTTAGGAAAATGGATCTAGTGTATGCCCATTCACGGCCAACTCTCGATTCATTCTCCGCCATGATGCAGCAGCCTACTCATCATGCAGGTGAGGGGAACCCTGTTTTTTACATTGGTGCGGAGTCCCCGAGACGAGACCTGCATCTACCAGACATTTATGGCATATCCTGTGTTAGGAATACTCCTTTATTCTACTCTATTCCCACATTGCAGATGTCTTGTCTCCAAGGCAGCCAATCCTCACCATGTGATGTGACACCATCGCCTTGTAAACAGACAGATAACCCCTTTTAGGTACATTGATAAAACCCAATTCAACGAACACTGAAAATAACAAAAAACTTTGTGAGAAACAAGCACTTTATTACAAAATAAAATTCTAACAACACGTTACACAAGGTTTAGTGTAAGATGATGGGAGATCATTGAGCGGCTGTGTCAGGACAGGAATGGTAGTTCATATAAACCCTGATCTGTGGATGGTAACAGAACTATAAAGTTTTTCATGTGTAAGGTAAAACCCTAATGTCGTTTTAGTCTTACAGTATTGTAACACATGAATGTATGAGAGCGAGTCTGCGGCTGTGTGATACAGTCATTGCTCCGCTCCGGAGTCCTGATAACAAGTGCGCGGGGTCAGGATGATGCGATGCGGCCGGCGCAGCACTAATGAGCGGCGGCACTGAAGACAGAACATGGCGGACGCACTGCAAAACACCCCCGTGTTCTGTCTTCAGTGCCTGAACCGCCACTCATTAGTGCAGCGCTGGCCGCATCTCCTCAGGCTGACCGCGCACGCACTTTCTTCCAATCTCTCATCTCCGCCGTTATTCCCGTGAATGCTGCGATCACAATGCACTGCAGCATTCAGGGGAAAATGAGAAGGGGGGATGCCCCTTGGATCCCGTGATGCGATTGATCGACATACCATATATAGAAAGACAGCCCAGGGTCAATTGAAGGACCCCAGGGCTGTCCTACCATATTTCCTGTTGTTAGGGCATACTGAGGTATGTCCTAACAACTGCTTGTGTACTATCAGTACCCAGGCTAATGTACTGTAATATAGATATATGCCAGTACATTAAAGTTTAAAAAATAAAGTAAAAACATAAAGTAATGTAAAATAAAAATACACATACACCTTTTTTACAATAAACATTAAAATAAGTCTCAATACATGATATATTCACATTCAGTAATGGCGCGGCCGTAATAAGATGCGCAACAATTTTTTTGCATCATTTATGATGTGTACGCTGTAAAAAAAGAAAATAAAAACTGCTTTCTTTCACTTCTTGGGAGGCACGAGGTGTGATGAATTTAACCTCCATGTGCCTCACATTAATAGTAATTAACCCCATCATGTACCTTACATATTAACCCATTATGACTGAGAAAAATGATGGGGTTAATTACTATTAATGTGAGGCACATGGAGGTTAAATTCATCATCACACCTCGCGCCTCACATCAGAAAATGTAATTACTCTTTCTTATTATTGTTGGCAAAGTATCGAATTGGTATCGCAATACTAAACGAAGTATCGGTATCGAAGTCCAAATTGTGGTATCGTGACATCCCTAGTTGACATGTGTATTAATATTTCATCTTCATTCATACAGTATAAAAAGATAAAAGAAAAATTCATAAATTGAATTTGCACTAATTTTTTAACCAAAAAAAAACCACCACCTCACAGATATGCCACTTCCTTGTACGGCACAAATACCTTTGGCAAAAGCAACCTCCAGCTGGCGTTTCTTTTATAAGGCCTCATTTACACTTGCATATTTTGGTCAGTATTTTGCATCAGTATTTGTAAGCCAAAACTGGGAGCGGAACATAAACAGATAAAAGTATAATGGAAAGATCTGCATGTCTTCCATGTTTTGGACCGACTCCTAGTATTGTCTTATAAATACTGATACAAAATACTGTATAAAATGTGCAAATGTGAATGGGGCTCTACGGTCTACTAGTCTCTTATATGGGAGATGACGTTTCCTACTCTTTCATGTGGAGCATGCACAACCAGTTTTACATCTCCCCACAGCATCTTTTTTTTTTAAATATCCTTTTTATTATCAGTTTTCACATTTTCTTACAAACATTTCACGTAAAAGTTACATCATGAGTGCGCAGCAGTCTACTGTCATGGAATTAACTTTGAATTAAATTCAACATAACACATAAACATATAAACATATGAACATGGCATAATTGTCTATCTTCAGATGAACCGAAAGCATGACTTCCCCCAACACCTACACGACCTAGGTCATTAATACGTTTCTACTCATCCTTTTTCCCCCAGCCGATTCAGAGTTGCAACCCCCCTAAAGTGCCTGCCAAGAGCTGTGTACAATACCACTTTGTGTACTGGAATGGCCTAACAATTTCCGCTATTTCGGCTGCTGTACATTGCGTTCTATGAATGTTTGCCACTTATTAAATAGCTTCTTGGTTCCCGTTTCCTTCCGCCTTTCCACCTCCACCCTCTCTAGAACGAATAACTGTTTCAGCCGCGACACAATCATTTCTAATCCCGGCGTGTCTGCCTCTAGCCATTTACTCAGGAGGCATCTCAAGGCTACCAGTAGAACCGTGTGCACCAGCACGGGAGGTGATCTCACTCCTCGAACACCCGCTTCCTCCGGCGGCCGCGCCTGATGGAATAGTAGCGCTTGCGGCGTCATTGGGAGATTCGTTTTCCAATGATCCTCAATATATTTCTGTACCATCCCCCAAAATCGTTTCGTATGAACACACCCCCACACTCCATGCCACAAATTCGTCAGTGGTGTATTGCACTTGGGACAACTTGTAATGCGGTCAGGGAAAGATTGTGAAGGCAGAATATTAAAGCCATATTGTAAAGGATCTGCCAGGCACAGCTTCGGGGTTAACTCCCAGAACTAATCAGTCAGCACCTGAGAATACATCCCTGAGACTGACTCCTGCTTCCACCATTCAGGCTGGCAGGCTTAGGAGTGGGAGAGCCTATCGTAACCTGGCCAGACTCAGCTAGCTCCCGCCCTCGGTCTATTTAAGCCTGCACTTCCTGTCCCTCGGTGCTTGTGATTCTTTCCTTGTGGTTTCCTGGCCCAGCTACAGCTCCTGCTATTTTTGATCCTGCTCCATACAGACCCTGGCTTACCGACTACTCTTCTGCTTTTCGTTTTGTACCTCGCACACTCCTGGCTTGACTCGGCTCGATCACCACTCTGGTTGCTCACGGTGTTGCCGTGGGCAACGGCCCCTTTACCTTGCTTGTGTTCCTTTGTATGTTTGTCGTGCACTTACTGAGTGCAGGGACCGCCGCCCAGTTGTACCCCGTCGCCTAGGGCGGGTCGTTGCAAGTAGGCAGGGACAGAGTGGCGGGTAGATTAGGGTTCACTTGTCCGTCTCCCTACCCCCTGCCATTACATAATGACAAGCCCATACCTAGTCTACCCCTGGTCCCTGACACCACTATGGATCCCCGTGAGACCCTGGCTCAGCAAATGCAGGGTCTCTCCCTACAGGTCCAGGCCCTGGCTCAGAGGGTCAACCAGCCTGATGCTTCCCTGTTAGTTCCCCTCACCGCACCTCTTGAACCCCACCTCAAGTTGCCCGACCGGTTCTCAGGGGACCGGAGGGCTTTTCTCTCCTTTCGGGAGAGTTGTAGGCTTTACTTTCGTTTAAAGCCTGATTCCTCAGGTTCTGAGAGCCAGCGGGTGGGTATAATTATGTCCCGGCTCCAGGAAGGGCCCCAAGAGTGGGCCTTCTCCTTGGCTCCTGACGCCCCTGAACTTTCCTCAGTTGATTGTTTATTTTCTGCTCTCGGACTTATTTATGACGAGACTGACAGGACTGCCTTTGCCGAGAGTCAGCTGGTGACCTTAAGTCAGGGTAAGAGACCTGTTGAGGAGAATTGCTCTGACTTTCGGAAGTGGTGCGTAGCTTCTCGGTGGAATGACCCTGCCTTAAGGTGCCAGTTTAGGTTGGGTCTGTCGAATGCCCTGAAAGACCTGCTAGTTAGCTATCCCTCTTCTGACTCCCTAGACCAGGTTATGGCTTTAGCGGTACGACTTGACCGACGTCTCAGGGAACGACAACGTGAACGTTTATGTGTTTTCTCCTCCGACTCCCCCATGATGCCTCCCGAAGCTCCATTGCTTCGTTCCTCCCCGAAAGATTCAGAGATACCTATGCAACTCGGGGCCTCCGTGTCCCCCCAACAACGTAGAGAATTCCGCAGGAAGAATGGTCTCTGCTTCTACTGTGGGGACGACAAGCATCAAGTGAACAACTGTCCTAAGCGTAAGATTGCAGCCAGAGAACTTCCGCGTCTAAGTGATCATCGGGGAGGTCACTTGGGCGCACAGGTATTTCCCGTAAATATGAAACGTACTAAGATCTTGCTTCCCTTTCAGGTCTCTTTTGGTGGTAGGTCTGCTACCGGCAGTGCCTTCGTGGATTCAGGGTCCTCTACTAATATCATGTCTGTGGAATTTGCTATGTCCCTTGCTATGCCTCTGATTGATTTGCCTAAACCTGTCCCGGTAGTGGGTATCGACTCCACTCCTCTTGCTAATGGTTATTTTACACAGCATACCCATGTTTTTGAACTCCTTGTTGGCTCCATGCATTTGGAGCAATGCTCTGTACCGTTGATGCAGGGATTATCGTACGATTTGGTTCTAGGTCTTCCCTGGTTGCAGTTGCATAATCCTACGTTTGACTGGAATACTGGGGAGCTAACCAAATGGGGTAATGAATGTTGTACGTCATGTTTTTCTGTTAATTCTATTTCTCCCCCTAAGGAGGCGAATACGCTACCCGAGTTTGTTCAGGACTTCGCTGATGTTTTCTCTAGGGAGGCCTCCGAAGTGTTACCTCCTCATAGAGAATACGATTGCGCTATCGAATTGGTACCAGGAGCTAAGCTTCCTAAGGGTAGGATATTTAATCTTTCTTGTCCCGAACGTGAAGCTATGAGAGTGTATATCCAGGAATCCCTGGCCAAGGGTTACATTCGTCCCTCTTCTTCTCCGGTAGGTGCTGGCTTCTTCTTCGTGGGGAAGAAGGATGGTGGTCTTAGGCCATGCATTGACTACCGTAGCCTGAATAAGGTCACGGTAAGGAACCAGTATCCCCTTCCTTTGATTCCTGATCTCTTTAATCAGGTTCAGGGGGCCCAATGGATTTCTAAATTGGATCTACGGGGGCGTATAACCTTATTCGCATCAAAGAGGGGGATGAGTGGAAGACTGCGTTTAACACGCCCGAAGGCCATTTCGAATACCTCGTCATGCCCTTTGGGTTGTGTAATGCCCCTGCGGTCTTCCAGAATTTCATAAATGAGATTTTGAGAAATTACCTGGGGATTTTTCTGGTAGTGTACCTTGATGACATACTGGTGTTTTCCAAGGACTGGTCCTCCCACATTGAGCATGTCAGGAAGGTGCTCCAGGTCCTTCGGGAAAATAAACTGTTTGCCAAAACCGAAAAATGTGTGTTTGGGGTACAGGAGATTCCATTTTTGGGTCAAATCCTCACTCCTCATGAATTCCGCATGGACCCCGCCAAGGTTCAGGCTGTGGCGGAATGGGTCCAACCTGCCTCCCTGAAGGTGTTACAGTGTTTTTTGGGGTTCGCTAATTATTACAGGAGATTTATTGCTAACTTCTCGGTCATCGCTAAGCCCCTTACGGACCTCACTCGCAAAGGTGCTGATCTCCTCCACTGGCCTCCTGAGGCTGTCCAGGCTTTTGAGGTCCTTAAGAAGTGCTTTGTCTCGGCCCCGGTGCTGGTTCAGCCCAACCAAATGGAGCCATTTATCGTGGAAGTTGACGCATCTGAGGTGGGAGTGGGGGCTGTCTTGTCCCAGGGTACCAGGTCCCTCACCCATCTCCGCCCCTGTGCCTACTTCTCCAGGAAGTTTTCGCCAACTGAAAGTAACTGTAAAGGATCTGCCAGGCACTGCTTCGGGGTTAATTCCCAGAATTAATCAGTCAACACCTGAGTGTACATCCCTGAGACAGACACCAGCTTCCTCCACTCAGGCTGGCAGGCTTAGGAGTGGGAGAGCCTATCGCAACCTGGCCAGACTCAGCTAGCTCCCGCCCTCGGTCTATTTAAGCCTGCTCTTCCTGTCCATCTGTGCTTGTGAATTCTTTCCTTGAGGTTTCCTGGCCCAGCTACAGCTCCTGCTACTTTTTGATCCTGCTCCATACAGACCCCGGCTTACCGACTACTCTTCTGCTTTTCGCTTTGTACCTCGCACTCTCCTGGCTTGACTCGGCTCGTTCACTACTCTGTTGCTCACGGTGTTTCCGCGAGCAACTGCCCATTTCCCTTGCTTGTATTCCCTTGTTTGTTTGTCGTGTTTGTCATGCACTTACTGAGCGCAGGGACCGCCGCCCAGTTGTACCCCGTCGCCTAGGGCGGGTCGTTGCAAGTAGGCAGGGACAGAGTGGCGGGTAGATTAGGGCTCACTTGTCCGTTTCCCTACCCCCCCCACCATTACAAATTCACAAGCCCTATACCTAGTCTACCCTGGTCCCTGACACCATTATGGAACCCCGTGAAACCCTGGCTCAGCAAATGCAGGGTCTCTCCCTACAGGTCCAGGCCCTGGCTCAGAGGGTCAACCAGCCTGATGCTACCTTGGTAGTTCCCCTCACCGCACCCCTTGAACCCCACCTCAAGTTGCCCGACCGGTTCTCAGGTGACCGGAGGGCTTTTCTCTCCTTTCGGGAGAGTTGTAGGCTTTACTTTCGCTTAAAGCCTCACTCCTCAGGTTCTGAGAGCCAGCGGGTGGGTATAATTATGTCCCGGCTCCAGGAAGGGCCCCAAGAGTGGGCCTTCTCCTTGGCTCCTGGCGCCCCTGAACTTTCCTCCGTTGATTGTTTCTTTTCTGCCCTCGGACTTATTTATGACGAGACTGACAGAACTGCCTTTGCCGAGAGTCAGCTGGTGACCTTACGTCAGGGTAAGAGACCTGTTGAGGAGTATTGCTCTGACTTTAGGAAGTGGTGCGTAGCTTCTCGGTGGAATGACCCTGCCTTAAGGTGCCAGTTTAGGTTGGGTCTGTCGAATGCCCTGAAAGACCTGCTAGTTAGTTATCCCTCTTCTGACTCCTTAGACCAGGTTATGGCTTTAGTGGTACGACTTGACCGACGTCTCAGGGAACGACAACGTGAACGTTTATGTGTTTTTTCCTCCGACTCCCCCATGATGCCTCCCGAAGTCCCGTTGCTTCGTTTCTCCCCTAAAGACTCAGAAATACCTATGCAACTCGGGGCCTCCGTGTCCCCTCAACAACGTAGAGAATTCCGCAGGAAGAATGGTCTCTGCTTCTACTGTGGGGATGTCAAGCATCAAGTAAACAACTGTCCCAAGCGTAAGAATGCTGTCAGAGAGCTCCCGCGTCTAAGTGATCATCGGGGAGGTCACTTGGGCGCACAGGTATTTCCCGTAAATATGAAACGTACTAAGATATTGCTTCCCTTTCAGGTCTCTTTTGGTGGTAGGTCTGCTACCGGCAGTGCCTTCGTGGATTCAGGGTCCTCTACTAATATCATGTCTGTGGAATTTGCTATGTCTCTCGCTATGCCTCTGATTGATTTGCCTAAACCTGTTCCGGTAGTGGGTATCGACTCCACTCCTCTTGCTAATGGTTATTTTACACAGCATACCCCTGTTTTTGAACTCCTTGTTGGCTCCATGCATTTGGAGCAATGCTCTGTACTATTGATGCAGGGATTATCGTACGATTTGGTTCTAGGTCTTCCCTGGTTGCAGTTGCATAATCCTACGTTTGACTGGAATACTGGGGAGCTAACCAAATGGGGTAATAAATGTTGTACGTCATGTTTTTCTGTTAATTCTATTTCTCCCCCTAAGGAGGTGAATACGCTACCCGAGTTTGTTCAGGACTTCGCTGATGTTTTCTCTAAAGAGGCCTCCGAAGTATTACCGCCTCATAGAGAATACGATTGCGCCATCGAATTGGTACCAGGAGCTAAGCTTCCTAAGGGTAGGATATTTAACCTTTCTTGTCCCGAACGTGAAGCCATGAGGGAGTATATCCAGGAATCCCTGGCCAAGGGTTACATTCGTCCCTCTTCTTCTCCGGTAGGTGCTGGCTTCTTCTTCGTAGGGAAGAAGGATGGGGGTCTTAGGCCATGCATTGACTACCGTGGCCTGAATAAGGTCACGGTAAGGAACCAGTATCCCCTTCCTTTGATTCCTGATCTCTTTAATCAGGTTCAGGGGGCCCAATGGTTCTCTAAATTGGATCTACGGGGGGCGTATAACCTTATTCGCATCAAAGAGGGGGATGAGTGGAAGACTGCGTTTAACACGCCCGAAGGCCATTTCGAATACCTCGTCATGCCCTTTGGGTTGTGCAATGCCCCTGCGGTCTTCCAGAACTTCATAAATGAGATTTTGAGAAATTACCTGGGGATATTTCTTGTAGTGTACCTTGATGACATATTGGTGTTTTCCAGGGACTGGTCCTCCCACATAGAGCATGTCAGGAAAGTGCTCCAGGTCCTTCGAGAAAACAAACTGTTTGCCAAAATCGAAAAATGTGTATTTGGGGTACAGGAGATACCATTTTTAGGTCAAATCCTCACTCCTCATGAATTCCGCATGGACCCTGCCAAGGTTCAGGCTGTGGCTGAATGGGTCCAACCTGCCTCCCTGAAAGCGCTACAGTGTTTTTTGGGGTTCGCTAACTATTACAGGAGATTTATTGCTAACTTCTCGGTCGTCGCTAAGCCTCTTACGGACCTCACTCGCAAGGGTGCTGATGTCCTCCATTGGCCCCCTGAGGCCG
The DNA here is from genome assembly GCF_050947455.1 of Rhinoderma darwinii. Lineage (NCBI taxonomy): Eukaryota > Metazoa > Chordata > Amphibia > Anura > Rhinodermatidae > Rhinoderma > Rhinoderma darwinii. Next base: position 660,343,866 of record NC_134687.1, read on the forward strand.
TCCAGGCTTTTGAGACCCTCAAGAAGTGCTTTATCTCGGCCCCCGTGCTGGTTCAGCCCAACCAAAGGGAGCCATTTATTGTGGAGGTTGACGCGTCCGAGGTGGGAGTGGGGGCCGTCTTGTCCCAGGGTACCAGCTCCCTCACCCATCTCCGCCCCTGTGCTTACTTTTCTAGGAAGTTTTCGCCCACGGAGTGTAACTATGATATTGGCAACCGCGAACTTTTAGCCATTAAATGGGCATTTGAAGAGTGGCGCCACTTCCTGGAGGGGGCTAGGCACCAGGTAACGGTCCTTACCGACCACAAGAATCTGGTTTTCCTAGAATCTGCCCGGAGGCTAAACCCGAGACAAGCTCGATGGGCGTTGTTTTTTACCAGATTCAATTTTTTGGTTACCTATAGGGCCGGGTCTAAAAATATTAAGGCGGATGCACTGTCGCGTAGCTTCATGGCCAGCCCTCCTTCGGAGGAAGATCCTGTTTGTATTTTGCCTCCAGGTATAGTCATTTCCTCTATCGAGTCCGATTTAGTCTCTGAAATTGCTGCTGATCAAGGTTCAGCTCCTGGGAACCTTCCTGAGAACAAGCTGTTTGTTCCCCTGCAATTCCGGCTAAGGGTACTTAGGGAAAATCACGACTCCGCACTATCTGGCCATCCAGGCATCCTGGGTACCAAACACCTCATTACCAGAAATTATTGGTGGCCTGGTTTGCCTAAAGACGTTAAGGCCTACGTCGCCGCCTGTGAGGTTTGTGCCAGGTCCAAGACTCCCAGGTCCCGACCAGCGGGCTTACTGCGTTCGTTGCCCATTCCCCAGAGACCTTGGACACATATCTCCATGGATTTTATCACCGATTTGCCTCCATCCCAAGGCAAGTCGGTGGTGTGGGTGGTGGTAGACCGCTTCAGTAAAATGTGCCACTTTGTGCCCCTCAAGAAACTACCCAACGCCAAGACGTTGGCTACCTTGTTTATCAAACACATCCTGCGTCTCCATGGGGTCCCCGTCAATATTGTTTCTGACAGGGGGGTACAATTTGTTTCATTGTTTTGGAGAGCCTTCTGTAATAAGTTGGGGATTGATCTGTCCTTCTCCTCTGCTTTCCATCCTGAAACCAATGGCCAAACGGAGAGGACTAATCAGTCTCTAGAACAATACTTAAGATGTTTTGTCTCTGACTGTCAATTTGATTGGGTTTCTTTCATTCCCCTCGCCGAATTTTCCCTTAATAACCGGGTCAGTAACTCGTCAGGGGTCTCTCCCTTTTTCTGTAATTTTGGGTTTAATCCACGGTTCTCCTCCGTTTCACCTGGTTGTTCCAACAATCCCGAGGTGGAGGTCGTTCATCGGGATCTGTGCACAGTCTGGGCCCAGGTTCAGAAGAACCTAGAGGCGTCCCAGAGCATACAGAAGGCTCAGGCCGATAGAAGACGTTCTGCTAACCCCCTGTTTGTGGTCGGGGATCTGGTGTGGTTGTCATCCAGGAACTTGCGTCTCAAGGTTCCGTCCAAAAAGTTTGCTCCCCGGTTTATTGGGCCGTATAAGGTCATTGAGGTCCTCAGTCCTGTCTCTTTCCGGCTGGAGTTACCCCCGTCTTTTCGTATACACAACGTGTTTCATGCCTCCCTCCTGAAACGCTGCTCCCCGTCCTTGGCCCCCTCGAGGAAACCTCCTGTTCCCGTCCTCACCCCTGAGGGGGTGGAATTTGAGGTGGCCAGGATCGTGGACAGCAAGATGGTCCAAGGCTCCCTCCAGTACCTGGTCCATTGGAGAGGATACGGGCCCGAGGAGAGGACTTGGGTACCCGCCCGGGATGTTCACGCTGGGGTATTGGTCAGGAGGTTCCACCTGCGTTTCCCCAGTAAGCCAGGTCCACTTAGAAAGGGTCCGGTGGCCCCTCATAAAAGGGGGGGTACTGTAAAGGATCTGCCAGGCACTGCTTCGGGGTTAATTCCCAGAATTAATCAGTCAACACCTGAGTGTACATCCCTGAGACAGACACCAGCTTCCTCCACTCAGGCTGGCAGGCTTAGGAGTGGGAGAGCCTATCGCAACCTGGCCAGACTCAGCTAGCTCCCGCCCTCGGTCTATTTAAGCCTGCTCTTCCTGTCCATCTGTGCTTGTGAATTCTTTCCTTGAGGTTTCCTGGCCCAGCTACAGCTCCTGCTACTTTTTGATCCTGCTCCATACAGACCCCGGCTTACCGACTACTCTTCTGCTTTTCGCTTTGTACCTCGCACTCTCCTGGCTTGACTCGGCTCGTTCACTACTCTGTTGCTCACGGTGTTTCCGCGAGCAACTGCCCATTTCCCTTGCTTGTATTCCCTTGTTTGTTTGTCGTGTTTGTCATGCACTTACTGAGCGCAGGGACCGCCGCCCAGTTGTACCCCGTCGCCTAGGGCGGGTCGTTGCAAGTAGGCAGGGACAGAGTGGCGGGTAGATTAGGGCTCACTTGTCCGTTTCCCTACCCCCCCCACCATTACAGTAACTATGATATTGGCAACCGCGAACTCTTAGCCATTAAATGGGCATTTGAAGAGTGGCGCCACTTCCTGGAGGGGGCTAGGCACCAGGTAACGGTCCTTACCGACCACAAGAATCTGGTTTTCCTAGAATCTGCCCGGAGGCTAAACCCGAGACAAGCTCGTTGGGCGTTATTTTTTACCAGATTAAATTTTTTGGTTACCTATAGGGCTGGGTCTAAAAATATTAAGGCTGATGCGCTGTCGCGTAGCTTCATGGCCAGCCCTCCTTCGGAGGAAGATCCTGCTTGTATTTTGCCTCCAGGTATAATCATTTCCTCGATCAATTCTGATTTAGTCTCTGATATTGCTGCTGATCAAGGTGCAGCTCCCGGGAACCTTCCTGAGAACAAGCTGTTTGTTCCCCTGCAATTCCGGCTAAGGGTACTTAGGGAAAATCATGACTCCGCACTATCTGGCCATCCAGGCATCCTGGGTACCAAACACCTCATTACCAGAAATTATTGGTGGCCTGGGTTGCCTAAAGACGTTAAGGCCTACGTCGCCGCTTGTGAGGTTTGTGCTAGGTCCAAGACTCCCAGGTCCTGACCAGCGGGCTTACTGCGTTCGTTGCCCATTCCCCAGAGACCTTGGACACATATCTCAATGGATTTTATCACCGATTTGCCTCCATCCCAAGGCAAGTCGGTGGTGTGGGTGGTGGTGGACCGCTTCAGTAAGATGTGCCACTTTGTGCCCCTCAAGAAACTACCCAACGCCAAAACGTTGGCTACCTTGTTTGTCAAACACATCCTGCGTCTCCATGGGGTCCCTGTCAATATTGTTTCGGACAGAGGGGTACAATTTGTTTCATTGTTTTGGAGAGCCTTCTGTATGAAGTTGGGGATTGATCTGTCCTTCTCCTCTGCCTTCCATCCTGAAACCAATGGCCAAACGGAGAGGACTAATCAATCTCTAGAACAATACTTAAGGTGTTTTGTCTCTGACTGCCAATTTGATTGGGTCTCTTTCATTCCCCTCGCCGAATTTTCCCTTAATAACCGGGTCAGTAACTCGTCAGGGGTCTCTCCTTTTTTTTGTAATTTTGGGTTTAATCCACGGTTCTCCTCCGTTTCACCTGGTAGTTCCAACAATCCCGAGGTAGAGGTCGTTCATCGGGAACTGTGCACAGTCTGGGCCCAGGTACAGAAAAACCTAGAGGTGTCCCAGAGCGTACAAAAAACTCAGGCTGATAAAAAACGTTCTGCTAACCCCCTGTTTATGGTCGGGGATCTGGTGTGGTTGTCGTCTAGGAACTTGCGTCTCAAGGTTCCGTCCAAGAAGTTTGCTCCCCGGTTTATTGGGCAGTATAAGGTCATTGAGGTCCTCAATCCTGTCTCCTTCCGGCTGGAGTTACCCCCGTCTTTTCGGATACACGACGTGTTTCATGCCTCCCTCCTCAAACGCTGCTCCCCGTCCTTGGCTCCCTCGAGGAGACCTCCTGTTCCCATCCTCACCCTGGAGGGGGTGGAATTCGAGGTGGCCAGGATTGTGGACAGCAAGATGGTCCAAGGCTCCCTCCAGTACCTGGTCCATTGGAGAGGATACGGGCCCGAGGAGAGGACTTGGGTACCCGCCCGGGATGTTCACGCTGGGGTATTGGTCAGGAGGTTCCACCTGCGTTTCCCCAGTAAGCCAAGTCCACTTAGAAAGGGTCCGGTGGCTCATAAAAGGGGGGGTACTGTAAAGGATCTGCCAGGCACAGCTTCGGGGTTAACTCCCAGAACTAATCAGTCAGCACCTGAGAATACATCCCTGAGACTGACTCCTGCTTCCACCATTCAGGCTGGCAGGCTTAGGAGTGGGAGAGCCTATCGTAACCTGGCCAGACTCAGCTAGCTCCCGCCCTCGTTCTATTTAAGCCTGCACTTCCTGTCCCTCGGTGCTTGTGATTCTTTCCTTGTGGTTTCCTGGCCCAGCTACAGCTCCTGCTATTTTTGATCCTGCTCCATACAGACCCTGGCTTACCGACTACTCTTCTGCTTTTCGTTTTGTACCTCGCACACTCCTGGCTTGACTCGGCTCGTTCACCACTCTGGTTGCTCACGGTGTTGCCGTGGGCAACGGCCCCTTTACCTTGCTTGTGTTCCTTTGTGTGTTTGTCGTGCACTTACTGAGCGCAGGGACCGCCGCCCAGTTGTACCCCGTCGCCTAGGGCGGGTCGTTGCAAGTAGGCAGGGACAGAGTGGCGGGTAGATTAGGGTTCACTTGTCCGTCTCCCTACCCCCTGCCATTACACATATATAGCTGCATGCATCAACTTAAAATAGGTTTCCCTCCAGCTCTCATTTATCACACTCTTCCGTACCGTCTCCCAACCCCCCAGTATGATCTCTCCTATACCTGGATCCTGAGTCCACCGTTCCCAGCTTTTAAAACTAATCCTTGATTGTGGCCGAACAAAACCATCTCTCAATGCTCCATACAGCCCCGAAATGGTCGCCCGCCCAGTTGTTGGACCCATGACCTCATCCAGAGTGTGCGAGGTAGCTAACTTACTCAAATCCCTGAGCCTGGAGGTTCAAAATGCTCGTACCTGAAGTACTTGCAAAAAATTGACCCTCCCTGCTATGTGTCTGAGTTTAGTGGTGATTTCCTCCCCAGTTAACCACCTCTTTTCCTCTGTGTGCATAAGATCCCCTGCATTTCTCATGCCTACCCTCCCCCATGAGGCAATTCCGTCCCCCTTGTCTATTCCCGGTAAAAACTCTGGATGTCCGCTTAACGGCATATATTTCGAGACCAGGTGAGGCAGCCCAAACTGTTTACGTACCACTTTCCAAGCTAGAACTGTATCTCTCAATACAATGGAGGTTTTGAGACGGTACGGAAGAGAAGCAACTCTACAATGTAACAAAGCTTTTAGGTTCCAGGGTGAGGCATACTCCCCTTCCAGATCTAAGTTGGAATAATTGCTTGTCTCATGAAGCCAATCTACTACATGGTGAAAAAGACAGACCACGTTATAACCCCTGACATTCGGAAAGTTCACACCCCCTTCTTGTTTACCCATCATAAGCTTGGTAAGTGCTATGCGCGGCCTTTTTCCTGCCCATATAAATTTAGTGAATGAAGCCGTCAGTTTCGAGACATCCACATGCTTCAATAATAGAGGAAGTGTTTGAAAGGGGTATAGCAATCTGGGGAAACTAACCATCTTAATCAGATGGCATCTTCCCAGGAGGGACAACGGCAATTGGCCCCATCCAGTGAGTTGTATTTTTTTAATTAACGGAGGATAATTTAGGCCATACAGAGTGTCTGGTGCCCTCCCTATTTTGATACCCAGATAAGTAATGCAGTGCTCAACCGGTGATATCCCGCAACCCAAGGATTGCCAAAAGGTCTTAGGCAATGGCCTGCCCAACTCCAGCAGTTCGCTCTTAGCTATGTTGACTTTATATCCCGAGCATTGTCCAAATTCCTGTAAAAATTGAAAAACCTTCCCTAAATGCTCTTGAGGATTCGACATAAAAAGTATGACATCATCAGCGAACAGGGCTAATTTCACTGCACAAGACCCTACTTGAATGCCTCTGAACATATCCGATTCCTCCAGGTATCTAGCCATAGGTTCCAATGCCAGATTGAATAACAGGGGTGATAGGGGGCAACCCTGTCGTGTTCCTTTATGTAATTGGAAGGGATCTGATAGGAACCCTGAGGAGTGAACACGTGCTTGTGGGCTATTGTAGACTCCATTCAGGAAGACCCGTAAGTCTCCCCGAATGTTCATTTAGTCTAGCACCATCCCCAGCCATTCCCATTGTATGTTATCAAAGGTTTTCTCTGCGTCTAGCGCTAAAAGTGCCGGCCTGGTACCTGGCTGGGGATCATGCCTGACTGTTTCTAGCACCGTCAACACCTTGCGTAGATTTGTCACTGCTGCCCTGCCCTTTACAAAGCCTACTTGGGACTTTCCCACCAGTATGGGTAGATACATAGCCAGCCGATTGGCCAGAATTTTTGTGAGCAATTTCTGATCTTGGTCTATCAGCGAAATGGGACGGTACGCCCCCGGGTCAAGAGGATTCTTCCCCTTTTTGGGTAGCACCTTTATATGCGCTACTTTAGCCTCTGCTGGTAAAGCCCCCGTGCCTAGTAAAATATTATAGTATGCCACCAAGGTAGGACTGATTTCCTCTCTCAGAGATTTAAAAAACTCCCCTGTGAATCCATCCGGACCCGGGGCCTTTCCGTTAGATAAGGTCTTAATGGAGCTCCAGACTTCCTCTAATGTAATCTCTGCGCTCAAGTGACCATTTTGCTCCTGGGTGAGCCCTGGCAGCTTCACCTTCTCCAAAAATTCCCTCCCTTTTTGGAGATCTATGGGTGTTTCTGAGTAAAGGGCTTGGTAGTACTTACTTAATATGGTATTGATTTTTTTGGGGTCTGAAGTAGGAGTTCCATTTGATTAGTTAAGTGTTGATATGTGCGACGGTGCATACCTCCCTTTTGCTAATCGCGCTAATAATTTGCCCGCTTTATTGCCGAAACGCATTAAATCAGCATCAAATTGGGACCGGTAAATACTCTCTCTTTTGTCTAACCACTGATCAAACTGTCGCTTTGCTTCCCTCCATTCCTCCCCCAATGGCAGTGATGGAGAGTGTAGAAATGCTGTGTATGCACACCGTAATCTGTCGCTCGCTGCCTTGTATCCTTCGGTCGTCTTACGTTTAAGATTAGACATATATTGCATGATTTTTCCTCGTATTACCGCTTTAGCTGTACGCCAATACAATGACGGTTCCGAGCGATGCGATACATTATCCCCATCAAATTCCATTCACCACCCCTTAAGCTTCTGTATAAAGCCCTCATCCTTTGCCAGAAAGGCGGGAAACCTCCAGATAAAATCCGTTCCTCTAGCTACTGTGTCGGCCAAGGTAATGGTAACCGGAGCATGGTCCAAAATGACTAGATCTTCAATTGTCGCTTCACGTAAACGCCGCGATAATGCGTCACTAACTAGCAAGTAATCAATACGCGACCATGACTGATGAACATGGGAGAAATGTGTATATTCCCGCGCATCTGGGTGTAGACTCCTCCACGCATCTATTAGGGCCGTGTGTCTTAAAAAGTCGGGCAAGATCTTATCTCTATTTCTCTGCGAACTAGTCCCTGCGCTCCTATCCTCCTTTGAAGATCTTACAGTGTTAAGGTCTCCCCCTAGAATCAAAAACCTAGTGCGATCCTGCTGGAGTTGGGATTCCAAATGACCAAAAAAACCAGTGTTAACCGTATTTGGGCCATACACATTATGAATACTGACGGTTTCCCCTGCATGCTCCATCACTAGATGGATCCAACGGCCCTCGTCATCCCGCTCCTGGGACACCAGTATAAACACAAAATTTTTATTTACCAAAATTATAACTCCCGCCTTACCCTCCCTTGCCGACGAGCCAAAAACCTGACCCACCCAGAATTTTTGCAAATACTTAAACTCCGGCTCGGTAAGGTGAGTTTCCTGCAATAGGGCCACATCTGGGTGCAATCTTTTCATGTGTCGTAAAAGTTTGGTCCGTTTCTGTGGGGATCTCAGCCCTTTAACGTTCCAAGAGACTATTTTCATGTTATTGGGCCATGTATAAGATGAGCTAAAGTGCCTAAAAGTCGTGCTAAGTTCGGGGAGTCATATCCGTCTTTTTCCAAGAGCCATGCATAAACATTAACAACATAACCAAAACCCGGCTTATAAGCCAGAACCAAGAAGGCCAACCGGCCCTTATCTAACAAAACCCTCAAATCACCTGCGGCAAGGGTTAGCAGCCCCTTCATACCCACTGGTGTACGTGACTTCACTTTTTTCTGTTATGTCAGAACACGCCCCTCCCCCCCCCCCAGCCTGCACATATAACTCCTTCCCTGAGGAAGTAACACCTGCCCTTGCCCCCTCAATACCTCTTTGTCGCCTGTGCACACTCTTATACATTTACATATCATCAATTTTAACATCCTAGCGTCCATTTGGATTATATCTTCATGACTTTTATGCAAACAGACTTAAAATCACATATCCACATGAATCTTGCTTCGCCTCAAGGTTTCCCTACCTTCTTTTCCCATATCTTCTATCACAATTTCCCCCAATCTGCCATCTGTGACAGATACAGCTAATCCCTTGCGTGGGGGAGGCATTGTCTCATTCCCGGTCAATCCCACCCACAAAGAAAAATCTCAGAGCCTGATCTAACTCCCTCACTAATCTCCTGTAGTGAAAATGTAGGGAAATACCAGAGTGCATACATTTCAACCTTATAACATTGTAACATTATAACCATAGGCCAGCTGTTGACCGGTACAGAGTGCCGTATACTACCGCCAAATATCTCCCTCAAGACTTTCAAATTATCTGTAAACTTATCTGTATCTGGTCGGAATCTGCAATTGGTCTACAGCGTCCACAAAATCATCATCACATCAGCTGAAATAACATGTGCTGAAAAGATCTTTGTCCGTCAATCAGGAGACGTGGATCGGGTGCGGTCCCGCGTACGCCTCTGCGGTTTCTGAGAATCCCCTCCATTGCCGGCTCGACCCCCCCCGGGATCTTCCAGGTGTGGGCATTAAAGCTTCTGCCCAGGTTCGCTCCATATTTAGTCGGTTCCGTTTGGCTTCTCTCGACATGCGATTCGGACTGTGTACTGGACTGTGACTCTCCTCTTGCTGTGGTCTGCGCCTACAAAGCTCCGTAAGTGCGTCCTCCGCTTCCTGTGGCGTGGTGAAAACCGTTCTCTTCAAACACCCGCAAGATGGCTGGGTACTGCAGGTTAAAACGTATTTTCGCTTGGAATAACGCGGTGCAGATCTTGCTGAAAGCCCGCCTTCGTTTTGCAACCTCCGCCGAGAAATCCTCAAAAAGTAGCACTTTCATGCCCAGTATTTCCATGGGACGCGATCTGCTGCGGAATGCTTTCATAAGTGCCACCTTATCATTGTAATCCAACAGCTTAAAGATTACTTGTCTGGGACGAAGCGAACTGTGGCCGTCTGTTGCTGGGAGGTTTCTGGGGTCCGGCCCCACTCTGTGCGCCCTTTCCACCCGGCAGGGACGGGGAAGACCTAAAGCTTCTGGCAATGTCCTCTCACGCACTCGCTGCAAATCAGAAGATAGCACCGCTTCTTTCAGTCCCACCAGTCGCAGGTTGCTCCTCCTGGAGCGGTTTTCCAGATCCTCCACCATGTCCCCCAACTGCGTAGTAACAGACAGCACCCCTCTGAGTTTGGATTGCAGACGCTCATTTTCATCCTCCAGCAGCGTCATACGCTGCTCTAACTCTTCAGCTCTGATAGTGACTTGTGCCAGCTCCGCATGCACGCGGTTTAGGGAATCTTGCACCGTTTTTTCCAGCGCCTTTTGCAGGTCTGGCGCTATCTGTTTGGCTACTTCTCGAGCCAGGGCTACATAATCAATAGCTGCAGGAAGAGCGGACATTATGTGCTCTGTCGGGCTTGAAAGCTGGGACTGATGGTGCTGCAGCTCGTCTTCCTGTGTGTATAGCAGGGTCGCAGTGGCGGGAAGGCCGCCATCTTACCTCCCTTTACCACGGCCGCGGCTGAGTCTTCAATGGCTGGCTTCTGCGCGCTTCTGAGGAGTTACCTGTCCATACAGGCACCACCTGTGATGATTCCGTGTGCAGGGCTGGTGACTTCACCGCTGATTGTGGCCGCCGAAGCGACTATTGCAAGCAGATAGGCTGGACGGGAGCGGGAGCTCAGTCACTCGCGTCCTGCATCCCCAGCGCCGGAACCGGAAGTCTCCTCCCCACAGCATCTTGATGGTAATTAGAACTACGCTTTCACTTGGCCATTCAAGAATCCTCCATTTCTTTTATTTGTTTTGGCCATTCCGTGGCGGGTTTACTGGTATTTCCATGTTTCAAAGGGAAAATGGTCAAACTATTAGATGTTAATCATTCCACTTTCCAGAAAACCATCTACATGTGGAGATTTTAGACAACGCCCTTTCCTGAATCATAGACATCCATAACCTTTCTGAAGGCCTCAGAGCGCTCTGGATCTCGGAATGGTAATACCACACATTTCACTAACAGAGGGAAACCAAACGTCAGGGGTTTAAATGAAACACGTTCCTCCTGGTTCCTGTCTAAGGATGGAATTACACATGCAGTTTTTTTTAGGCAAATCTAAGAGTGTATTAAAAAGAATTGGAAAATATAAATGATGGACTTACACTAGTCTTTCCGGCTGGATCCACTTCTGGCTTTGAGGTGGTGTTTTTCATTCGATTTTCTGAGGCAAACTGCATGTTATTCCAGTTCACAAATAGCAGTTTTGTTTCAGAAAGGTCTGCGGCTGTTCCACTCATCTGAATGGTGATTTCAGAATCCATGTGCGTGCTGCAGAAACAACTCCACTCAGATGTATGGAACTATTTACAGTTTCAGAAAATTTATGCTACAAATCTGTCGCAAATCTGAATCTACCGAGGCCGGATTCGCACGAGCATGTGCGTTTTACGCACGCAAAAATTGTGGCGTTTTGCATGCGCAAAAGGCACTTAACAGCTCCGTGTGTCATCAGCATATGGTGCGCGGCTGCGTTATGACACTCCGTTTGGATGTTTGTAAACAGAAAAGCACGTGGTGCTTTTGTTTTCATTCATCCTTTTCACTGCTGTTGCGCGAATCACGCGCGTCCTACGGAAGTGCTTCCGTGTGGTGCGCGTGATTTTCACACACCCATTGACTTCAATGGGTGCGTGATGCGCGAAATACGCACAAAGAACGGACATGTTGTGACTTTTACGCAGCGGACTCACGCTGCGTAAAAATCACGAAACTGTCTGCACGGCCCCATAGACCAATATAGGTCCATGCGACACGCGTGAAAATCACGCGCGTTTTGCACGGACGTATATCACGTATGTATGAATTAGCCCTGAGGGTAAGAACAGACGGAACAGCAACCACAACCACATAGATGACAATTGGACACACGATTTAGCAGGTAAATATTGAGGTATTACAAAGAAAACGATGTGGCCATTCCCCTCCACATGTGGGCGTGATTTTGGGCGCCAACCTTGATTCTAATTCAGTGATAAATACACTTATGACATTTCCTTTCATGAAAATAAATTGGTGAATATTTATTTTATTCAATTAGAAAGTTACTTTGTTAGTATTTATTTTTGACTTCAATGGGTGCGTGATGCGTGAACAATGCACAAATATAGGACATGTCGTGCGTTTCACGCAGCGGACACACGTTGCGTGAAAATTACTGACAGTCTGCACGGCCCCATAGACTAACATAGATCCGTGTGAGGCATGTGAAAATCACGCGCGTTGTACGGACGTATTACACGTTTGTCTAAATAAGCCCTAAGGCTATGTTCACACAGAGTTTTTTGACGCGGAAACCGCGCCGCAAAACTCATCAAAAAACGGCCCTAAAATGCCTCCCATTGAAGGGACATGCCCATCTTCGCGCGGTTACGCCTCTGACCTCCCATTGACTTCAATGGGAGGCAGAGAAAGCGTATTTCGTTGCGTTTTATGCCGGCGGCGGTCAATGGCCATGGGCGAAAAACGCCGCGACAATCGGTGTGCAGGAAGAGGAAATTTTGCCTCAAACTTCCAAATGGAATTTTGAGGCAGAAATTCCGCCTGCAAAAAACTCAGTGTGAACATAGCCTTATTGGCTGTTTAACCCGTTGGTGACCGCCAATACACCTTTTCACGATCCCTGCTCTAACGAGTGAGATCGATATCAGTATTGATCTCACCCGTTTAACCCCTCAGATGCGCCACTCAATAGCGAGCGTCGCATCTGAGTGGTTTTGGAGAGAGGACTGCCTGTAGTGTATGCCTGTTAGGTAATGCCAGAGGCATGGCCTTGCAGATGCCTGTCCGTTTTACACGGACAGGCATAATACACTGCATTACAGAAGTATTGCAGTGTATTATAAAAGCGATTGGAGGATAGCTTCGTTAAGTCCCCTAGTTGGACTAGTAAAGAAGTAAAAAAAAAGTTTAATAAGGTTAATAAAAAAAACATACGTGAAAAAAAAATTAAAAACCCACTTTTTCCCCTTACAAAATGCTTTATTATTATTAAAAAATAAATGAATTAAAAAAGTTACACATATTTGGTATTGCCGTGTCCGTAACGGCCCCAACAATAAAGTCATTACATTATTTAACTCGCACGGTGAACGCCATAAAAAATAAAATTAAAAAACATGCAAAAAAATATAAAAAAATATAAAAATAAAGGTTTTCTGTGAATCCTGCCTTAACCCCTTCCCGCTCCTGGACGTACTATTAGGTCATGGTAGCTGTATCGTTCGCGCTCCATGACCTAATAGTACGTCTCGGGAGTAACGGCCGTTTCGGTCGTCCTCCCGACACATACAGGAGCTGTGACAGCTGCTTTCTCGTACAGCAGCTGTCACAGCACCTACAGCGGGGACCGATCGCTGTGTCCCCGCTGATTAACCCCTTAAAAGCCGCGTTCTATAGAGATCGCAGCTTTTTAGGGGTTAAGCTGCCAACGCAGGCCTGCTACACGATAGCGGCTGGCGATGGTGACTATGGCAACCGGACACCAAACAATGGCGTCCGGCTATGCCATGTAGTGCAGTGTATTCTAATAGCGATTAGGGCCTCCTGCCCTCAATTCCCCTAATGGGACAAAGTAATAAAGTAAAAAAAAAGTAAAAACAAGGTGTAAAAATAAGAACATAAAAGTTTTAAAAGTATTAAAAGTAAAAATCCCCCTTTTTACCTTATCAGTCATTTATTATTAATAAAAATATATAAACAAACAAATAAACTATACATAATTGGCGTCGCCGTGTCCGTTACGGCCTGAACTACAAAGTTATTTCGTTATTTATCCCGCACGGTGAACGCCGTAAAAGAAAATAATAATAAACCGTACCAGAATCACAATTGTTTGGTCCCTTCACCTCCCAAAAAATGGAATAAAAAGAGATCAAAATGTTGCATGTACCTAAAAATGGTACTCATCGAAACTACAGTTCGTTACGCAAAAAATAAGTCCCCCCACGGCTTTATTGATTGAAAAATAAAAAAGTTATGGCTCTTAGAATAAGGTAACACAAAAAGTGAATGATTTTTTACAAATCGTATTTTATTGTGCAAACGCCATAAGACATAAAAAAACCTATAAACATCTGGTATCGCAGTAATCGTATCGCCCCGCAGAATAAAGTGAATATGTCATTTATAGCGCACGGTGAACGCTGTAAAAAAAAAAAATAGAATAAAAAAACAATAGTAGAATTGCTGTTTTTTAGTCACCACGCCACCTAAAAATAGGATAAAAACTGATCAAAAAGCCGCATGCACCCCAAGAAAACTACAATGGATTCCTCAAGGGGTTTAGTTTGCAAATTGGGGTCACTTTTGGGGGTTTTCCAATGTTTTGGCACCACAAGACCTCTTCAAACCGGACATGGTGCCTAATAAAAAAAAGAGGCCTCAAAATCCACTAGGTGCTCCTTTGCTTCGGAGGCCGGTGCTTCAGTCCATTACCGCACTAGGGCCACATGTGGGATATTTTTCAAAACTGCAGAATCTGGGCAATACGTATTAAGTCGCGTTTCTCTGATAAATCCTTTTGTGTTATAAAAAAAATGGTATAGAGGATTTTTGGACAAAAAAAAAATGTACATTTCACCTCTACTTTGCTCTAAATTTCTGTGAAACACCTAAAGGGTTCATAAACTTTCTAAATGCTGTTGTGAATACTTTGAGGGGGTCTAGTTTCTAAAATGGGGTGTTTGATAGGGGTTTCTAATATATGGGCCCCTCAAAGCAATTTCAGAACTGAACTGTAACCTAAAAAAATAAATAAATTAGGCAATACTTCGCTTCTTACATTATACTGATAATGAACCGTGCCCACCCCGAGATGACCCCAGTTTTGACCGTTTGTATAAACGGAGACCCCTATTAGACAGTTTCAGTGCCCGGTTTTCGCAAGCATACACCCCCGAGAAGTGTATTTCTATTGAGGAGTCCTTGGTACATTTTAAAGGGAGGGTTCAATTCCGCGAGTACCTGCCGGGTAAGAGGGCAAGGTATGGCGTGAAGATGTATAAGCTGTACGAGAGTGCATCAGGGTATACCTACAGATTTAGGATATATGAAGGAAAGTCCACCCCAAACCAGACTGCATCCTGGACTACAATAGGTACATGGGAGGGATGGACTTGTCAGATCACGTCCTGAAGCCCTACAGCGCCATGCGGTGAGGTAAAAGAAGCTGGCCGTGCACATCATACGGATGGCATTGTACAATGCGTACGTGCTACATCGATGTGCAGGCCAGAGGGGAACTTTCCTGTAATTTCAAGAGGTGGTTATCAAGAACCTAATCTTTAGGGACCAAGAAGGGGGGGTACCCAGTACTTCTGGAAGCGAGGCCACACACATCGTACCAGGGCAACACTTTCCTGGAGAAGTTCCCCAAACTGGCAAGAAGGGAAAAAGTCAAGAGGTGCAAAGTCTGCTATAAGAGGGCGATAAGGGATGACACAATATATCTATGTGACACGTGTCCCGAATAACCAGAGCTCTGTATGAAAGAGTATTTTAAAATTTATCATACATACCTTGGTTTATAATTTACCCCAATTTTACTTACCCTGATGCACTCCGCACAGCTTATCCCCCCTCGTCTTTCCCCTCTGAGCCCTGCTGTGTGTCCAGGCAGCTGATAACAGCCACATGTAGGGTATTGCCGTACCCGTGAGAACCAACATTACAGTTTATGGGGTGTAGGTCTCCGGTCAAAATGCTCACTACACCTCTAGATGAATGCCTTAAGGGTGTCGTTTTTAAAACGGGGTCACTTCTTGCGGGTTTCAACTGTACTGGAACCTCAGGGGCTTCTGCATACATGACTTCGCACTAGAAAATCCCCAGTAGGCCAAATGGTGGTCCTTTCCTTCTGAGCCCTCCCATGGGCCCAAACGGCAGTTTATCACCACAAATGAGGTATTGCGGCACTCAGAACAAAATGCGCAACAGAATGGGGTATTTTGTTTCTTGTGAAAATAAGAAATTTTCAGCCAAAACTACATATTATTTGAAAAAAAAAAATTTGTTTTAATTCCCAGCCCAATTCAAATAAGTTCTGTGAAAAAACTATGGGGTCAAAATGGTCACAACACCCATAAATGAATTCCTTGAGGGGTGTAGTTTCCAAAATTGGGTCATTTGTGGTTGGTTTCTATTGCTTTGATACCTCTGGGGCTCTGCAAATGCGACACGGCACCCGAAAACCAAACCAGCAAAATCTGGACTCCAAAGAACAAATAGCGCTCCTTTCCTTCTGAGCCCTCCCATGGGCCCAAATGGAAGTTTATCACCACAAATGGGGTATTGCCGCACTCAGGACAATTTGGGCAACAAATCGGTGTATTTTATTTCTTGTGAAAATAAGAATTTTTGAGCTAAAACGACATATTATTGGAAAAAATATATTTTTTTTTAAATTCCCAGCCCAATTCAAATAAGTTCTGTGAAGAAACTATGGGGTCTAAATGGTCACATTACCCATAAATGAATTCATTGAGAGGTGTAGTTTCCAAAATGGGGTCACTTCTGGTGGGTTTCCATTGCTTTGATACCTCTGCAAATGCGACACGGCACCCGAAAACCAACCCAGCAAAATCTGAACTCCAAAGAAAACACAGCGCTCCTTACCTTCTGAGGCCTCCCATGGGCCCAAACGGCAGTTTATCGCCACAAATGGGGAATTGCTGCACTAAGGACAAATTGGGCAACAAAATGGGGTATTTTGTTCCCTGTGAAAATAAGAAATTTTGATCACAAATGACATTTTATTGGAAAAAAATTACTTTTTTTTTATTTCACAGCCGAATTCAAATACGTGCTGTGAAAAAACTGTGCGGTCAAAATGGTAACAACAACCATAAATTAATTCTTTGAGGGGTTTAGTTTCCAAAATGGGGTCACTTCTGGTGGGTTTCCATTGCTTTGATACCTCGGCAAATGCGACATGGCACCCGAAAACCAATCCAGCAAAATCTGGACTCCAACAAACACATAGCGCTCCTTTCTTTCTGAGCCCTCCTATGGGCCCAAACGGCAGTTTATCACCACAAATGGGGTATTGCCGCACTAAGGACAAATTGGGCAACAAAATGGGGTATTTTGTTGCCTGTGAAAATAAGAAATTTTGATCACAAATGACATTTTATTGGAAAAAAATTACTTTTTTTTTATTTCACAGCCGAATTCAAATACGTGCTGTGAAAAAACTGTGCGGTCAAAATGGTAACAACAACCATAAATGAATTCCTTGAGGGGTGTAGTTTCCAAAATGGGGTCACTATTGGGGGATTCCTACTGTTTTGGCACCTCAACACCTTTTCAAACCTGGCATGCTGCTTAAAATATATTCTAATAAAAAAGAGGCCTCAAAATGCACTAGGTGCTTCTTTGGTCTAGGGCTTGTGTTTTATTCCACGAGCGTACTAGAGCCACATGTGGGACATTTCTAAAAACTGCAGAATCTGGACAATACATATTTAGTAGTGTTTCTCTGGTAAAACCTTCTGTGTTACAGAAAAAAAATGAATAAAATTGAAATTAAGCAAGAAAAATGAAATTTGCAAATTTCACCTCCACTTTGCTTTAATTCCTGTGAAATGCCTGAAGGGTTAAAAAACGTTCTAAATGTTGTTTTGAATACTTTGAGGGGTCTAGTTTTTAAAATCAGGGTTTCTAATACATAGGCCCCTCAAAGCCACTTCAGAACTGAACAGGTACCTTAAAAAAAAGGCTTTTGAAATTTTCTTAAAAATATGAGAAATTGCTGTTTTGTTCTAAGCCTTGCAACGTCCAAGAAAAATAAAAGAATAAAAGAATGTTCAAAAACCGATGCCAATCTAAACTAGACATATGGGAAATGTGAACTAGCAACTATTTTGGGTGGTATAACCGTCTGTTTTACAAGCAGATGCATTTAAATTCTGAAAAATGCTATTTTTTCAATATTTTCTTTAAATTTTGCAATTTTTCACCAATAAACACTGAATATATCGACCAAATTTTACCACGAACATGAAGCCCAATGTGTCACGAGAAAACAATCTCAGAATCGCTTGGATAGGTTTAAGCAATCAGACGTAATTACCACATAAAGTGAAATATGTCAGATTTTAAAAATGGGCTCTGAGCCATAAGGCCAAAACTAGGCTGCGTCCTTAAGGGGTTAAAAAAATTTGAAAAAAAAAAAGTGATAAAAAAGTTGCATGTACTCCAAAATGGTAACAATAAAAACTACACGTCGTCCCGCAAAAAAAGCCCTCATACAACGGCATAGGCGGAAAAATAAAAAAGTTATGACTCTTCAAATATGGAGACAAAAAATACAATTATTATTTTTTTTTTTTTAAAAAGTGTTTTTACTGTGTAAAAGTAGTAAAACATACAAAATCTATATCAATTTGGTATTTTTGCAATCGGAACAACCCACTGAATAAAGTTATTGTGTTATTTATACCACACGGTAAACTGTGTAAATCTAGGACACAAAAAAGTGTGGCGAAAATGCAGTCTTTCTTCTATTCCCCCCAATTTTTTTTTTTTTAAAGTTAACCAATTCTATGTATCCCAAAATGGTGCGGTTACAAAATAGAACTTGTCCCACAAAAAACAATATCTTATACAGCTATGTCAACAAAAATAAAAAAAAGTTATAGCTCTGAGTGAGATGATGGAAAAACTTAATAAATAGCTTGGTCATTAAGGCCTAAAATAGGCTGGTCATTAAGTGGTTAAAGTTTGTCAATAATCTGATGTGTTTAAAGGAAGGGTGTCGCGAAAAAAAATAAATTTTATATCAATTTGCTTTTAGTGTTTTATTAAAAAAAATATTTATTTGTGTGTTTGACTTTTTTTTATTTTCTAACTTTTTCTTCTGTATGGGGGCTGCCATTTTTTTTTTCATCTCTGTATGTGTCGATTAACGACACATACAGACATGGAATACGGCACATCCATCCCCATAGAGAATACGAACGGGAGCCGTTCGCATTCACTATGGCGTACGCCGTCTGTGTGGGAAGGTCCAAATAGGTCTTCGGCCTAGCGACATCCGGCGCCATTTTCTTGTGGACCGGAAGCCGTGGACGGACAGTAAGATTACTACTTCCGGTCGCGGCTTCCGGACATGTGTTCTGAAGCAAGTACTAGGAGCGGAGGGAGCAGACGGAGCGGACGTACCGGATTGAGCGGCGGCGGCAGAAGCAGGTAAGTTATGTCTGTGTTAGGTCTGTGTATTCGCTCAAAAAATGGCGACACACAGTGTAGGAGGTTTGAACATTCAATCCCCTCCTTTCTCCTGGCACTAGCCAGGATAAAGGAGGGGGGTTTGTTTGAGGACGCTAGAGCGAGTGTGTCTTATCAAATTTTGCAGCATAAAGCAATGTGGTTGCTTTACCACATGCCAATGCTGCAATTTTGGGAATTGCTCCCTCTAGTGACCAGCACAGGGAAATGTTATAAATTAGAATCTAATTTATAATATTTCCTGACTCGTGAAAAAATTAGAACAATGTTTAATCAGTTATACACGAACAGTTTAACTATTTTACGCTTATATGTTTTCCCACATTCTAAACGAGATTATGGTTTCTACTCCATGTGAATTCTCTGCGGAGTTCCAAAATGTAAGTTTCTTTGTAAAACATCTTTCACATATAGAACATCAAAATTGCTTCTCCCCTGTATGGTTTCTCAGGTGAGCCCTAAGAATGCCTTTAGTAGTAAAACATTTCCCACATTCTGAACACGAATATAATTTCTCTCCTGTGTGACTTCTCTTATGTACATTAAGACTTGGTTTACATGTAAAACATTTCCCACATTCTGAACATGAATACGGCCTCTCTCCTGTGTGAAGTCTCTCATGTGCAATAAGACTTGATTTATATGTAAAACATTTCCCACATTCTGAACACGAATATGGCTTCTCTCCTGTGTGACTTCTCTCATGTGTAACAAGATGTGATTTATCTGTAAAACATTTCCCACATTCTGAACATGAATAAGGCTTCTCTCCTGTGTGACTTCTCTTATGTACAATAAGACTTGATTTACGTGTCAAACATTTCCCACATTCTGAACATGAATACGGCTTCTCTCCTGTGTGAATTCTCTCATGTGTAATAAGATGTGATTTTTGTGTAAAACATTTCCCACATTCTGAACATGAATACGGCTTCTCTCCTGTGTGACTTCTCTCATGTGTAACAAGAAATGATTTATTTGTAAAACATCTCCCACATTCTGAACATGAATACGGCTTCTCTCCTGTGTGACTTCTCTTATGTACAATAAGACTTGGTTTACATGTAAAACATTTCCCACATTCTGAACATGAATACGGCTTCTCTCCTGTGTGACTTCTCTCATGTGTAACTAGACTTGATATATCTTTAAAACATTTCCCACATTTTGAACATGAATACGGCTTCTCTCCTGTGTGACTTCTCTCATGTGTAACTAGACTTGATTTATTTGTAAAACATTTCCCACATTCTGAACATGAATACGGCTTCTCTCCTGTGTGACTTCTCTCATGTGTAACTAGACTTGATTTATTTGTGAAACATTTCCCACATTCTGAACATGAATACGGCTTCTCTCCTGTGTGAATTCTCTCATGTGTAATAAGATGTGATTTATATGTAAAACATTTCCCACATTCTGAACATGAATAAGGCTTCTCTCCTGTGTGACTTCTCTTATGTACAATAAGACTTGGTTTACATGTAAAACATTTCCCACATTCTGAACATGAATACGGCTTCTCTCCTGTGTGACTTCTCTTATGTCTAATAAGACCTGATTTATCTGTAAAACATTTCCCACATTCTGAACATGAATACGGCTTCTCTCCTGTGTGACTTCTCTCATGTGTAACAAGATGTGATTTTCGTGTAAAACATTTCCCACATTCTGAACATGAATACGGCTTCTCTCCTGTGTGACTTCTCTCATGTTTAACAAGAAATGATTTATCTGTAAAACATTTCCCACATTCTGAACATGAATACGGCTTCTCTCCTGTGTGACTTCTCTCATGTTTAACAAGAAATGATTTATCTGTAAAACATTTCCCACATTCTGAACATGAATACGGCTTCTCTCCTGTGTGACTTCTCTCATGTGTAACTAGACTTGATATATCTGTAAAACATTTCCCACATTCTGAACATGAATATGGCTTCTCTCCTGTGTGAATTCTCTCATGTGTAATAAGATGTGATTTATATGTAAAACTTTTCCCACATTCTGAACATGAATAAGGCTTCTCTCCTGTGTGACTTCTCTTATGTACAATAAGACTTGGTTTACATGTAAAACATTTCCCACATTCTGAACATGAATATGGCTTCTCTCCTGTGTGACTTCTCTCATGTGTAACTAGATATGATTTATATGTAAAACATTTTCCACATTCTGAACATGAATATGGCTTCTCTCCTGTGTGTCTTCTCTTATGTACAATAAGACTTGGTTTACATGTAAAACATTTCCCACATTCTGAACATGAATACGGCTTCTCTCCTGTGTGACTTCTCTCATGTGTAACTAGATATGATTTACTTGTAAAACATTTCCCACATTCTGAACATGAATACGGCTTCTCTCCTGTGTGACTTCTCTCATGTGTAACTAGATATGATTTACTTGTAAAACATTTCCCACATTCTGAACATGAATACGGCTTCTCTCCTCTGTGACTTCTCTCATGTGCAACTAGACTTGATTTATCTGTAAAACATTTCCCACATTCTGAACATGAATACGGCTTCTCTCCTGTGTGACTTCTCTCATGTGCAACTAGACTTGATTTATATGTAAAACATTTCCCACATTCTGAACATGAATAAGGCTTCTCTCCTGTGTGAATTCTCTTATGTACAATAAGACTTGGTTTACGTGTAAAACATTTCCCACATTCTAAACATGAATACGGCTTCTCTCCTGTGTGACTTCTCTTATGTCTAACAAAACATGATTTATCTGTAAAACATTTCTCACATTCTGAACATGAATACGGTTTCTCTCCTGTGTGAATTCTCTCATGTGTAACAAGATATGATTTATCTGTAAAACATTTCCCACATTCTGAACATGAATACGGCTTCTCTCCTTTGTGACTTCTCTTATGTACAATAAGACTTGGTTTACATGTAAAACATTTCCCACATTTTGAACATGAATACGGCTTCTCTCCTGTGTGACTTCTCTCAGGTCTAACAAGGTTTTCTCCTGAAGACTGCTGCATCATATCTTCATCTTCTACTTTATCATTTAGCAATAACGTGAAGTTTCCCTCAGAGTTCTTACTGGGATTTTCTGTTAGGATTAAAAAAAATTGAGATTTTGTATCACAATAGAAAAGTTGACAAATTTGTAACATTCGTTTTAGGCTGGAAACACACATGTAGTGTTTTGAGCCAAAGTCAGAAGTGGATCAAGCAGGAAGAAGTTTAAGCCAAGCCTTTTGTCTCCATTCCAGCCTTATAACGCATTGTATAACACTTTAAAATAAATCCACTCAGTCCTCCACTATTAATTTATTACACAAAGCTTGACTTAATAAAGTTTTCTTTTTTGAAAAGCAGAACCTTGTCTGGCAATGAAGCCTGTTTTCTGCTAACACATTTGGCTGTTTAACCCCTTTAGGACGCAGCCTGTTTTGGCCTTGTGGCACAGCCGATTTTTTCAAATCTGACATGTGTCACTTTATGTGGTAATAACTCCGGAATGCTTTTACCTATCCAAGCGATTCTGAGATTGTTTACTCGTGACATATTTTACTTTATGATAGTGGAAAAATTTGGTCGATAAATTCAATATTTATTCGTGAAAAACACCAAAATGTAGAGAAAATTTGCAAAAATGTGCATTTTTCTAAATTTAAATGTATCTGCTTGTAAAACCGATAGTAATACCACACAAAATAGTCACTAGTTACCATTTCCCATATGTGTACTTTATATTTGCATCGTTTTTTGAACATCCTTTTATTTTTCTAGGACGTTACAAGGCGTAGAACTTTAGCAGCAATTTCAAGAAATTTTCAAAAGGCTATTTTTACAGGGGCCAGTTCAGAAGTGGTTTTGAGGGCCTTATATATTAGAATACCCCAATAAATTACCCCATTTTAAAAACTGCACCCCTCAAAGTATTCAAAACAGCATTCAGAAAGTATTTTAACCCTTTAGGCATTTCACAGGAAATAAAGCAAAGTAGAGGGGAAATGTACAAATTTCTCCTTTTTTTGCCGAAATTAATTTGTAATAAAAAAATTATTGTGTAACACAGAAGGTTTTACCAGAGAAATGCAACTCAATATTTATTGCCCAGGTCCTGCAGTTTTTAGGACATTTGTAAAGCATCTTCTCCCGATTACGGAAATACCCCATATGTGGTAATAAACTGCTGTTTGGACCCACGGAGGCGCTCAGAAGGGAGGGAGCGCCATTTGGATTTTGGAGCACAGATTTTGCTGGATTGATTTTCAGTTCTATGTCGTTATTGCAACCCCCTGGAGGGAACAAAATAGTGGAAACCCCCCAAAAGTGACCCCATTTTGGAAACTAGACCCCTCAAGGAATTTCTCTAGGGGTATAGTAAGCATTTATACCACACAGGTCTTTTGCAGAATTTAGTAGAATTAGGCCTTGAAAATGAATATAAACATTTTTGTCCACTAAAATGTTTAATTTTTTCATTTTCACAAGGCATAAAGGAGAAAAAGTCGCCCTAAATTTGTAGCGCAATCTCTCCCGAGTGTGACAATACCCCACATGTGGTGGGAATTTATTTTTTTAATAGAAATTAATTAACCTTTGCAGGACTGATCCTTTTTTGCTTTTCCATTTTAGTTTAGTTCACTCCCCGCCTTCCAAACGCCATAACTTTTTTATTTTTCCATGAATTGAGCGGTGTGAGGGCTTATTTTTGGCAGTACGAGCTGTAGTTTTTATTGGTACCATTTTTTAGTAGATGCAAATTTTTGATCACTTTTTATTACATTTTATTTAGATCTTTGGTGGCCAAAAACAGTGAATTTGGCGGTTTAAATTCTTTATTTCTTACGGCGTTCACGATACGCTATACATGACAATTGTACTTTATTCTGCGGGTTGGTACGATTACGGCGATACCATAAGTATATAGATTTTTTTATGTTTTGCAGCGTTTGCACAATAAAATCACTTCTTTATAAAATAATTTATTTTCTGTGTCACCATATTCTGAAAGCCGTAACTTTTTTATTTTTCAGTCAAAAAAGCTGTGTAAGAGCTTGTTTTTTGCGGGACGGGTTGTAGTTTTTATTGGTACTATTTTCGGTTACATGCGACTTTTTGATCTCTTTTTATTCTATATTTTGGGAGGGGTGGTGACCAAAAAATAGTGATTCTTGCAAAGTTTTCAGTTTGTTTTTTTTGCGGTGTTCACCGGTAGGTAAAAATAACATTATAGTGTTATAGATTGGGTCGTTACGAACGCGGTGATACCAAATATTTGTACTGTTTTTTAACGGTTTAATTTTTTTCCTATAATAAGAGACTTCTTATAGGAAAAAAAAAATCTATTTTTACACTTTTGTAAAACATTTTTATTGACTTTCTTTATTTTTTTTACTTTTTCCACGTTCTTTTTTTACCTGCAGCTCTGATCGCTGCTAGAATACATTATACTACCTAGGTAGTGTAACGTATTCCAACTGTCAGTGTGACGTCACAGTCACTCTGACAGTTAGTCTACGAGGACCAGCCAGAGGCTGATCCTCATAGGCTTGCATAGATGGCAGACCCGGGGACCGTTGTCTGGCCCCCGGGTGCCATCACAAGCATCAGCAGCCCCCACAATTGCATGGGGGCTGCTGATGTGCTACAAACCCTGTACATGCGGGGATCGCAATCGAGCCCCGCAGGTAACGGGTTAATTGCCAAATCAGCAGCAATGAGCCGCTGATCGGCAACTAGTGGAGTGTCAGCTGTCAGGGACAGCTGACCTCCCGATTCCCGATGCACACTGTCGCCGATACTGTCACAGACACGGTCATCGACAGTGTGAATCGCGAACGGCAGTGACGTCCTGTCAATCTGACAGGAAGTCTATCAGGAGGTTGATCCTGATTGGCTTCCGTACATGGCAGGCACGGAGGCCATTACTTGGCCTCCGATCGCCATGCTAGCCATCTGCAAACCTCACGATTTCATCGTGAGGTCTGCCGATGAGCTAGAAACCCCTGAATGAGGTGATCTATCACTGCAATCAAGGGGTTAATTGCCGATATCAGCGGAAATAAGCCGCTGATCGGCATACAGTGGAGTATCAGCTGTCAGGGACACACTGTCGCCACGCTGTGTGTCTGTGCACTGCCAGAAGCTGGGCGTTGTGAAGAGAAGTGGATACTTCTCGTCAGAACGCCCAGCTAGTAAAAGTAGTAAAAACGCCCCGATGTACGCACATAATACACGCCCACTTGGACTTTTGCAAGCCTCATTTGCATAAATACAAAAATGGTCATAACTTGGCCAAAAATGCTCGTTTTTTAAAAATAAAAACGTTACTGTAATCTACATTGCAGCGCCTATCTGCTGCAATAGCAGATAGGGGTTGCAAAATCTGGTGACAGAGCCTCTTTAACTGTGATGGAGTGGGAGAGTCGGAGAGGAGGAAACTCAGCAGGATGTTTTAAAACGTCCTTGCAGAGATAGGTGTGGACCACCAGGACATTTATAATCTATGGGCAGTCAGCAACTGGTTAAAATAGGTTCTTTCTAATAATCATGGATCTGTTTGTTTTAATCCAATATAAAAACCACATCTTTAACCCCTTAATGATCGGGCCTGAAAAGACCTTAATGACAAGCTCAATTTTTCTGTTTTTGCCTCTCTGCGTTTCAGCAGCCATAACTTTTTTATTTTTTCATTGACGTGGCTGTATGAGGCCTTGTTTTTTGTGAGAGAAATAGTATTTTTTTTCCCCACAGTTTGGGGGTAAAAATTTTTTTTTTACGGCGTGAATATAGGGAAAAGCTATTCTCGGAATCGTTTTGTTTTTTTATCCCGTTCACGTTTCACGCTAAATAACCCATTCGATTAATTCTTCAGGTTATTACGGTCGTGTAGATACCCAATATGTGTAGGTTTTCTGTTTTTATTTAGTGTAGGGGGCAATAAAATGTATTTGATGCAAAATAAAGCCTCTTTTTGGGACTTTTTTTATTTATTTGTTTTGTTACTTTTTTTTTTTAATCCCATCAAGGGATAACTTTATTTGTAACTTTTCATTTTTACTTGTAATGTATTAGCATACTCCTGTACGCGAATACATTACACTGTGTCACTATGACACAGGCTGCTGATCGGGCAACACATAGTGTGCCCGAACAGCAGGCAAACAGAACAGACAGCCCTGGGGTCCTTTGTAGGTCCACAGGGCTGACTGCAGAGGGATTCCCCGGTGTTTGATCGCATCACCGGAATCCCGGTGATGCAATCAAAGAGGGGAATTCCCTTTGATCATGCCGCGGTCACGGGACCAGGCGCGCTCCCAATCTTCCCAGCACACCTCAGGCGCGCTCCCAATCTTCCCAGCACACCTCAGGCGCGCTCCCAATCTTCCCAGCACACCTCAGGCCCGCTCCCAATCTTCCCAGCACACCTCAGGCGCGCTCCCAATCTTCCCAGCACACCTCAGGCGCGCTCCCAATCTTCCCAGCACTACTGACTACTTCCGGTCGCGGCTTCCGGACATGTGATTAGAAGCAAGCACTAGTAGCGGACGGACCGGCGGCAGCAGGAGCAGGTAAGTTATTTCTGTTTATGTAAGTGTTTTACTGTGTGATTACTACTGTATGTAAACCTTACTGTATGTAAGTTACAGCTCCTGCTTAGAGGATGAGCGTTCATACGAGCGCTCATCAGCCTCTCCTGCAGCGACGCCAAAAGACGTCGCTGCAGACAAAGCACCTGCACCGCCTGACGTCAAAAGACAGTGGGCGGTCGGGAAGGAGTTAAACCCACTTTGAAAACTTCTTAAAGACCCTTAAAGAAAGGGTGTCGTGAAAAAAATTTTTTTTATATCAATTTGCTTTTAGTGTTTTATTAAAAAATGTTTTATTTGTGTGCGTGTTTTACTTTTTTTTTTATTTTCAAACTTTTTCTGGTCTATGGGGGCTGCCATTTCTTTTTTCATCTCTGTATGTGTAGATTAACGACACATACAGACATGGAATACGGCACATACAGCCCCATAGTGAATGTGAACGGGAGCCGTTCCATTCACTATGTTGTACGCCGTCTGTGTGGGAACGGCGCATGCGCCGCTCCCACACAGTCCAAATGGAAGGTCTTCGGCCGAGCAACATCCGGCGCCATTTTCTTGTGGACCGGAAGCCGCGGCCGGACAGTAAGTTTACTACTTCCGGTCGCGGCTTCCGGACATGTGTTCTGATGCAAGCACTAGGAGCGGAGGAAGCAGACGGAGCGGACGGACCGGAGGGAGAGGCGGCGGCAGGAGCAGGTAAGTTAGGTCTGTGTATGTACGTGTTTTAGTGTGTGATTAGCACTGTATGCAAGCCTACTACACTGTGTATTCGCTCAAAAAATGGCGACACACAGTGTAGGAGGTTTGAACATTCAATCCCCTCCTTTCTCCTGGCACTAGCCAGGATAAGGGAGGGGGGATTGTTTGAGGACGCTAGAGCGAGTGTCTTTTCAAATTTTGCAGCATAAAGCAATGTGGTTGCTTTACCACATGCCAATGCTGCAATTTTGGGAATTGCTCCATCTAGTGACCAGCACTGGGAAATGTTATAAATTAGAATCTAATCTAATATTTATAATATTTCCTATCTCGTGAAAACATTTAAAAAATTAGAACAATGTTTAATCATTTATACACTAACAGTTTAACAAAAAAAAAATAATAATAATTTCGAGCGACACATTCCCTTTAAAGACGACTTTTCAGAATAATCGGTCATGTGTGTGTACAGGAGGAATAACACTATTTCTGGCCATTACATGACTTGTACCTGGCATTCTTTTAGAAGTTTTCCTTCTGCAGGCTTTATCTTTAATTCTCAGTTTTCCCTGAGGTAGTGGATGGAGCCTAACTGCTATCATGTCTTCTATACAATGCACACAAAGCAGAGAGCCATCCTGGTCCAGTATCTCTCTGTATCACACCCTTAGAAGCTGCAGCAGCATGGATATTATACAGCAGTAAGGATCAGAGCAGCGGAAAATCCAGCACAGAGGTGACATATAAGGCTAGGTTCACACACCCTATTTACGGACGCAATTCGGGCGTTTTAACCCCGAATTATATCCGAAAATACGGCTCCAATGCGTCGGCAAACATCTGCCCATTCATTCGAATGGGTTTTACGATGTACTGTGCCGACGGTCATTTTTATTTTACGCGCCGCTGTCAAAGACGGCGCGTAAAAAAGACGCCCGCGTCAAAGAGGTGCCTGTCACTTCTTGAGACGTAATTGAGCCATTTTCCATTGACACAATGGAAAAACAGCTCCAATTACGTCCGTAATGGACGCAGCGAAAAGCGCCTGCACTTGCCATTACGTCTGAAATTCTGGAGCTGTTTTCTCCAGAAAACAGCTCCGTAATTTCAGCTGTAACGGAGGCTGCCGTGTGAACATACCATCACTCTTACAGCAGCCTATGTCTACTCTCTCTGCTTCTGCTCCCCCTCTCCTGTTCAAAGACTTTTATTGACAACAGCATCTGTGACTTTGTGCTCCTGCTCCATCCTTCTGCTTCCCCTACCCTCTCCATAGACTTCTATAAGCAGCAGCATCCGTGTGTCTCTCACCTAGTGGCACTAACTTCACATAAAATTTTCATGGATAAAACAGCTCAACTACAACAGTAAGTAAATTACAAAGTTGATATATAATCAGGAATACTATTAGATTACCACAAGTTGTTTGATAAGTTAGTGTCCATTTAAAGAAGACATGTTCCAATAAGCGATTTAGTGTATAGTAGATTACAGCGGAGATCTTATTGCTTGATATTGAAGCCCAAGGTTGTACTACGGAAACATCCTGAAGACAACGTGTCCCCTGGTGACTTGTGTGCAGAGTTGTCATGTGGACCTTGTGTGTTTTCTAATAGCTCCTCAATTCTTGTCCCAGGCTCATATTAAAAATAGAACTATAATGAGAATCTTTCTTCTCAGCGGTTAGTATTAGAAGAACCAAATAAATGACAAAGTACAAAGGAAATAACCGAAATGTAAGTGTTTTTTCATTTCGATTTACTCCTAAAATGATGTTTAACCGGTTCAGGACTGCCCACTGTGTACATATGCTGCAGGTTTAAGTTTGCTGCCTGAGTGATTGACTAGTCACATGATCGCCGAGATGCCGGTAGTAGGAGGCTGCTGTGGTATCTAACTAGACCCAGCACAGCCCTATCAGTGACAATAGTCACTATAACACGGCTGATCTCCCCTGCTGTAAAGTGCCAGTTACAGAGGAAATGTATAGTGTAAAAAAAATAAAATGAAATAAAAGTTCCCCAAATGTTATTTCTGATGTTAAAAAACAAAAATGAAGAAAAAATTACACATAAACCCCTGCACTAACGCATTGTCACCTACATGTATGTAAAAAGCGTTAAAGGGAAGTATGGAGCGCGCTCACGGGCAGAGCACGATCCATAATTAACAGGTGTCGGCTGTGTAATACAGCCGACACCTTACTGCAACGGGTAGAATCAAAGATCATTTGATTCCGCCCGTTTAGCCCCTTAGATGCCGTAGTCAATTGCTCCCTCTAGTGACCAGCACTGGGAAATGTTATAAATTAGAATCTAATTTATAACATTTCCTGACTCGTGAAAAAATTAAAAAAATTAGAACAATGTTTAATCATTTATACACTAATTGTTTAACTAAAAAAAAAATTTATTTCTAGCGACACAATCCCTTTAAGGACCCAAACTATAAAACTATTATGTAATTTATCCCACACGGTGAACGCACAACAAAAAAAAAAACAATATGAAAAATATAAACACCAGAATCGTTGTTTGTAAGTCACATCTCCTCCTAAATATTGACGAAAAATAGCAATTAGACCTACCGGTAATTGTATTTCCAGGAATCCATCATGACAGCACTACAGGAGGTTGCCCTATTGACCTCTGTAGGGACAGGAAGACAGAGAGGTTAAAAGGCCCCTCCCACCACCCACTTGCCAGTGTTTTTCCATTACTACACCAGGATGGATCAACCCTATTTTATTTCTAGGGATAATAACTGACATGTTAAATGCACAAATCAGAATTCAATAAGGGAGGGATGTAATGGTGCTGTCATGATGGATTCCTGGAAATACAATTACCGGTAGGTCTAATTGCTATTTTCCAGTACATCCCTCATGACAGCACTACAGGAGCTATACCAGATTATAATGCTCAGGGCGGGACTATGGATTGAAGGACTTTCCGTCCAAAACTTAAATCCGTCTCGGACAGAACATCGAGCCTATAATGTTTGCAAAACGTATGATGGCTTGACCAAGTGGCAGCTCTGCAGATTTGGTCCATAGAGGCTTCTCTTCTTTCTGCCCAGGATGACGAAACTGCCCTCGTTGAATGGGCTCTGATGCCTTGTGGGGCACATAGTGCTTGGGACTTGTAGGCTTCTTGTATGGTGGTTTTTACCCATCTCGCTAGAGAGCCTTTTGAGGCTTTCTTTCCTCTATTCTTTCCCCCAAACAGGACAAATAGATTTTTATCTTGTCTCCAGGAGGAGGTTCTATCCAGATACTGAAGAATTGTTCGCCTGACATCCAGGCAATGGAATTTTTCTTCTTGTTGGTTTTTTGGATCTGGATAAAAGGAAGGTAGAATTATTTCTTCTTCTCTATGGAAAGCAGTAGATACCTTTGGAATAAAGGAAGGGTCCAGCTTTAGGATGATCTTATCCTCTTGTACTTTTAGGTACGGTTCTATGACTGACAGAGATTGGATTTCTCCAATCCTTCTTGCTGAAGTAATAGCGACTAAGAATGCAGCTTTTAGAGTTAAAAAATGCATACTAATAGTGTCAAGCGGCTCAAAGGGGGGCTCACAAAGAGTCGTTAACACTACATTCAAATCCCAGGTAGGAACTGATTTCTTTAGGGAAGGTTTCAGTTTAGAGACCGCTTGGGTGAATCTTCTGATCCACCGATGTTCAGCCAGAGGAGTGTTAAAAAAATTACCTAAGGCTGAAATCTGTACTTTTAAGGTACTAGGGCTAAGCCCTTTCTTGAATCCCGATTGTAAAAAATCTAGAATTTTCGCAATGTTGGGAGAAAAGGGGTCTGGTCCTGGGTTTCCATGCCAGGAACAGAATTTCTTCCAAATTTTTTGATAGATTTTAGAGGTAACTTCTTTATGACTTGATAAGATAGTTGAAATTACCTCATCTGACAGACCATGGTTCCTCAAGATCTGCCTTTCAGGATCCAGGCTGACAATTTCAGAGTTTCTATTCCGTGAAAGAATAAGGGACCCTGGGAGAGAAGATTCTCCTTGACTGGGAGCATGATAGGGTCTTCCAACGCTAGGTATTTTACGATTGGAAACCAACTTATTTTTGGCCAATAGGGAAGAATAATGATGAGCTTTGTCAAATCTTCCTGGATTTTTCTTAATACCATTGGTATTAGAGGAAACGGAGGAAAGGCATAGGCCAGATCCATGTCCCAGGGTTGGGACAATGCATCTACTCCCAATGGGTTGTCCCTGAGATTTAGGGAGAAGAATGTCTCTACTTGAGAGTTTTTCCTCGTGGCAAACAGGTCTATTTGCGGATAACCCCAATTTCGGGTTAGGGACAGAAAGACTTCCCTGTTTAGGGACCATTCTCCAGGGTCTATTTTTTCCCC
This sequence comes from Rhinoderma darwinii, assembly GCF_050947455.1. Classification (NCBI taxonomy): domain Eukaryota; kingdom Metazoa; phylum Chordata; class Amphibia; order Anura; family Rhinodermatidae; genus Rhinoderma; species Rhinoderma darwinii. The sequence continues at coordinate 660,375,368 of NC_134687.1, forward strand.
GACTCAGGAAATCTGCTGATAGGTTCTCTGAGCCTTTTAGGTGGACTGCAGAGACTGATAGGACATTTTCTTCTGCCCAACTGAAAATTTGTGTAGAGAGGGCCTGAAGAAGAATGTGTCTTGTTCCCCCTTGATGGCGAAGAAAAGACACTGCTGTCGTGTTGTCCGATAAAATACTTATATGCTTCCCTTTTATGGTGGGTGAAGCTCTTATAAGTGTCTTCCATACGGCTCTTAGTTCTTTGAAGTTTGAGGACATCATCTTCATTTGAACAGGCCATGTGCCCTGAAAGTGCTGGTCTTGGATTACCGACCCCCAGCCGTGTTTGCTGGCATCTGTGGTAATCACTACATAAGGAGAAGTTCTCCAGGGGACTCCCTTGTCTATGTTGTTTGTGCAGAGCAACCACAGGAGGGATGATTTCACAGTCTCGGAAATTTGAATTCTTGAATTCAGGGAGTTCTGTTTTCGATCCCACTGGGACAAGATCAGATTCTGTAAGGATCTGGAGTGAAATTGGCTCCATGGAATAGATTGGATGCAAGACGTCATCATTCCCAACATCCGCATACATTCCCTTATGGAACAGGCGTCTTTCCCCCAAAATGTCCTTACTTCTGCCAGTAGGAGTATTCGTTTCTCTCTTGGGAGGAAGGAATGTTGAAGGGAGGAGTCCAGCAGTACTCCTAAGAAGACCTTCTGTTTCTGGGGAGGAAGACTCGACTTCTGAAAGTTGATTATCCATCCCAATTCCTGTAGTAGGGAAAGAACCTGTGACCGATGACTGACTAAGATAGCCGGAGTATCTGCTGTCAACAAGAAGTCGTCTAGATATGGGATAATTACTATACCTTGACTTCTTATGAATGCCATGATCTCTGCCATAATTTTTGTAAAAATTCTGGGGGCGGAGGAAATGCCGAAGGGGAGGCAGACAAACTGGAAGTAGAGAATGGAGGGACCATCCTGAACTGCGAATTGGAGGAATCTCTGGTACGCGGGGTGGATAGGAACGTGATAATACGCATCCTTTAAATCGATCGTACACATTGATGCCTCTTGTCTTATTAGAGGAATCGTTGATCTGATGGACTCCATCTTGAATTTTCGATATTTCACCCATTTGTTTAGGACCTTCAGGTTGATTATTGTCCTGTAGGAACCGTTTGGTTTTTTGACTAAGAAGATTTTTGAATAGTGGCCTTTGCATATTTCGTTGTGGGGAACTGGAGAAATGGCTCTCAATTTGAGTAGTTTTTGGACGTCCTGGATAAGGATCTGATGAAGGTCTTTTGCTTGGTACTGGGTTATTAGAAATTTCTCCGGAGGAATGGAGGAAAATTCTATTTTGTACCCTTCTTCTATGATCTTTAGAACCCAGGGGTTCTGGGTTATTCTCGACCATTTGGGATAAAATTGTAGGAGTCTTCCTCCTATGCTCTTGGCGTCATTGCTTTGAGGGCTGGAATGAATTATTTGGGTTAAGGAGATATCCTCGACCCCTTTTTCCTTTGGGGTAACTCCAGCGACCGGACTTCCCTTTCCCGCTGTAGTTCTGTAAGGTAGGATCCCTCTGTTGGCGAAATCTTCCAAACTGAGGGGGTTTTTTTGGTTTCTCTTCAGGAAACCCCTTTTTCCAATCTGTTTCACTCTCCAGCATGTTATCGAGGAGAGGACCGAACATCAGAGACCCTGTAAACGGGATAGAACACAATTTGTTCTTGGACTTCGTATCTCCTGACCACATTTTGAGCCATAATGCTCTTCTAGCAGCATTTGAGAGAGCCCCATTCCTGGCAGCAAATCTAATAGATTCCGCTGAAGCGTCTACCAAGAATCTGGTTGCCACTTTTAGTAAAAGGTAGAGATTCTAATAGATCTTGTCGTGATGTCTTCATCATCAAATGGGTCTCTGGTTTAGCCATATAAAAACATTGCTCTTGCTACTGATGTGGCCGCGATATTAGTTGAGATCAAGGCAGAGGAAGATTCCCACGCTCTTTTCAGTAGTCCGTCTGCCCTTCGGTCCATGGCGTCCCTCAACTGCGAGGAATCTTCAAATGGGATTGCGTTTTTTTTAGCAACCCTGGCTACTGGGACATCTACTTTTGGGATCTCATCCCAAGGCTTAGTGTTCTCTGGATCAAAGAGAAGTCTGTTTTTGAAATCTCTTGAAATGAAGAGCCTTTTTTCTGAATCTTCCCATTCAGTTGTCACCATTCTTTTGAGATTTTTGTTTACCGGAAAAACCCTTGTTTTCTTTTCCGTTAGACCTCCAAACATCTCATCCTGGATGGTATGTGGTTGGTCTTCTTCGGGAATATCCATGGTTTCCCGTATTGCTTGAATTAAGGTATCCGACATCTCGGAAGAGAAGAAGAATTTTTTCTCTTGAGTGGAAGAAGTTGAAGGCAAGAGTTCCTCTCCTTCTTCTAACTCACCCTCCGATAGGTAATAACACTCCTGCTCAGAGTCAGACCCCTGAGAAGGAGGACAATATTTTTGATCCACTTCAATCCGTGGTCTTTTTGCCCGGGAGTGTGAGGGACTTTCTTGCGGAGGGGCGAGGGAGGCTACTGACTGACCCACTTCTTCACGAATCATAGCCCTTAGTTCAGACATGAATGTTGGTTGTTCCTCCTTTAGTATTTTTGCAATACAATCCTGACACAATTGTTTCCTATGGGACTCTGGCAATTTTTTTTGCACAAGTCGCACATTTTTTAACCTTCTTTTTATCAGTTTGTCTCCGAGAGGAATCTTTTTCCTAGAGAAAATAGAAGGTAGGTAAAGTATGGTGTACATACATAAGGGGTCATACCATTCCCCAAGGGTGAGACTCACGTGACCCTGGGACATATCTGGAGTTCCATCAGGACGAGGAAGTTCCATACCGCGACAGGTAACAGGCAATGCAATATGCAATCCACAAAAATAATCCAAGTAAGAGTTATCAGCTCTAACTACATACCTGTGCGTGTCCCTTTAAATGCGGGCGTTTTGAAATTCTCGCCTTCCAAGTAGCCCGACGTCATTTCCGGTCGGCTATTTGTCTCCAGCGTGTTTCCTTTGGAGTGCAGCCGCCATAGCCGGCGACTGAGGCTTGCTATGCGGTGCAGCGAGGATCTCCTGCCGGTGCGTCCACGTTTATGGAGCTGCCGATCCCCGCCTGGTCAGCGGCCAGGCCGAAGCCTGTTTGGGAAACCCCAGCCCCCACACACTACCAGAACCCTGCCTAGGATTCCTCCGGTAGGTGTCTCAGGGTGGGAGCTAAGGGACCCCTCGTTCGAGGGGTGTTAGCCTGGGCATTAGGGGGAAGAGAAGGGGGAGTGCACGAACCCCCCGATCTTGCCCCCTGCCAGAGTTTCTTTCCTGCACTAACACAGGAGCGACGCTCTCTGCTCCTGACCCTGTGGGGACAGGAAGAACACTGGCAAGTGGGTGGTGGGAGGGGCCTTTTAACCTCTCTGTCTTCCTGTCCCTACAGAGGTCAATAGGGCAACCTCCTGTAGTGCTGTCATGAGGGATGTACTGGAAAACTCATATTTACACCAAAATAGAACCAATATAAATGACAGCCAGTCCTGCAAAAAAAATGCCCTGACAGCTTTGTCGACGCAAAAATAAAAAAAGTTATGGATCTTAGAATATGGCGGCACAGAAAACAAATGTTTTTTTTTTTTGTTTCTTTTTAGAAAGTGATTTTATTGTGCAAAAGCTGGAATACTTAAAAAAACTATATATATATACACATTTGGTATTGCCGTAATCGTATCGACCCCGCAGAATAAAGTTAACATGTAATTTATGGCGCACGGTGAATGCTGGAAAAAAAACAAAACAAAAGATTCCATAATGTTTTTGATAAATTTCCTCTGGCAAAAAATTTAAATAAAAGTGATCAAAAAGTTGCATGTGACCCAAATTGGTACCAATAAAATCTACATCTTGTCCTGCCAAAAACAAGCCCTCACACATCTCTAACCACCGAAAAATGAAAAAAGTTATGGCTCTAGAAATGCGTAGAGTAAAAAACAGCTTGATGTGGAGGAACATTCCTTCCTGTAGCAAAACATAAAAAACTATATCACTTTTGTAACGCCGTAAACGTACTGACCCGCCAAATAAAGTTAACGTCATTTATACTGCACAGCAACCACCGTAAAGAAAAATAAGGAATAGTTTTTTGGTCCCTAGCCTCCCAGAAAATGGAACTAATAAAAACTACAGATGGTCCCGCACAAAAAGGCCCAATCTTCCCAGCACACCTCAGGCGCGCTCCCAATCTTCGCAGCACTACTGACTACTTCCGGTCGCGGCTTCCGGACATGTGATTAGAAGCAAGCACTAGGAGCGGACGGACCGGAGGGAGCGGCGGCGGCAGGAGCAGGTAAGTTAGGTCTGGGTACGTACGTGTTTTAGTATGTGATTACTACTGTATGTAAACCTACTACACGGTGTGTTAGCTAAAAAAATAGCGCCACACAGTGTAGGAGGTTTGAACGTTCAATCCCCTCCTTTCTCCTGGCACTAGCCAGGATAAGGGAGGGGGGATTCTGAGAGCTCACTAGAGCGAGTGTGTTTTCTCAAATTTTGCAGCATAAAGCAATGTGGTTGCTTTACAACATGCCAATGCTGCAATTTTGGGAATTGCTCCATCTAGTGACCAGTACTGAGGTTTATTCACCACACGCCAGCGGATTTATGATCAGAACGAAGATTATAGCGGTTCCTTTCATGTTGGCATCCATCTGTATTTTTTATGCAATGTTTTTGAGTATAGTGGTTTTTTTGGGTGGGCTATGGTTGATGCTCTATCATCATTATATAAATCTCGTGTTCTGTGCGGTATAGGTGTCCGACATGATTTGTTGGACAGATATTACGAGCATTTCCTAGAAAGTCTTTTAATCACTTTGAGTGATTCGATTTATGTAGGCTAATTAACACTAAAGAGTATTTGATGACACTAACTTTTAGTGATTGATATCATGTAGTAATATGAACCTGATCCCTTCTCCTTCCGTCTGCCCTGTTCACATGTGACTTAACATCACGGAATGAAGGTGTTTTTATCATCATTACATAAATCTCGTGTTTTGTGCGGTATAATTGTCCAACATGATTTGTTGGACAGAAGTTACAAGCATTCCCTAGAAAGTTTTTGAATCACTTCGGTGATCCGATTTATGTAGGCGGTTTAACACTAAACAGTATTTGATGACATTAACTCCTAGGGATTGATATCATGTAGCAATATGAACCTGATTCCTTCTCCCTCCGTCTGCCCTGTTCACATGTGACTTAAACAGAGTGAAGGCGTTTTTAATTATCGAATTAATTTTGCCTCAAAAATATACAGATTTGGAGCTGTAGTATGATGGATTCTTGTTATGACTGAGGATGTCTTATATTTAACTTCTAGTGATTGATATCATGAAGCAATATGAACCTGATCCCTTCTCCCTCCGTCTGCCCTGTTCACATGTGACTTATACAGAGTGAAGACGTTTTTAATTATTGAATTAATTTTGCCTCAAAATATACAGATATGGAGTTGCAGTATGATGGATTCCTGTTATGACTGAGGATGTCTTACATTTATACACACTTTGATTACCATTTTTGATCGAACGCTGGTCTTTATTTTTGCACAGCAGAGATGACTGATTGCTGAGCATGCACAGTAGAGCTCTGTGATCGTAGCTGGAACCTGGAGTGTGGTGAACTTTCCTCCTTCACTTTTCTATTGTAATAACAATGATTGTTATATTATTGATGATGATGTATTAAAGATGTATTACACATTGTAGTTTTGCACGTTTTTGAAGAGTATATAACTATTTGATGTATGTCATTAAGACTAATGTATGCTTCACCTGGGAGACCAGATTCACGATGTTCACTGGTTGGAATGGGCCATGTGATCATTTGTATTCACCCATTTATAACGATGTTTTTAGACATAATGTTAGGCTTGACAAAGACCCTTCACTCACTATGGGTCGAAACGTTGCTTGTCGTTTGTGGATGTCTTGACAATAAAACCACTTTGATGATTTGAAGACGTGTGCTGTTGTCCTACTACTTCTTTGGATATACATCGTGCTGGAGTGGGTTTGCCTGGCTTGACAGCGTGCACCGCACCATACTCGGGACTAGTGCTGCTTCAAAAATCTCCTTTTTTCTGACAGTACTGGGAAATGTCATAAATTAGAATCTAATTTATAATATTTCCTGATTCGTGAAGAAATGTAAAAAATTAGAACAATGTTTAATCACCTACACACTAACTGTTTAACTAAAAAAATAATAATTTTCTAGCGACACATTCCCTCTGACAAACCTCCCAATTCACTTTCTAATATCATTATTACTGACCTCTGGTAACACCTCCTGGAATTTCCTCCTCCACTTCACTGTTACACGGTGTATCGCCCCTCACCCGCTCCTCTTCATCCTCCGCTTTATTATTAGTCAGATCTTCCCCCTGATATCACATATGTAACAATTCAGTACAATACAGCAGAGAGCGCGAAGAATCTAACAGATCAACATAAGAAAACACCAAAATCTATGACCACATCTATGACCGCAGGACCATAAAGCTCCACACCCCCCTATATAGATCTGGTATAGGGCTCAGCTTCATCTACCTGATGATTCTCTGGGACATTGTGATTTTCCTCTGGACAGTCCTGGGAATACAGAGGACTGGGACATCTCTCTGGTGGATTTCTCCTACTGGATCCATCTGTAGGAAACACACAGTGACTGAATACATGACTACTGTATATCTGTCTATATATCACACACTTCTCTCTACACTTCTAGGTTTACTGATCAGAGCCGAGATTACAATGTTGAGGTCCTCACTACCTGTATCGCTGTTCCTGCACCTTGTAAGCCGCAGGCCTAAAGTAGACTGTGACCTACCAGAGAGAATGGCGGGACGCTGACGGCTCTCTGCTCCGCCATAGTATTTAACTGTATCTGCGTCCTGTGGATGAGGATACACATGAAAGTGGCGGGACACAGGGCGCCTCTATATCGAGAGTTCCCTACAACCAAAAAAACACTGTCTGGGTGTTACTTGATTATTAGTCTCTTACAGCCTGTGTACACCTCTGTAGGCAATATTGTCTATACATTATTATTAACCCCTTCACGACAGCCATACGGCTATATACGTTCCAACTGCTGATGCCCCGGGCAGTTGGCACATATATAAACGTTGGCAGAATGGAACAGAATTTAGTGTGTGCAGCGCTGCACTTTCACGTCTGCCGGCTCTCTCCACAAGTGCCAGAACATCTCCCCCTTAGTTTCATCAATCTTAGATGCCAAACCCCAGAAAAAAAAACCTTATCCCCCCCTGTAGGAAGTGCCACACACCCCTGTAGACAGCGCCACTGAAGCTCCCTCTAGGAGCGGAATCCCTTGCCAGACCATTGCTGTCATATTTGGCCGGGAATTGTGTTCCTAGAGGGAGCCCCTGAAGTCTCAGTCCATACATGGACAGGTACAGTGATGCCAGGGACTGCTCCAGGAGTGGAATCTACAGCTTATTTAAGAGAGGATCCTTTCTCAAATCGGACGTGCCACTTTAAGGGTATGTGCACACGGGGCGGATAAGCTGTAGATTTTCTACAAAGTATTTCATTGCAGGAAAATCTGCAGCGTGTTACAGCAGCAGCAATGAGGATGAGATTTCAACAAATATCATCCACACGCAGCGGAAAAAACACGCAGAAAAGAAGTGCGGTGAAGATTCTCAAAATACAATGTGTCAACATCTCCTGTGAAAATGCTGCGGAATCTCCACACAGAAAATCCGGTCAGAAGTTCCGCAGTGTTTACACGGTTATACTGACATTATATAGTAAACTATTATACTGCCGGAGTGTGCCGATGATAATACAAGTCATGTAGAAAGACGATTATCGGCACTCCGGCAGTATAATAGTTTCCTATATAATGTCAGTATAACCGGAGGTTCTCTTTAATATTACAAGTTATGGTACTAGATTCTGGAGACGGGACGGTGATCCAGAGATTTATTGTGATTTCCAGATTTGGAGTCGGGGGAGGAGTTTTTCCCCTAATGAGACAATTGTCATCCACCTCATGGGGGGTTTTATCTTCCTCTGGATCGACACGGTCGGATTATAGGTTGGACTTGATGGACTTGTGAGTTTTTTCATCCTTAGTAACTATATAACATAGAATGTATGGGAAGGTTGTAACGATCTTCTTAAATGGTGATTATTAAAAGTTAGTTTTTAGTCTCTAACCTTTACTGAATCCCTTTATATGAGTTTTGAGGACACTATTTTTTCTTAAATGATTTGCAGCCATTATCGGAGACCTGCAGAAGTTCTTCGTTTGTGAACTACTAGTCTAAAGCCGGTCATACACTCTAGATGTCAGGTGAACCATCGTTCCTCCCCTCCTCCATGTACATGAACGCTCGGTCGGGTGTGTATGTGTCTTCAATAGGGGAAAGTCGCTGCCAAACTCCTCTGATAGTGACTTATCTACTAACAAAAGGATCCGGCATGTTGAAATTCCACAGCCCGATCCTTCTCTCTCCGGACATCTGACGTCCGGGGAGAGTTGAGAAGTCGCCATATACATTAGAAAGTCAGCAGGTCCGGGCGACATACATCTAATGTGTATGACCAGCTTAGCACACTGGTGGAGAGTGATGACCGGCAGGAACATACACCTGGTACGACTGCCCATCCTCCACACTACAGATAAGCGGCATGTCACAGAACATGATTGTGTTGTTCCTCCACAGAAATGTGTACAGATGTGTAAAGTAATGGCCCCCACATCACAGATCTCCAGCAGCTGATCTCAATGTCTGTGGGGGGCTGATATTAACCCCTTCCAGCATCGCTCCTTAGATGTTCTGCACGGACAGGAGGTAAAGCAAGGAACGTGTGTTTGGAGCTCCGGCATCGGCCCCCAAGAAACGTCTGTCACATCCTCAGATTTTATCAGCAGGACCACAAAGGAAAAGCTGTCAATCATTCTGAGTGGGCGGGGGATGCAGGACTCACCGGCTTTCTCTAGGAGTCCTGGCAGAATGTAGAAGGGAACCGGTCAGTAGGTTTGCAGCCACTGAACCCCCAGCGTGTCGTTATGTAGATGGCGTTTAGTGTTCCAAACCTGCCAACGTCCAAACCCTCCGTTTCAGCAAAAGAAGTTACAAGTTACTGAGAGGAGTCCAGGAGAGGAGTCCGGCGGGAATGAGAGCATGAACATTACACACATGAAGCCGAGGACGGTGCACCTCGCCTTACTGCGCTCGTACAGTGTACTGCTCTGGGCTTCATTTGTGGCAAAAACAAAACCTGTCTGGTGAATGGAGCGCTCTGGATTTATTGGACAAATACAGGAAACATAAGGATCTAACGTGATGTGAAAAGAGCAGAAATTGTGGAGCTTCTACATTACACGTCATTGTACACACGTGTATATGTACTGAACATGACGATATTAAGACTTCAACATGGCCGCCAGTCCAGCCTGTGCCCCCAGTAATGCCAATATATATCTGTCTCTTCTCACCTTGTGATGTGCGTGGCCGGTAGTCCTCCATCATGACCTCCTGGTACAGATTCTTGTGTCCTTCTAGATACTCCCACTCCACCATGGAGAAATAGACAGTGACGTCCTGACACCTTATAGGAACCTGACACACACAATGATACAGTCATCACCCAGACACCTCCAGTGCTGTTACTGTAGAATTTCCCAGCATTCCCAGCAGTGTCACCTCTCCAGTCAGCAGCTCAGTCATCTTGTAGATCAGCTCTAAGATCTTCTTCTCATGTTTCCGGGAGTGAGGGGGAGGCTCTGTGATGGGGCTCTGACTACTGCTCCATCCTCCTGACTCGTGGATGATGGGAGTCGTACAGTCACCCGATGTCTTCTTCACTATTGTGTACTCCTGTGTATGGAGAGAGACACTTAGAGAACTGAACACAGTATTCCCCCCTCAGTAGAAAGAGGGAGATTGTGACCCCGCTGTATAGAGCTCTCGTAACCCCACATCTGTAATACTGGAGACCTCACCTACAAAAAGACATTGAGAAAATAGAACGAGGCCAAAACTAAAAAGGAAATAATATTGGGGGGACTAGATGGACCATGTGCTCTCCTCCTGCCGTCATCTTCTATGTTTCTATATAGATGTCATCCTGATCCTCCTGGTCATTCTCATTGCTCTACGTTACTATTGCTGCATTGGTGACATGACACATAACTGACCATATTGGTGGCTGATCTTCAGCTTTTCTGCTGGTGGCTTCTTGACGTCACTTGGAAGGTCTGGACGCTGTTATACAGGACACTGGATTCTTCCTATTACTTCCTATTATGTATTGTCCCTTCCCTATGTGTGACTTGTTCTATAATGTAGGAAAGTTTACCTCTCCGCTCAACAGGTAGATGATCTCCAAGGTGAAGTATAATATTCTTCTGCTCGTCTCATTCCTGTCCTTGTCCATCCTTGGTGGGTCACTCAGGAGAAGGAGCGTTGTGGAGGAGAAGATGAGAAAACTGGAGGAACTGGAGGATCTAGTACTGCAGACGTCTTTATGAAGAAAGGAGAAGATGGAAATCATCCAGGGGACAACATCATGTGTGACATACAGAACCTCACTTATTCATCATTGAGAGAAACATCTTCTCAGAGCCGTCACCACATAGAATAAAGGGGTATTCCCAACACGGACATTTCTCCACAGGATATGCCATAAATGTCTCGTAGATGCGGCTCCACCTCTGGCCGTGCTCGGATGTTTCTGGAACTCCTATACAAGTGAATGGAGAGAGTCGTGCACATGTGTGGTCACCTCTCCATTCATTCTCCGCCTGGATGCAGTCATCACCTCACCAGGCGGGTCGGGGGACCCCGTTCTCCACATAGAGGTGGGACCCCCATATATCAGACATTTATGGCAGATCTCTCAGGTGAGAAGAGTAAAATGAAGACATTTCCCCCCGGACAATGAAGACCTGACTCCTGACAACCTGACACATGGTGGATACTGGGGAGACATTGCTGACATCTCACAAGACGTGGTGCACACTATGCAGTCAGTGTTTGATATGAACTGTGAGGTTCTGCAGCAGCTGAGGTGACATATATAGGAAACATGCAGTGTAATCTCTTATGTTATAGCGCAGGTGGAGCGGAGCAGAGTGATAGTGTTTTGTGGGATAAGATTCAGTATAAACTTGATTTTACTCATTTAACCCCTTCCTGCACAAAACATTTACCGCTCAGGAGTTGTTCACATGACATAGGGAAGACCGGACACCTGCTGCAAAGGCCGGAGACCTGAGAGAACTATAAATTACCGCCATTTAACTACTTATATGCCGTGGTCAATAGTGGCCATGGAATCTAAGCTGTAAGAAAGAGGGGGTGGTCCTCCCTGGCATCGGCCCACCGCAACACGATCACGGGGTATAGATGGTTCTCATAGCAGCCGGGGGGGGTGTAATAAAGGTCCGCGATATACTGCGAGACATTACTATTACAGTGTATTGTACCAGTGATCTAATCATCACTGGTTCAAGTCCCAAAGAACAATAACAACAAATTTTTTTAAATAGTTAAATAAAGTTCATTTTTATCTAAAAAAAATGTAAAGTATAAAAAGTATAACGTGATTAAAAACTGCAGCTTGTCCAACAAATAATAAGCCCTCACTCCGCTACAGACGCAAAATTTAAAAAAGTTTTGGCTCCGAGTATACACAGTTGGCAACATTTGATTTGATTTTCCAGGGACACGTAGGGTGTTGCTTCTGTGGCGGGTGTGTCTTATGGTATGTGGCTTCTGTGGTGGGTGTCTTGAGGGGGTGGCTAATGGGGCGTAACTTTTCCCCCCAGAATTTCTGCATACAAATAAACAGACAAAAATGTCTGCACTAGTTTGGCTGACAGCTACTATGGTGGCTGGAATCTCTCTAGTTATCTGGTTGTTTACAGGCAGGTGTTGCCTCACTTTATCTCTAGGGGCGAGGGGATATGTGCTGAACACTACGGGTAGTGTAAAAATCAGCGTAGATAGTGCCACACTCATTGCCCCTTATAGAAGGTGCTCCACACTGCCCCAGTAAATATTACCACACTGCTCCCTGTAGATATCACCACACACGCTGCCCCCTGTAGATATCACCACACACGCTGCCCCCTGTAGATATCACCACACACGCTGCCCCCTGTAGATATCACCACACACGCTGCCCCCTGTAGATATCACCACACACGCTGCCCCCTGTAGATATCACCACACACGCTGCCCCCTGTAGATATCACCACACACGCTGCCCCCTGTAGATATCACCACATAGACTGACCCATGAGCGCTCTAACTGGGGATTCCGCTGACCGACGGAGCTCAGATGGCAGGGGCGGCTGCGCGCGGCGCAATCCACAGGGGCGGCTGCGCGCGGCGCAATCCACAGGGGCGGCTGCGCGCGGCGCAATCCACAGGGGCGGCTGCGCGCGGCGCAATCCACAGGGGCGGCTGCGCGCGGCGCAATCCACAGGGGCGGCTGCGCGCGGCGCAATCCACAGGGGCGGCTGCGCGCGGCGCAATCCACAGGGGCGGCTGCGCGCGGCGCAATCCACAGGGGCGGCTGCGCGCGGCGCAATCCACAGGGGCGGCTGCGCGCGGCGCAATCCACAGGGGCGGCTGCGCGCGGCGCAATCCACAGGGGCGGCTGCGCGCGGCGCAATCCACAGGGGCGGCTGCGCGCGGCGCAATCTAAAGGGGGGGGGGGTGTAACCCCGGCAGACATGAAAGTGCAGAGCTGCTCACACTGAAGCAGCACTACACACGTTAACCCCTTAACGACCACCGATAAGCCTTTTCACGGCAGTCATTAGTGGGCTTTATTCTGATGCAATAGCCGTTTCACAGGACAGGCAGTAATACACTGCAATACAAAAGTTGCAGTGTATTATAAAAGCGATCGGATGATCGCATATTAAAGTCCTCTAGTAGGACAAGTAAAAAAAAAAAGTTGAATAAAGGTAACCCCTTCGCGCTCCTGGACGTACTATTAGGTCATGGTAGCTGTATCTTTCACGCTCCATGACCCAATAGTACGTCACGGGAGTAACGGCCATTTCGGCCGTCTTCCCGACACATGCAGGAGCTGTGACAGCTGCTGTCTCATACAGCAGTTACCGCAGCTCCTACAGCGGGGACCGATCGCTGTGTCCCCGCTGATTAAGACCTTAAAAGCCGCGTTTAATAGCAACCGCGGCTTTTTAGCGGTTAAGCTACCACCGCCGGCCTGCTACACGAAAGCGGCTGGCGATGGTGGCTATGGCAACCAGACGCATAACAATGGCGCCCGGCTATGCCATCGACGGAAGCCTAGTGGGTCCTGACAGTCAGGACTGACTATGCTTGCGGTCAGTGAGTAGCTGTGTAGTGTAGTGCAGTGTATTAGAATAGCGATCAGGGCCTCCTGGCCTCAAGTGCCCTAGTGGGATAAAGTAAAAAAAAAGTTAAATAAAGTTGAGTAAAATTAAGAAAATAAAAGTTTTAAAAGTAATAAAAATCCCCCTTTTTCCCTTATCAGTCCTTTATTATTAAAAATAGATAAACAAATAAACTATACATAATTGGTATCGCCGCGTCCGTAACGCCCTGAGCTACACAATTATTCCGTTATTTATCCCGCACGGTGAACGCCATATAAGAAAATAACGGTAAACCATACCGGAATTAAAAAAATTGTGTCACTTCACCTCCCAAAAAATAAAATAAAAAGAGATCAAAAAGTCGCATGTACCTAAAAATGGTGCTGATCGAAACTACAGTTCGTTACGCAAAAAATAAGTCCCCCCACGGCTTTATTGATTGAAAAATAAAAAAGTTCTGGCTCTTAGAATAAGGTAACACAAAAAGTAAATGATTTTTTACAATAAGTATTTTATTGTGCAAACGCCATAAGACATAAAAAAACTATAAACATCTGGTATCGCTGTAATCGTATCGCCCCGCAGAATAAAGTGAATGTCATTTATAGCGCACGGTGAACGCTGTAAAAAAAATAAATAATAATTCTATAAAAAAAACAATAGTCGAATTGCTGTTTTTTCGTCACCGTGGCACTTAAAAGTAGAATAAAAACTGATCAAAAAGCCGCATGCACCCCATGAAAACTACAATGAATTCCTCAAGGGGTCTAGTTTCCAAAATAGGGTCACTTTTGGGGGGTTTCCAATGTTTTGGCACCACAAGACCTCATCAAACCGGACATGGTGCCTAATAAAAAGGAGGCCTCAAAATCCACTAGGTGCTCCTTTGCTTCGGAGGCCGGTGCTTCAGTCCATTACCGCACTAGGGCCACATGTGGGATATTTCTCAAAACTGAACAACCTGGGCAATAAGTATTGAGTTGCGTTTCTCCGGTAAAACCTTCTGTTTTACAGAGAAAATGGAATAAAAAGAATTTTCTGAAAAAAAAAAAATATGTAAATTTCACCTCTACTTTGCTCTAAGTTCCTGTGAAACACCTAAAGGGTTAATAAACGTTCTAAATGCGGTTGTGAATACTTTGTGGGGTCTAGTTTATAAAATGGGGTGTTTGATAGGGGTTTCTAATATATGGGCCCCTCAAAGCAACTTCAGAACTGAACTGGAACCTAAAAAAATAAATAAATGAGGCAATACTTCGCTTCTTACATTATACTGATAATGAGCCGTGCCCACCCCGAGATGACCCCAGTTTTGACCGTTTGTATAAACGGAGACCCCTATTAGACCATTTCAGTGCCCGGTTTTCCCAAGCGTACACCCCCGAGAAGTGTATTTCTATTGATGAGTCCTGGGTACATTTTAAAGGGAGGCTTCAATTCCGCCAGTACCTGCCGGGTAGGAGGGCAAGGTATGGTGTGAAGATGTATAAGCTGTGCGAGTGCATCAGTACCTACAAATTTAGGATATATGAAGGGAAGGACACCAGTATTCAGCCCCCAGAATGCCCCCCCTTACTGGGAGTTAATGCAAAAATTGTGTGGGATTTGGTGCACCCACTGCTGGACCAGGGTTACCACCTCTAAATGGATAATTTTTATACCAGCATCCCACTCTTCAAGTGCCTCGCTTCCAGAAGTCCTGCGGCATGCGGCACTGCTAGAAGAAATCTGAGAGGCGTCCCTAAGACACTGCTAGGGCAAACACTCAGAAGGGGTGAGTGCAGGGCACAATCCAGCAGCAACATATTGTGTCACGTACAAGGACAAGAGAGATATCACACCAGTACCCATGTACCTGTACGAGGTACCAGTACAGACACGCCCAAACCAGACTGCATCCTGGACTACAATAGGTACATGGGAGGGGTGGACTTGTCAGATCAAGTCCTGAAGCCCTACAGCGCCATGCGGTGTGGTATAAGAAGCTGGCCGTGAACATCATTATCAAGAACCCAATCTTTAGGGACCAAGAAGGGGGACACCCAGTACTTCTGGAAGCGGGGCCACACGCATCGCACCAGGGCAACAGTTTCCAGAAGAAGTTCCCCAAACTGGCAAGAAGGGAAAAAGTCAAAAGAGGTGCAAAGTCTGCTATAAGAGGGGGATAAGGAAGGACACAATATATCAATGTGACATGTGTCCCGAAAATCCAGGGCTCTGAATGAAAGTGTTTTAAAATTTATCATACATCCCTTAGATTTTTTATCTACCCTGGCGCACTCCGCACAGCTTATCCCCCTCATCTTTCAGTGTGTGCCCAGGCAGCTGATAACAGCCACATGTAGAGTATTGCCGTACCCGGGAGAACCCACATTACAGTTTATGGGGTGTATGTTTCCGGTGGCACATGCTGGGCACAATATATCGGACACTGACATGGCATATATATAGAAAAAATTGCAAATCTCACTCTGCACCATCTGCTGCGCATTATCTTTTACACAGTACCTGTGGGGTCAAAATGCTCATTACACCTCTAGATGAATGCCTTAAGGGGTGTAGTATTTGAAAACGGGGTCACTTCTCGGGGGTTTCAACTGTACTGGTACCTCAGGGGCTTCCGCATACATGACTTCGCACCAGAAAAGCTACAGTAGGCCAAATGGTGGTCCTTTCCTTCTGAGCCCTCTTATGGGCCCAAATGGCAGTTTATCACCACAAATGGGGTATTGCCGCACTTACGACAAATTGGACAAAAAAATGGGGTATTTTATTCCTTGTGAAAATAAGAAATTTTGATCAAAAAATACATCTTATTGGAAAAAATTAATTTTTTTAAATTTCACAGCCCAATTCAAATACGTGCTGTGAAAAAAACTGTGCAGTCAAAATGGTAACAACAACTGTAAATGAATTCCTTGAGGGGTGTAGTTTCCAAAATGGGGTCACTATTGGGGGATTCCTACTGTTTTGCACCTCAACACCTCTTCAAACCTGGCATGCTGCCTAAAATATATTCTAATAAAAAAGAGGCCCCAAAATGCACTAGGTGCTTCTTTGCTTCTAGGGCTTGTGTTTTAGTCCACGAGCGCACTAGAGCCACATGTGGGACATTTCTAAAAACTGCAGAATCTGGACAATACATATTTAGTAGTGTTTCTCTGGTAAAACCTTCTGTGTTACAGGAAAAAATAAATTGAATAAAATTGAAATTCAGCAAGAAAAATTAAATTTGCAAATTTCACCTCCGCTTTAATTCCTGTGAAATGCCTGAAGGGTTAAAAAAATAAATTCTAAATGCTGTTTTGAATACCTTGAGGGGTCTAGTTTTTAAAATGGGGTGTTTTATGGGGGTTTCTAATACATAGGCCCCTCAAAGCCACTTCAGAACTGAACAGGTACCTTAAAAAAAAGGCTTTTGAAATTTTCTTACAAATATGAGAAATTGCTGTTTATGTTCGAAGCCTTGTAACGTCCAAGAAAAATAAAAGAATGTTCAAAAAACGATGCCAATCTAAAGTAGACATATGGGAAATGTGAACTAGAAACTATTTTGGGTGGTATAACCGTCTCTTTTACAAGCAGATGCATTTGAATTCAGAAAAATGATATTTTTTCAACATTTTCTCTAAATTTTGCAATTTTTCACAAATATACACACTAAAGATATCGAACAAGTTTTACCACGAACATGAAGCCCAATGTGTCACGAGAAAACAATTTCAGAATCGCTTGGATAGGTTTAAGCATTCCGACTTTATTACCACATAAAGTGAAATATGTCAGATTTGAAAAATGGGTTCTGAGCTTTCAGGCCAAAACAAGGCTGCGTCCTTAAGGGGTTAATAAAAAAAAAAAAACCTGTGAAAAAAATATAAAAAAAATGAAAAACCCACTTTCTCCCCTTACAAAATGCTTCACTATTAGAAAAAACAAAATAAAGGGAAAAAGTTACACATATTTAGTATCGCCGCGTCCGTAACGACCCCGACTATAAAGCTATTACATTATTTAACGCGCACGGTGAATGCCGGGAAAAATAAAATAAAAAACAATGGAAAAATTGCTGTTTTCTGTGAATCCTGACTTTAAAAAAAAAGTGATAAAATGTGATCAAAAAGTCGAATCTGCTCCAAAATGGTACCAATAAAAACGACAAGTCGTCCCGCAAAAAACAAGCCCTTATACAGCTATGTCGATGCAAAAATAAAAAAGTTATAGCTCATCGAATGTGACGATGGAAAACTTAAAAAATGGCTTGGTCATTAGGGCCCAGAATGCAAGCAGGGGGAAGGGGTTGTCAAAAATATTTGAATTATCTTTATATGTGTGAACCTAAAAGTGCTATAGACAGTTGTCACTGGAGCTCACAGATCTGCTGACACAAGAGCCTACATGGGGGGATGGCTATTCTATTTCAAGTCGTTTAGTTTATGGCTTTGCATTTCAGCTGTTACAAAGGCAACGTGAGAAAACGTGCTGACATTGTATTTCTTATGGCTACAGATATATGTGGAGTTTTGGGATATTACCATATTTAGAATGTTCATGCTTTGCAAGTACGAGGTCACCACCTACTCTCATTTTCTTATAAATAAAGATGGATCGCCCCCTGTGGGCAGAGACTGTTTGAACACTGAAGCTGCGTGTCATGGTCTCTCCGGCCGGCCTCTCTCAGATCCACCATTGAGAGAGCATTCATTAATTTGGAACTCAGACAAATGCAGATAATGTCCAACGTTAATGGACAATGTAAATTCTGCAGCGACATTACTTGGGTGCTCGTCCGGGATTCTCAACACAGATCGAAGGCGACAATCGAAGGTGGATGACGGCTAAGATAACGGAGAACT
Source organism: Rhinoderma darwinii (assembly GCF_050947455.1). Classification (NCBI taxonomy): domain Eukaryota; kingdom Metazoa; phylum Chordata; class Amphibia; order Anura; family Rhinodermatidae; genus Rhinoderma; species Rhinoderma darwinii. The sequence goes on from NC_134687.1 coordinate 660,393,683, forward strand.
GCACACAAAACCGGTGAGTAAGAAATGTTATTCTTACTGTGCACTTCTCTCTTGTTTTAGCTGCCGTCCAGGTATTGTCTCTTTTGACTATTTGGGAACCATGAACACCATTTGTCTATGAGTTGTATGTATGAATTATAGGAATAGGCGTGTGAGTAGAAATGAATCTGTGAGTGTATCTGTGAGAGGCTGAGATAAGGGAGCGTTTGTTCTCTGATCCCAAAACATACAAAAACAACCAAATACCGAGAAAACACTAAACGGCCTGTCCGAAGTGTTCCCTCCGGCCCCTGGGTTTAGTATGTATTAAGATCAGGTAGCAAATTGATCCTTGCAGAAGTGACGGGTAACCATCCCCGCCCAAGTGATTGTTAGGACTTTCGCGTATCCAGACTGTGACCCATAGGAGGCGCACCTGACCGGAAGTAAGAGTATGTATGTGGGCTAATCCTCGGACGCCCGAACTGAATGACTTGTTTATATTTAAGTAACATCTCTGTGACTAGAAAGTTTATAGAATATCTATGGGCGCCTGATCAGCAGAAGTGCATAGGGAACCCCCATGACAGACTAAAGGATTTAGCAGAGTGCGTTGGTTCCTGGAGAAAAAAAATAAATAAAAATATATAAAAAGCAGGAACCCCAATGACAGACTAAATATAGGCTGAAGGGTTAAGTAGGCCAGGAAAATAGACTGAAGAGTTAGTGCGGATGTGGCCAGCTTTGTCTTGACCCTGATAACTTGCTGCAGCGTGACTTCACACAGCAAAAGAAAAAGTCGTCAGGATAAGGTTGGCTACATTAGTAAGTCTGGGATTTAGCAGAGGGCATGGGGAAATCTGGATCGAAGTATGCCCGAGGTAAAGTGCTGGCCAGCCGGGAATTGGGGCATAACACCCAAGGTACAGGGTGTGGTAAAACAGCAGCAGATATTGTTAGGAAACTAAGTGGGAAAAGGTTTAGTTTAGAACCTAGAGAAAATAACGTAGAAATCGAGAATGTCCAAGCAGGGTAGTTTTCAGCTTAACTGGATGGGATGGTTTCTTGAGAGATGATGGGCCCCGGATTAATAGACAGAGTTGCAGAGAACAGATAGAAATTATTGAATGTACCAGATAAAAAAAAAAAACACAACAAAAAATAAATAAATACTAGGAAACACAGTTGTCAGTAAGAATTAACCGGCGTCTAATTCTATAGATAGAGACATTCCAGTAGAAAATAATGTGCCAACGTATAATCTTCTATGTACAGCTTTATAAACCAAAGGTTTCCAGAAACAAGAGGTTTCCAGGGGTGACAGGCGATCAGTTATTAGCCATACATAGAGAGAAAGGCGTCATCAGAATTCATAAAGGAATCAATTAACTCTTCACTTCCTAAAAAGGAAACATTGGGTGAAATGTTCAGGGATTATTGATAGAGAGATAGACGTGGATTAGGAATTGGCTAGAAATAGAGTTAAAGCCAATAGGATAATTTTAAGTGTAATGACCCCGGATTGTAGAAGAAGTGAGATTGATAAAGTGAAGATTCTTATGGATTTCTATCCAGATATGATTGTTGGAATATTCTGTATATCATCTGTCCTGAATTGTCACTAATGAAATTTCCTCTCGTTATAGGAGTTTTCCAAGACATTTTAAACAATACTGTAAATCTTTTTCCTTTTTGGTTTATTTAACAGTCATTTTAATAATTGCATGGAATGTCTAACAAGATATATTGTTAATCTATAGTAACCGTGTTAGACTAATAGAACTAGTGATAAGAGAAGAACGTGTTACTTACAAGAGCAGGCCTCAGATATCCACTATGGGGGAAAAAAAACATGTGAAGAGGTTTTGTCATTGATTGACAGGAGCACATGGTGACATTTTGACCTTGTAGCTCATAAGTTTTAGCTAGTAAGGGGTTAATGCTACATTCTCTGTTATCTGTAGTATAGCTGTGTCTGCAGAAAGTGCACATGTGATGCAAGATAAGAACTGTAATTTAAAGATTAAAAAAAAAAAAAGAGAAAGAAAAAAAGCCTGATAAAATCACAGGATTGAGTATTATATGTTTTTATGTTTATATGTTATATGTTACGTTATATGTGTTTCATGTGTCGACCCCAGTGAAAAAATGTGACTTTCATGTTTAAATTTAATACGATGCCCATTACTAAATGAAGATTATAGTTCATTGGATGAATAATCCAAGAATAGGAGTTTATACACAGTCACTCTAGTTATATACTTGTTTTACATAAGGTCACACACAAAAGGTATATAATGTGTGAGATTGGATTCTCAGTACTGAGAGTGTCTGGGAACAGCTGGTGCTGTGAGTGACTGGTGTGTGAGTGACTGGTGCTGTCAGTGACTGGTGCTGTCAGTGACTGGTGCTGTCAGTGACTGGTGCTGTCAGTGACTGGTGCTGTCAGTGACCGGTGCTGTCAGTGACCGGTGTGTGAGTGACTGGTGCTGTGAGTGACTGGTGCTGTGAGTGACTGGTGCTGTGAGTGACTGGTGCTGTCAGTGACTGGTGCTGTCAGTGACTGGTGCTGTCAGTGACTGGTGCTGTCAGTGACTGGTGTGTGTGTGTGAGTGACTGGTGTGTGTGTGTGAGTGACTGGTGTGTGAGTGACTGGTGCTGTGAGTGACTGGTGCTGTGAGTGACTGGTGCTGTGAGTGACTGGTGTGTGAGTGACTGGTGTGTGAATGACTGGTGCTGTCAGTGACTGGTGCTGTCAGTGACTGGTGCTGTCAGTGACTGGTGCTGTCAGTGACTGGTGCTGTCAGTGACTGGTGCTGTCAGTGACTGGTGTTGTCAGTGACTGGTGCTGTCAGTGACTGGTGCTGTCAGTGACTGGTGCTGTGAGTGACTGGTGTGTGTGTGAGTGACTGGTGTGTGAGTGACTGGTGCTGTGAGTGACTGGTGCTGTGAGTGACTGGTGCTGTGAGTGACTGGTGCTGTGAGTGACTGGTGCTGTGAGTGACTGGTGCTGTGAGTGACTGGTGCTGTCAGTGACTGGTGCTGTGAGTGACTGGTGTTGTGAGTGACTGGTGTGTGTGTGAGTGACTGGTGTGTGTGTGAGTGACTGGTGTGTGTGTGAGTGACTGGTGTGTGTGTGAGTGACTGGTGTGTGCGCTGAACTATTTTTAAAAGGAAATGGTTTCTTTGAAATCACCACATGAGAAGTGATTCAACAAGAAAGATTTTTTTATGTCATTATTACATTTTAGTTTATTATTATTTGATATTAGAAGTTTCTATTGGCATATGATGACACATATAGTGCACGATATGTTTCATCATTTGTCTTAATAGATTGGTTTATTTAATAATTGACATAAACTAATTAAGGAAACAAATATTTAGCAAGCCTCTTAATTATAAGAGTATCCTTTCTGGTTAAAGAGGCTCTGTCACCGGATTTTGCAACCCCTATCTCGTATTGCATGTGATCGGCGCTGCAATGTAGATTACAGTAACGTTTTTATTTTTAAAAAACGAGCATTTTTGGCCAAGTTATGACCATTTTTGTATTTATGCAAATGAGGCTTGCAAAAGTACAACTGGGCGTGTTGAAAAGTAAAAGTACAAGTGGGCGTGTATTATGTGCGTACATCGGGGCGTTTTTAATACTTTTACTAGCTGGGCGCTCTGATGAGAAGTAACATCCACTTCTCTTCACAACGCCCAGCTTCTGCCAGATCACGCTGTGACGTCACTCACAGGTCCTGCATCGTGTTGGCACCAGAGGCTACAGTTGATTCTGCAGCAGCATCAGCGTTTGCAGGTAAGTAGCTACATCGACTTACCTGCAAACGCCGATGCTGCTGCAGAATCATCTGTAGCCTCTGGTGCCGATGTGTCCTCGCTCGTCTGACACGATGCAGGACCTGTGAGTGACGTCACAGCGTGATCTGCCAGAAGCTGGGCGTTCTGAAGAGAAGTGGATGATACTTCTCATCAGAGCGCCCAGCTAGTAAAAGTAGTAAACACGCCCCGATGTACGCACATAATACACGCCCACTTGGACTTTTACTTTTAAACACGCCCACTTGGACTTTTGCAAGCCTCATTTGCATAAATACGAAAATGGTCATAACTTGGCCAAAAATGCTCGTTTTTTAAAAATAAAAACGTTACTGTAATCTACATTGCAGCGCCGATCACCTGCAATACGAGATAGGGGTTGCAAAATCTGGTGACAGAGCCTCTTTAATGATGGTATATACACATTACATATACACATGACGCACACGCACGCACGCACACAGTAACATATTGGGAATATATTTTATGAAATGAAAATGCAAATAAGATGACAGCATTCACAGGAGCTGTTGTCACGTTTATGGTGTCAGATTCCTGTCCAGTCAATCTTATAGTTTCTGACATCCTTGCAGCAATTCAGGTTGTCATCCAATATAAGGCTGATGGACAGATTGAAGTTACTGATGATATGCAGAATTTTGTGTGTGCTGCACTCTATGGGGATTGCACTGAGATGAAGACCTCACATCTCAGGCCTTGAGGGCGGTCCTGTCCTCCTTCTGGGCGCAGGGTAAACAGACGTAGGACGCATGTCTGTGGCCCGTGACTTAAAATTGTTTGCAAACAGCCCCAAACCTCAGTTGAAGCAGCGCCCTCCGAGCCTCCCACAGTTGACAAGTATTGATAACCAGATAAGACAGTATTTGGAGGCCGGGGTACTGAAGAAACGTGTATGTTCTTATAATAAGCCCCTCTCCCTCAGAATGCCAAACAGCATTGTACCTTCCGTCTTGTATCTGTGTAGTAGCAGCAGTGGCTCTACTCAAAGACAAGACAACAGACACAGTGCTAAGATTAGCCTCTAGTTCTCAGGGGGCCCCATGCGGTTAGTGAGATTCTTCATCAAACACACACTAGGCATATGTCTACAAAGTATAAGACCAGTCTCATGGCCCCATATAAAACGAACCATACATTGATGTACAGTACAGTATTACAGTGTTGAACCCTACTACATTGCTTCCGCAGGGTTCAACAGAGGAGGAAGAGAAGAATATATGGTCAATGGGGGACTTGAGGGAATGGGATAAGTCACAGGAAACAGCAGGCCATGAATTTCCAGCCTGGTGGGAAGTTGATTTCTCAGCACATTTGATTCCCCAGTACACAGGTCACCAACATAATTGTCTTGAATGACAACAGAGATAAAAACATTAGAAAATGTAACAAAGGATCCAATATCTAATCCAGCTTTTGAGTTTCTTTTGTAGATGGTTCCAGGTACCACCATGAAGGAGGCTACAAGACTGGGTATATACTGTCACCACCGAAACAGAGGTAAGAAAGTAACAACCACTCCCATGCTCCGTGTCAGCACAGGAGGTGGCGGTGAAGGTACTCGCTGAGGTGTGTAGACTGACTGAAGGCAAATATATATATATATATATATATATATATATATATATACACTGACTCTAGATATGCTTTTGGTATTGCACATGATTATGGCCTAATCTGGAGGAGCAGAGATTTTGCTGGATCCACGGTTAAACCCATAATGTTGAGAGAGTGAGAGAACTGTTTGAGGCTCTGACACTGCCAAAGCAGGCAGGTATATGCAAAGTGCAAGCTCTTACTAAAGTGCAAGCTGCCCCCGAAGCGAGGGGAAACAGACTAGTAGACAAGGGTGCAAAAGCTGCGGCTCTCATGTCCCTCATAGAGGAGGACGTAGTATTCTTGACCAGCAAAGCATCTGGTGCCATAGACACGATAATATTAAGCAGACTACTAAGTCAAGCCATATAAGAGGAAAAAGGACATTGGCAGACAAAAGGTGCCAGTGAAGGGGAGGATGGAATATGGAAGGTGGGTAACAGGATGTGCCTACCCAGAGTCCGCTTCCCCATGATAACCCAACTAATGCACGGACCAATGCAGGTGTCAAGAGAAGGAATGTGTGCCATGGTGACCAAATGGTGGGTACCCCCGGGGTTTCAACAAGTGCTGCTGCCAGATTTGTCCAGAGGTGCATGATATGTGTCTGCCATAACATAGGCAAAACTGTGCGGGTTGCAAAAAGGCATATGGTAAAGGCAGACTACCCATATCAGCGATTGCAGATTGACTCAGTTACCAAAGGTGGGACAATATGAACATGTACCAGTCTGTGTAGATCTGTTGTCTGGGTGGCCTGAGGCGTGGCCAGTAACGTGGGCCACAGCAAAAGTAAAAGATGGCTCTCAGAAGTGGTGTGTAGATATGGGGTCCCTGAGATAATAGAAAGTGATAGAGGAATTCACTTTACTGGAGAGGAACTCCAAGACATCCTGCAGGTCCTGGGTATAGAGCAGCTTTTCACACCCCGTATCCCAGAGCAGTGGGAAAGTAGGAAGGTGGAATGGGACTTTTAAGTTAAAAATCCAGAAGGTCATGGCTGAAACCCCATAAACCATGGACTGAGCGCCTGCCTATTGCCCTCTGACCTCACCAGTTATGTGGGAGCTCTGAAGAAACAGCTCACGCCGATGTATAAATACGTTTATGATTCCATTCCAGAACCTAAGCGAAAGGAGGACATTGTTTACAGCCAGGGGACTGGGCCTGTTTAAAGAGACACCCTAAAGCACTAGAGCCACACTGTGACGTCCGCACCAAGTCCAGCTCACAACTTCCACATCCGTTACATTGGAAGGAAAGAACTTAGACACGCCGGTCACTGCTGACAGGTCCTCAATCACGAGGCTGAACTGTGAGTCTCGCCAAGCTCCAGCTGACCACCATCTTCTCCGTCATCTCTACTTTACCTACTGTCTAAATGATGAGCTAGAAGAAGAGTTTAATGACAAGTTTATCAAACATCAACTGATATCCGTATCGACTAAATTGCTGGACTATTGTATATGTCTCCATTCAAAAACGATGCCATATGTGAAGATAAATGAGGTTATTGCCTTGGCCTTGCGGTCCCATCTCTTTTCCCTAGCGCTTAACCCTAACTCTCCTGGAGTTGTTCCTCTTGTAATAGCAGCGTGGGCATTGGTTCCCTGTCTGTTTAAACCGTGTAAGATATTCAAAGAGGGAAGCGCTGTGGAAAACAGATCTCAGGCCAGGAATACGGCCGTCCATGATCATCTGATACCCCAATGACACCGTGTGATGTGTAAACAGAGGTCAGGTTAATAAAAATGACAAGTTGTTTGATGCTGTAAACCTCATCGGCTGTGAGGGAAGAGACACAATATATGTATAGTCTGGGGATAAAAGCAACTGGCAGCTCCTAGTGCTCAGAGAGAGCTAGAAAATGGATGACGCAGGGTCTAGAGGGTGTAAAACGAGGTAATCTAACTAATAAAGAGGGTGGTATCGATGAAAGCCACCGGACGGGACATGATCTTGTTCTCCTGGATTGCAGGAGTGTTAAATCACTCCAGGGATGTGCTTCAACCCAACATATACGTCATATATGTGGGTACGAGGCATATAAGTGGTTGCCACCCAGGAGACCAGGAGTATGTACCTTAGCTAGACTACAACCAGCTACTTAGATAGAGATATATTATGTAACATGTTTGATTGCAAAAGTATCAGCAGTTAAGAAAATAGCACAGGATACTAAAGTGCATGAGGTCCAGACCACCCTAAGAACCGAGGTGGGAGGAAACATTCAGAGCCACCTGTGTACGTGACACTAAATACTTCCATACCTGATAAAGTGATCTGTCAAGCCGTAGAAAACCACCAAGATAGATGGTATTGCCCGAATTGTGAAACCTGTAATTCCCTAAATCTTCAGGTGTGTACAGTATGTAACGCTGTACGCGCACCTATTGCTAGACACGTATACTGAGTATTCATCTCGCGGTGAATGGCACACGGTGCCCTGGATTAGGGGAGCTAACCAGAACGTAATCTCGGGTGAATATTCTAATACATGGCTAAGCAATTTTATGTTCAAAAGAAGGGAATTGTCAAAAATATTTTGATATCTTTATGTGTGAACCTAAAAGTGCTATAGACAGTTGTCACTGGAGCTCACAGCTCTGCTGACACAAGAGCCTACATGGGGGGATGGCTATTCTATTTCAAGTCGTTTGGTTTATGGCTTTGCATTTCAGCTGTTACAAAGGCAACGTGAGAAAACGTGATGACATTGTATTTCTTATGGCTACAGATATATGTGGAGTTTTGGGATATTACCATATTTAGAATGCTCATGCTTTGCAAGTGCGAGGTCACCACCTACTCTCATTTTCTTATAAATAAAGATGGATCCGCCCCCTGTGGGCAGAGACTGTTTGAACACTGAAGCTGCGTGTCATGGTCTCTCCGGCCGGCCTCTCTCAGATCCACCATTGAGAGACATTCATTAATTTGGACCTCATAGACAAATGCAGATAATGTCCAACGTTAATGGACAATGTAAATTCTGCAGCGACAGGGTTAAATCCCATTCCAGGCTGCCAACGTATATATACGTAACAACTGCATGGTGAATCGGCAGTTCGAACCTATATAGCCATATACCTGTAGTGAAGGGGTTATGGACAAAACTATTTTTAGCTTTAACCAATTACCACTGCAGCCAGTTTAAAGTTAAGGGAGAAGCACTTCTTAAATGCGACGTGTCACTTTAAGGGTATGTACACACGGGAAGGATTAGCTGCAGATTTTCTGCAACAAATTAAATTGCGGGAAAATCTGCAGCAGAAAACACAGAAAAGAAGTGCGGTGCAGATTCTCAATCTACAACACGTCAATATCTTCTGTGAAAAAGCTGCAGAATCTCCACACAGATTCCGTCCCGCAGTGTTTACACCGTGTGTGGACGGAACATAAGTGGGAAGAAGATTTTACTCTCCAAGTCATTGTGAGATTGTTTTTCAGAACACGTTGTACTTTATATTAGTGGTAAATTGTGCTCCATACATTCTGTGTTACATAGTTACTAAGGATGAAAAAAGTCACAAGTCCATCAAGTCCGACCTATAATCCCACCGTGTTGATCCAGAGGAAGACAAACCCCCCCCCCATGAGGTGGATGACAATTGTCTCATTAGGGGAAAACTCCTCCCCGACTCCAAATCCGGAAATCACAATAAATCCCCGGATCACCGTCCCGTCTCCAGAATCTAGTACCATAACTTGTAACATTAAAGAGAACCTCCGGTTATACTGACATTATATAGGAAACTATTATACTGCCGGAGTGTGCCGATAATCGTCCTTCTACACGACTTGTATTATCATGTTTACTTCTAACTACAGCACAGACTGCCCATAGTCCGCGCTGCCGGCTGCCCATAACTCTGCATTAGGAGACAGAGGGGCCGCCAGCGCTGTAAAATGTAATCTGACCACTAATGCAGAGTTATGAGCAGCCGGCAGCACGAAGCGTAGGGATCTAACGCAATGTAAAAGGAGCCGAAATTGTGGAGCTCCTACATTACACGTCATTGTACACACGTGTATATGTACAGCACATGACGCTATTAAGACTTCAACATGGCCGCCAGTCCAGCCTGTGCCCCCAGTAATGCCAATATATATCTGTCTCTTCTCACCTTGTGATGTGCGCGGCCGGTAGTCCTCCATCATGACCTCCTCGTACCGATCCTTGTGTCCTTCTAGATACTCCCACTCCTCCATGGAGAAATAGACAGTGACATCCTGACACCTTATAGGAACCTGACACACACAATGATACAGTCATCACCCAGACACCTCCAGTGCTGTTACTGTAGAATTTCCCAGCATTCCCAGCAGTGTCACCTCTCCAGTCAGCAGCTCAGTCATCTTGTAGATCAGTTCTAAGATCTTCTTCTCATGTATCCGGGAGTGAGGGGGAGGCTCTGTGATGGGGCTCTGACTACTGCTCCATCCTCCTGACTCATGGATGATGGGAGTCGTACAGTCACCCGATGTCTTCTTCACTATTGTGTACTCCTGTGTATGGAGAGAGACACTTAGAGAACTGAACACAGTATTCCCCCCTCAGTAGAGAGGGGGAGATTGTGACCCCGCTGTATAGAGCTCTAGTGACCCCACATCTGTAATACTGGAGACCTCACCCACAAAAAGACATTGAGAAAATAGAACGAGGCCAAAACTAAAAAGGAAATAATATTGGGGGGACTAGATGGACCATGTGCTCTCCTCCTGCCACCATCTTCTATGTTTCTATATAGAGGTCATCCTGATCCTCCTGGTTCCTTGTCATTCTCATTGCTCTACAACATTACTATTGCTGCATTGGTGACATGACACATAACTGACCATATTGGTGGCTGATCTTCAGCTTTTCTGCTGGTGGCTTCTTGACGTCACTTGGAAGGTCTGGACGCTGTTATACAGGACACTGGATTCTTCCTATTACGTATTATCCCTTCCCTATGTGTGACTTGTTCTATAATGTAGAAAAGTTTACCTCTCCGCTCAACAGGTAGATGATCTCCAAGGTGAAGTCTAATATTCTTCTGCTCATCTCATTCCTGTCCTTGTCCATCCTTGGTGGGTCACTCAGGAGAAGGAGCGTTGTGGAGGAGAAGATGAGAAAACTGGAAGAACTGGAGGATCTAGTACTGCAGACGTCTTTATGAAGAAAGGAGAAGATGGAAATCATACAGGGGACAACATCATGTGTGACATACAGAACCTCACTTATTCATCATTGAGAGAAACATCTTCTCAGAGCTGTCACCACATGGAATAAAGGGGTATTCCCAACACGGACATTTCTCCGCAGGAGATGGCAGAAATGTCTGATAGATGCGGCTCCACCTCTGGGTGACTTGTTAGGTGGTTCCTGTAACGCCTATAGAAGTGAATGGAGACACAATCTGCTCAGCTCCTCCTGCTATATAATAGGCTGCCAACAGATCAGACTTGATGCCCTTTATGAATTAATACACCCCTTATATAAAAGTTTTTACAGATATTAGAAGTTTCCTCAGAGATCCTGGACCTTCAAAGACATCTAAATTTCAATATTGACCTATTCCTTCTAGATTGTTTTACCACAGTTCATGAAAATCGGCCGCCGAGTGTGCACGCGCTGGAGGTCACATCTTACACACAGACTTCTGTCAAGTGCGACTTGTCCTCCACCTTCTACATTACTCTGTGCTCCTCCTTCTAGACCTGTCCTCTGCTTCTACATTACTCTGTGCTCCTCCTTCTAGACCTGTCCTCTGCTTCTACATTACCCTGTGCTCCTCCTTCTAGACATGCCCTCTGCTTCTACATTACTCTGTGCTCCTCCTTCCAGACCGGTCCTCTGCTTCTACATTACTCTGTGCTCCTCCTTCCAGACCTGTCCTCTGCTTCTACAGTACTCTGTGCTCCTCCTTCTAGACCTGTCCTCTGCTTCTACATTACTGTGCTCCTCCTTCTAGACCTGTCCTCTGCTTCTACATTACTCTGTGCTCCTACTAGACCTGTCCTCTGCTTCTACATTACTCTGTGCTCCTCCTTCTGGACCTGTCCTCTGCTTCTACATTACTCTGTGCTCCTCCTTCTAGACCTGTCCTCTGCTTCTACATTACTCTGTGCTCCTCCTTCTAGACCTGTCCTCTGCTTCTACATTACTCTGTGCTCCCCCTTCTACATTACTCTGTGCTCCCCCTTCTAGACCTGTCCTCTGCTTCTACATTACTCTGTGCTCCTCCTTCTGGACCTGCCCTCTGCCTTCTACATTACTCTGTGCTCCTCCTTCTAGACCGGTCCTCTGCTTTTACAGTACTCTGTGCTCCTCCTTCTAGACCTGTCCTCTGCTTCTACATTACTCTGTGCTCTACCTTCTAGACCTATGGTTGTGTTCAGATAGCACCGGTATCTTTGGGTGCTCTAGAAAGGGTCCCAACCCGGATGTACGTTAAGAATTGTAGTCTGCACACCTTGATTGTGTTCAAAATTAAATTTATTTGTTTCTCAGGATAAATGCCAGAGGCTGTATGTGCAACGTCAACGTTTCGGTCGTGAGACCTTCGTCGGGCACTGAGCCGTACTGGGGACTTGATCGATCTGCGTGTACAATGCGTAGTAGAGCGGCTATAAGTTATATACGGCGGCTTACCGCTCTTTACGGGCGCCCATAAAGAGCGGTAAGCCGCCGTATAGAATTTATAGCAGCGCTACTACGCATTGTACACGCAGATCGATCAAGTCCCCAGTACGGCTCAGTGCCCGACGAAGGTCTCACGACCGAAACGTTGCACATATAGCCTCTGGCATTTATCCTGAGAAACAAATAAAATTAATTTTGAACACAATCAAGGTGTGCAGACTAGAATTCTTAACCTACCTTCTAGACCTGTCCACCACCTTCGACAGTAGACCACACCCTCCTGATACAAATTCTCTAGTCCCATGACATCACAGATTTGGCCCTCTCCTGGATCTCCTTATACCTTACCAACTAAACATTTAGTATCACTCACTCACACACACACACCACCACCACCACCACCTCGTCGTCCCACCCTCTCTCTATTAGTGTCCCTCTAGGGTCAGTGTCCTGGGACCCTTACTCTTCATCTAAACCTTTAGTGATATTTACCTCTCTGGTCTTGATGTTACCTCCCTGCTATCTACAGTGTATAACAGTTATCTCCTCCTTCACCTCCCGCTTCCTAAAGAGCAACATGGAGAAAACTGAATCATCTTTACCCCATCTCACTCACCCCCCCTTACCAGAACTATCAATCACAGGTAATGGCTCCATACATCTCCCCGTCTCACAGGTCGCTGCATTGGGATAACCCTAAGGGTATGTTCACACGAGGTCATTACGTCCGTAATTGACGGACATATTTCGGCCGCAAGTACCGGACCGAACACAGTGCAGGGAGCCGGGCTCCTAGCATCATACTTATGTACGACGCTAGGAGTCCCTGCCTCGCTGCCGGACAACTGTCCCGTACTGTAATCATGTTTTCAGTACGGGACAGTTGTCCGGCAGCGAGGCAGGGACTCCTAGCGTCGTACATAAGTATGATGCTAGGAGCCCGGCTCCCTGCACGGTGTTCGGTCCGGTACTTGCAGCCGAAATACGTCCGTCAATTACGGACGTAATGACCTCGTGTGAACATACCCTTAATGTCAAACGCCACAGCCAAGCGCTTCCCACTTCTTGCTGCCTCCACCTCAAACCCTCTAGAAGTCGGTCTTTCCTCCTCCTCCTCCTCTAGAAGTCGGTTTTTCCTCCTCCTCCTCTAGAAGTCGGTTTTTCCTCCTCCTCCTCTAGAAGTCGGTTTTTCCTCCTCCTCCTCTAGAAGTCGGTTTTTCCTCCTCCTCCTCTAGAAGTCGGTCTTTCCTCCTCCTCTAGAAGTCGGTCTTTCCTCCTCCTCTAGAAGTCGGTCTTTCCTCCTCCTCTAGAAGTCGGTCTTTCCTCCTCCTCTAGAAGTCGGTCTTTCCTCCTCCTCCACCTCTAGAAGTCTGTCTTTCCTCCTCCACCTCTAGAAGTCTGTCTTTCCTCCTCCACCTCTAGAAGTCTGTCTTTCCTCCACCACCTCTAGAAGTCTGTCTTTCCTCCTCCACCTCTAGAAGTCGGTCTTTCCTCCACCTCTAGAAGTCGGTCTTTCCTCCACCTCGAGCAGACATAAATGCCAGTACATATGCCCTCATCATCCACCGTCTAGACTACTCCACCATCCTCCTCTGTGGCTTCCCATCTAATACTATTACACCCTCCTACCCATTCTCACCTCTGCTGCAGGGGTAAATCTACCTCTCCCGTCATTCCACCTCTGCAGTCACTGGCTGCCCATTACCTACAAAATATAAAGAATGACATGAAAGGCTGTCAACATCCGGTCCCCTCCATACATCTCTGCCCTAAGCTCCCAATACCTCCCCACACATAATCTCCGGTCCTCACAAGAACTTCTTTGCTGTCCTGATGGATAGGTTATCAGTTGTCCGATCTTGGAAAACCCCTTTAATGTTCCCTATAATGTACTGGGAAAGAGAAAATGATTGTGGGGTGGAATAGCAGAAAAAGCAGTGACTCCTGTTGTTTTTTGGGTTTCATTTTTGCGGCGTTCACCATGCGGTATAAATCATGTTACCTTTAGGGCTTATTTAGACGAACGTATAATCGGTCCGTTCAACGCGAATGGGTTTAACACGCCTCGCACAGACCTATGTTAGTCTATGGGGCCGTGCAGACTGTCCGTGAGTTTCACGCAGCGGGTGTCCGCTGCGCAAGACTCACGACATCTTCTATATTACTGCATTTCTCGAGCATCACGCACCCATTGCAGTCAAATAGTGCGTGAAAATCACGTGCAGCACACGGAAGCACTTCCGTGTGACGCGCGTGATTCGCGCAAAAGCAGTAAAAATTATGAATGAAAACAGAAAAGCACCACGAGCTACAAACAGAGTGTCATAATGACGGTGGCTGCGCGAAAATCACACAGCCACGCATCATATGGTGATGACACACGGAGACGTTATGTACATTTTACGCAATGCTGCGGTTTTTTGCACGCGCAAAACACACACGCTCGTGTAAATCCAGCCTTATTCTCCGGGTTAATAAGATTACGATGACACCAAATTGATATATTTATCTCCTACAAAGAAAGAACGAGTTGTTCAAACAATAAAACAGTTTTGTGTCGCCGTATTGTGAGGGGTTTATATTTCCGGTGATTGCGCGGTGTGAGGGGGGGGTGTTTATATTTCCGGTGATTGCGCGGTGTGGGGGGTTTATATTTCCGGTGATTGCGCGGTGTGAGGGGTTTTATATTTCCGGTGATTGCGCGGTGTGAGGGGTTTATATTTCCGGTGATTGCGCGATGTGAGGGGGGGGGGGTTTATATTTCCGGTGATTGCGCGGTGTGGGGGGTTTATATTTCCGGTGATTGCGCGGTGTGAGGGGTTTATATTTCCGGTGATTGCGCGGTGTGAGGGGGGGGGTTTATATTTCCGGTGATTGCGCGGTGTGGGGGGTTTATATTTCAGGTGATTGCGCGGTGTGGGGGGTTTATATTTCCGGTGATTGCGTGGTGTGAGGGGTTTTATATTTCCGGTGATTGCGTGGTGTGAGGGGGGGGGGGGGGTTATATTTCCGGTGATTGCGTTGTGTGAGGGGGGGGGTTTATATTTCCGGTGATTGCGCGGTGTGAGGGGGGTTTATATTTCCGGTGATTGCGCGGTGTGGGGGGTTTTATATTTCCGGTGATTGCGCGGTGTGGGGGGTTTTATATTTCCGGTGATTGCGCGGTGTGAGGGGTTTATATTTCCGGTGATTGCGCGGTGTGAGGGGGTTTATATTTCCGGTGATTGCGCGGTGTGGGGGGTTTTATATTTCCGGTGATTGCGCGGTGTGGGGGGGTTTATATTTCCAGTGATTGCGCGGTGTGAGGGGGTTTATATTTCCGGTGATTGCGCGGTGTGGGGGGGTTTTATATTTCCGGTGATTGCGCGGTGTGGGGGGTTTTATATTTCCGGTGATTGCGCGGTGTGGGGGGTTTTATATTTCCAATGATTGCGCGGTGTGGGGGGTTTATATTTCCGGTGATTGCGCGGTGTGAGGGGTTTTATATTTCCGGTGATTGCGCAGTGTGAGGGGTTTTATATTTCTGGTAATTGCGCGGTGTGGGGGGTTTTATATTTCCGGTGATTGCGCGGTGTGGGGGGGTTTATATTTCCGGTGATTGCGCGGTGTGAGGGGTTTTATATTTCCGGTGATTGCGCGGTGTGAGGGGTTTTATATTTCCGGTGATTGCGCGGTGTGAGGGGTTTTATATTTCCGGTGATTGCGCGGTGTGGGGGGTTTATATTTCCGGTGATTGCGCGGTGTGGGGGGTTTATATTTCCGGTGATTGCGCGGTGTGAGGGGTTTTATATTTCCGGTGATTGCGCGGTGTGGGGGGTTTATATTTCCGGTGATTGCGTGGTGTGAGGGGTTTATATTTCCGGTGATTGCGTGGTGTGGGGGGTTTATATTTCCGGTGATTGCGCGGTGTGAGGGGTTTTATATTTCCGGTGATTGTGCGGTGTGAGGGGTTTATATTTCCGGTGATTGCGCGGTGTGAGGGGTTTTATATTTCCGGTGATTGCGCGGTGTGAGGGTTTTATATTTCCGGTGATTGCGCGGTGTGGGGGGGTTTATATTTCCGGTGATTGCGCGGTGTGAGGGGTTTATATTTCCGGTGATTGCGCGGTGTGAGGGGTTTATATTTCCGGTGATTGCGCGGTGTGAGGGGGGGGGTGTTTATATTTCCGGTGATTGCGCGGTGTGGGGGGTTTATATTTCCGGTGATTGCGCGGTGTGAGGGGTTTTATATTTCCGGTGATTGCGCGGTGTGAGGGGTTTATATTTCCGGTGATTGCGCGATGTGAGGGGGGGGGGGGGGTTTATATTTCCGGTGATTGCGCGGTGTGGGGGGTTTATATTTCCGGTGATTGCGCGGTGTGAGGGGTTTATATTTCCGGTGATTGCGCGGTGTGAGGGGGGGGGGGTTTATATTTCCGGTGATTGCGCGGTGTGGGGGGTTTATATTTCAGGTGATTGCGCGGTGTGGGGGGTTTATATTTCCGGTGATTGCGTGGTGTGAGGGGTTTTATATTTCCGGTGATTGCGTGGTGTGGGGGGGGGGGGGGTTTATATTTCCGGTGATTGCGCGGTGTGAGGGGGGTTTATATTTCCAGTGATTGCGCGGTGTGGGGGGTTTTATATTTCCGGTGATTGCGCGGTGTGAGGGGTTTATATTTCCGGTGATTGCGCGGTGTGAGGGGGGGGGTGGGTTTATATTTCCGGTGATTGCGCGGTGTGAGGGGTTTATATTTCCGGTGATTGCGCGGTGTGAGGGGTTTATATTTCCGGTGATTGCGCGGTGTGAGGGGGGGGGTGTTTATATTTCCGGTGATTGCGCGGTGTGGGGGGTTTATATTTCCGGTGATTGCGCGGTGTGAGGGGTTTTATATTTCCGGTGATTGCGCGGTGTGAGGGGTTTATATTTCCGGTGATTGCGCGATGTGAGGGGGGGGGGGGGTTTATATTTCCGGTGATTGCGCGGTGTGGGGGGTTTATATTTCCGGTGATTGCGCGGTGTGAGGGGTTTATATTTCCGGTGATTGCGCGGTGTGAGGGGGGTTTATATTTCCAGTGATTGCGCGGTGTGGGGGGTTTTATATTTCCGGTGATTGCGCGGTGTGAGGGGTTTATATTTCCGGTGATTGCGCGGTGTGAGGGGGTTTATATTTCCGGTGATTGCGCGGTGTGGGGGGTTTTATATTTCCGGTGATTGCGCGGTGTGGGGGGGTTTATATTTCCAGTGATTGCGCGGTGTGAGGGGGTTTATATTTCCGGTGATTGCGCGGTGTGGGGGGGTTTTATATTTCCGGTGATTGCGCGGTGTGGGGGGTTTTATATTTCCGGTGATTGCGCGGTGTGGGGGGGTTTTATATTTCCGGTGATTGCGCGGTGTGGGGGGTTTTATATTTCCAATGATTGCGCGGTGTGGGGGGTTTATATTTCCAGTGATTGCGCGGTGTGAGGGGTTTTATATTTCCGGTGATTGCGCGGTGTGAGGGGTTTTATATTTCTGGTAATTGCGCGGTGTGGGGGGTTTTATATTTCCGGTGATTGCGCGGTGTGGGGGGGTTTATATTTCCGGTGATTGCGCGGTGTGAGGGGTTTTATATTTCCGGTGATTGCGCGGTGTGAGGGGTTTTATATTTCCGGTGATTGCGCGGTGTGAGGGGTTTTATATTTCCGGTGATTGCGCGGTGTGAGGGGTTTTATATTTCCGGTGATTGCGCGGTGTGAGGGGTTTATATTTCCGGTGATTGCGCGGTGTGAGGGGTTTTATATTTCCGGTGATTGCGCGGTGTGGGGGGGTTTTATATTTCCGGTGATTGCGCGGTGTGAGGGGGTTTTATATTTCCGGTGATTGCGCGGTGTGAGGGGGTTTTATATTTCCGGTGATTGCGCGGTGTGTGAGGGGGTTTATATTTCCGGTGATTGCGCGGTGTGAGGGGTTTATATTTCCGGTGATTGCGCGGTGTGAGGGGTTTATATTTCCGGTGATTGCGCGGTGTGAGGGGTTTATATTTCCGGTGATTGCGCGGTGTGAGGGGTTTATATTTCCGGTGATTGCGCGGTGTGAGGGGTTTATATTTCCGGTGATTGCGCGGTGTGAGGGGTTTTATATTTCCGGTGATTGCGCGGTGTGAGGGGTTTTATATTTCCGGTGATTGCGCGGTGTGAGGGGGTTTATATTTCCGGTGATTGCGCGGTGTGAGGGGTTTATATTTCCGGTGATTGCGCGGTGTGAGGGGGTTTTATATTTCCGGTGATTGCGCGGTGTGAGGGGTTTATATTTCCGGTGATTGCGCGGTGTGAGGGGTTTATATTTCCGGTGATTGCGCGGTGTGAGGGGTTTATATTTCCGGTGATTGCGCGGTGTGAGGGGTTTATATTTCCGGTGATTGCGCGGTGTGGGGGGGTTTATATTTCCGGTGATTGCGCGGTGTGAGGGGGTTTTATATTTCCGGTGATTGCGCGGTGTGAGGGGGTTTTATATTTCCGGTGATTGCGCGGTGTG
Source organism: Rhinoderma darwinii (assembly GCF_050947455.1). Lineage (NCBI taxonomy): Eukaryota > Metazoa > Chordata > Amphibia > Anura > Rhinodermatidae > Rhinoderma > Rhinoderma darwinii. The sequence continues at coordinate 660,412,225 of NC_134687.1, forward strand.
GGGGGTTTATATTTCCGGTGATTGCGCGGTGTGGAGGGGTTTATATTTCCGGTGATTGCGCGGTGTGAGGGGTTTATATTTCCGGTGATTGCGCGGTGTGAGGGGTTTTATATTTCCGGTGATTGCGCGGTGTGAGGGTTTTATATTTCCGGTGATTGCGCGGTGTGGGGGGGTTTATATTTCCGGTGATTGCGCGGTGTGAGGGGTTTATATTTCCGGTGATTGCGCGGTGTGAGGGGTTTATATTTCCGGTGATTGCACGGTGTGAGGGGTTTTATATTTCCAGTGATTGCGCGGTGTGAGGGGTTTATATTTCCGGTGATTGCGCGGTGTGGGGGGGTTTATATTTCAGGTGATTGCGCGGTGTGAGGGGTTTATATTTCCGGTGATTGCGCGGTGTGAGGGGTTTTATATTTCCGGTGATTGCACGGTGTGAGGGGTTTATATTTCCGGTGATTGCGCGGTGTGAGGGGGTTTTATATTTCTGGTGATTGCGCGGTGTGAGGGGTTTTATATTTCCGGTGATTGCGCGGTGTGAGGGGTTTTATATTTCCGGTGATTGCGCGGTGTGGGGGGGGGTTTATATTTCCGGTGATTGCGTGGTGTGGGGGGTTTATATTTCCGGTGATTGCGCGGTGTGAGGGGTTTTAATGTTTCCGGTGATTGCGCGGTGTGGGGGGGGTTTTATATTTCCGGTGATTGCGCGGTGTGGGGGGGTTTATATTTCCGGTGATTGCGCGGTGTGAGGGGTTTATATTTCCGGTGATTGCGCGGTGTGAGGGGGGGTTTATATTTCCGGTGATTGCGCGGTGTGAGGGGTTTATATTTCCGGTGATTGCGCGGTGTGAGGGGTTTATATTTCCGGTGATTGCGCGGTGTGAGGGGGGGTTTATATTTCCGGTGATTGCGCGGTGTGAGGGGTTTATATTTCCGGTGATTGCGCGGTGTGAGGGGTTTATATTTCCGGTGATTGCGCGGTGTGAGGGGTTTATATTTCCGGTGATTGCGCGGTGTGAGAGGTTTTATATTTCCGGTGATTGCGCGGTGTGGGGGGTTTATATTTCCGGTGATTGCCCGGTGTGAGGGGTTTATATTTCCGGTGATTGCGCGGTGTGAGGGGTTTATATTTCCGGTGATTGCGCGGTGTGGAGGGTTTATATTTCCGGTGATTGCGCGGTTTGGGGGTTTTATATTTCCGGTGATTGCGCGGTGTGAGGGGTTTATATATCCGGTGATTGCGCGGTGTGAGGGGGTTTATATTTCCGGTGATTGCGCGGTGTGAGGGGGTTTATATTTCCGGTGATTGCGCGGGGTGGGGGTTTATATTTCCGGTGTGAGGGGGTTTATATTTCCGGTGATTGCGCGGTGTGAGGGGTTTTATATTTCCGGTGATTGCGCGGTGTGAGGGGTTTTATATTTCCGGTGATTGCGCGGTGTGGGGGGGTTTATATTTCCGGTGATTGCGCGGTGTGGGGGGGGGTTTATATTTCCGGTGATTGCGCGGTGTGAGGGGTTTATATTTCCGGTGATTGCGCGGTGTGAGGGGTTTTATATTTCCGGTGATTGCGCGGTGTAGGGGGGTTTATATTTCCGGTGATTGCGCGGTGTGGGGGGTTTTATATTTCCGGTGATTGCGCGGTGTGGGGGGTTTATATTTCCGGTGATTGCGCGGTGTGGGGGGTTTATATTTCCGGTGATTGCGCGGTGTGGGGGGGGGGTTTATATTTCCGGTGATTGCGCGGTGTGGGGGGGGGGGGTTATATTTCCGGTGATTGCGCGGTGTGGGGGGGGGGGTTATATTTCCGGTGATTGTGTAGTGTGGGGGGTTTTATATTTCCGGTGATTGCGCGGTGTGAGGGGTTTTAGATTTCCGGTGATTGCGCGGTGTGAGGGGTTTATATTTCCGGTGATTGCGCGGTGTGAGGGGTTTTAGATTTCCGGTGATTGCGCGGTGTGAGGGGTTTTATATTTCTGGTGATTGCGCGGTGTGGGGGGGTTTTATATTTCCGGTGATTGCGCGGTGTGAGGGGGTTTATATTTCAGGTGATTGCGCGGTGTGGGGGGTTTATATTTCCGGTGATTGCGCGGTGTGGGGGGTTTTATATTTCCGGTGATTGCGCGGTGTGAGGGGTTTATATTTCCGGTGACTGCGCGGTGTGAGGGGGTTTTATATTTCCGGTGATTGCGCGGTGTGAGGGGTTTATATTTCCGGTGATTGCGCGGTGTGGGGGGTTTTATATATCCGGTGATTGCGCGGTGTGAGGGGTTTTATATTTCCGGTGATTGCGCGGTGTGAGGGGTTTTATAATTCCGGTGATTGCGCGGTGTGAGGGGTTTATATTTCCGGTGATTGCGCGGTGTGGGGGGTTTTATATATCCGGTGATTGCGCGGTGTGGGGGGTTTTATATTTCCGGTGATTGCGCGGTGTGAGGGGTTTTATATTTCCGGTGATTGCGCGGTGTGGGGGTTTTATATATCCGGTGATTGCGCGGTGTGAGGGGTTTTATATTTCCGGTGATTGCGCGGTGTCTTATATTTCCGGTGATTGCGCGGTGTGGGGGGGGGGGGGGGGGGTTATATTTCCGGTGATTGCGCGGTGTGAGGGGTTTATATTTCCGGTGATTGCGCGGTGTGGGGGGTTATATTTCCGGTGATTGCGCGGTGTGAGGGGTTTATATTTCCGGTGATTGCGCGGTGTGAGGGGGTTTATATTTCCGGTGACTGCGCGGTGAGAGGGGTTTATATTTCCGGTGATTGCGCGGTGTGAGGGGTTTTATATTTCCGGTGATTGCGCGGTGTGAGGGGTTTTATATTTCCGGTGATTGCGCGGTGTGAGGGGTTTTATATTTCCGGTGATTGCGCGGTGTGAGGGGTTTTATATTTCCGGTGATTGCGCGGTGTGAGGGGTTTTATATTTCCGGTGATTGCGCGGTGTGAGGGGTTTATATTTCCGATGATTGCGGGGTGTGAGGGGTTTATATTTCCGATGATTGCGCGGTGTGAGGGGGTTTATATTTCCGGTGATTGCGCGGTGTGAGGGGTTTATATTTCCGGTGATTGCGCGGTGTGGGGGGGTTTATATTTCCGGTGATTGCGCGGTGTGAGGGGTTTTATATTTCCGGTGATTGCGCGGTGTGAGGGGTTTATATTTACGGTGATTGCGCGGTGTGAGGGGTTTATATTTCCGGTGATTGCGCGGTGTGGGGGGTTTATATTTCCGGTGATTGCGCGGTGTGAGGGGGTTTTATATTTCCGGTGATTGCGCGGTGTGAGGGGTTTTATATTTCCGGTGATTGCGCGGTGTGAGGGGTTTTATATTTCCGGTGATTGCGCGGTGTGGGGGGTTTTATATTTCCGGTGATTGCGCGGTGTGGGGGGTTTATATTTCCGGTGATTGCGCGGTGTGAGAGGTTTTATATTTCCGATGATTGCGCGGTGTGGGGGGTTTTATATTTCCCGTGTTTGCGCGGTGTGGGAGGTGTATATTTCCGGTGATTGCGCGGTGTGAGGGGTTTTATATTTCCCGTGATTGCGCGGTGTGGGGGGTTTATATTTCCGGTGATCGCGCGGTGTGAGGGGTTTATATTTCCGGTGATTGCGCGGTGTGGGGGGTTTATATTTCCGGTGATTGCGCGGTGTGAGGGGTTTTATATTTCCGGTGATTGCGCGGTGTGGGGGGGGGGGGGGGGTTATATTTCCGGTGATTGCGCGGTGTGAGGGGTTTTATATTTCCGGTGATTGCGCGGTGTGGGGGGGTTTATATTTCCGGTGATTGCGCGGTGTGGGGGGTTATATTTCCGGTGATTGCGTGGTGTGGGGGGTTTTATATTTCCGGTAATTGCACGGTGTGGGGGGGTTTTATATTTCCGGTGATTGCGCGGTGTGGGGGGGGTTTATATTTCCGGTGATTGCGCGGTGTGAGGGGTTTTATATTTCCGGTGATTGCGCAGTGTGAGGGGTTTATATTTCCGGTGATTGCGCAGTGTGGGGGGTTTATATTTCCGGTGATTGCGCAGTGTGAGGGGTTTATATTTCCGGTGATTGCGTGGTGTGGGGGGGTTTATATTTCCGGTGATTGCGTGGTGTGGGGGGGTTTATATTTCCGGTGATTGCGCGGTGTGGGGGAGGTTATATTTCCGGTGATTGCGCGGTGTGTGGGGTTTATATTTCCGGTGATTGCGCGGTGTGTGGGGGGTTATATTTCCGGTGATTGCGCGGTGTGGGGGGTTTATATTTCCGGTGATTGCGCGGTGTGAGGGGTTTATATTTCCGGTGATTGCGCGGTGTGAGGGGTTTATATTTCCGGTGATTGCGCGGTGTGAGGGGTTTTATATTCCCGGTGATTGCGCGGTGTGAGGGGGTTTATATTTCCGGTGATTGCGCGGTGTGAGGGGGTTTATATTCCCGGTGATTGCGTGGTGTGGGGGGGTTTATATTTCCGGTGATTGCGCGGTGTGAGGGGGTTTATATTTCCGGTGATTGCTCGGTGTGAGGCGGTTTATATTTCCGGTGATTGTGCGGTGTGAGGGGTTTTATATTTCCGGTGATTGCGCGGTGTGAGGGGTTTTATATTCCCGGTGATTGCGCGGTGTGAGGGGGTTTATATTTCCGGTGATTGCGCGGTGTGAGGGGTTTATATTTCCGGTGATTGCGCGGTGTGAGGGGGTTTATATTTCTGGTGATTGCGCGGTGTGAGGGGGTTTATATTTCCGGTGATTGCGCGGTGTGAGGGGGTTTATATTTCCGGTGATTGCGCGGTGTGAGGGGTTTATATTTCCGGTGATTGGGTGAGGGTTTTATATTTCCGGTGATTGCGCGGTGTGAGGGGTTTATATTTCCGGTGATTGCGCGGTGTGAGGGGTTTATATCTCCGGTGATTGCGCGGTGTGTGGGGGGGGGTTATATTTCTGGTGATTGCGTGGTGTTGGGGGGGGGGTTTATATTTCCGGTGATTGCGCGGTGTGAGGGGTTTTGTGGCGCGAGATGTAGATTTTGTGGGTGACATTTTGGGGACTTTTTATTCCCTATGTTGGAGAATCGCGGGGACCATAAACAGCGACGTTCACATGTGAATTATTTCTGCCGGTTAGAACTTGATATAACGGATGCGGCGATTACGTTACTTATTTTTACATCATTTATTGTAAAAAAGCAAATCATAACCGTCTTACAATGTCTTACTCTGGTGACCGGTCGGCATCGCGCACTTTCTTCGGAGGACAGAGGAAGCCGCTATTCTAACTGATCAGAAGCCGCGGTCACTATTAATCACGGCATCTGAGGGGTTACACGGCCGGGATTGCGCTGTCTCTGATCTCGGCGGTTGCAGGCGGCGGTCAGAAGTCGTGTACGGTGCCGGCTCCGCTCCTTCTAGTGTGACGGCGCACGTCCAACATAATACTATAGACCTGATGTCACCAAGGGGTTAATCCCTCCTGTATTTCATATTTACAGCGATAATAAATAACGATAATCACCAGCACTGTGCCAGACAAAAACGCACCAAAACCGCACAGAAATAACATCGTGTAACCTTACCTTACTACTGCATGATGGGAAATCTCCCGACTGATAACAAAGAGAACAGTAAACAACAGCGGTGACCGGAATCATGTACACCCGCCCGGCGCTGCTCCACCCCATACACCGAAACAGGACCTGTGATGACGTCACCACCATGTGACCGGGGAGAGAGGGCATAGAACTCCGCCCTTCACGTGATCATCAACTTTGCACAGCGCAGGAGCCCCGCTCCCTCACAGAGATCCGCCCCTGATGTCATGTGATCCGTCTTCACAGATCCTCCGTCCATCGCTCATTATTCCCACTTCAAATCTCCTACCTTTAAAGCCGCGGTCACGTGATCATCATCACAGGTCCTTCATCCACCGCCTCTCTCCTCCCCACTGATAAGCCCCGCCCCTCCTGCCCTCCGGTCACGTGGTGGTGACGTCATCACAGGTCCTCCAGCTATTGACGTATATGAGGTAGAGAGCAGCGCTGGTCGGGTGTGCTCTCTGTTATCAGTCACCCCTGTATGAGTGTGTGTATACAGAGAGCTGTCAATCATTGAGTGACCCCGCCCACTGGACTCCTAGCCGGGATGTAACCCCTCCAGTGCCGGCCTCTTTGGGGTAAGTTGTTATTTCGGATGTTTTGTGGGACGAGTCGTATTTTGTAATGACATAATATTCGGGACATACAACTTATTCACTGACTTTTATACATTTCTTGTTCATGTCGTTCACCGTGCGGTTTAAGGGAATGTTCACACGTAGCGAATACGACCCACAACACTGTGTGTGGCGCTATCTACAGGGGGGCTGTGTGTGGCACTATCTACAGGGGGGCTGTGTGTGGCACTATCTACAGGGAGGGCTGTGTGTGGCGTTATCTACAGGGCTGTGTGTGGCGCTATCTACAGGGGGGCTGTGTGTGGCGCTATCTACAGGGGGGCTGTGTGTGGCGCTATCTACAGGGGGGCTGTGTGTGGCGCTATCTACAGGGGGGCTGTGTGTGGCGCTATCTACAGGGGGGCTGTGTGTGGCGCTATCTACAGGGGGGCTGTGTGTGGCGCTATCTACAGGGGGGCTGTGTGAGGCGCTATCTACAGGGGGGCTGTGTGTGGCGCTATCTACAGGGGGGCTGTGTGTGGCGCTATCTACAGGGGGGGCTGTGTGTGGAGCTATCTACAGGGGGGCTGTGTGTGGCGCTATCTACAGGGGGGGGCTGTGTGTGGCGCTATCTACAGGGGGGGCTGTGTGTGGCGCTATCTACAGGGGGGCTGTGTGTGGCGCTATCTACAGGGGGGCTGTGTGTGGCGCTATCTACAGGGGGGCTGTGTGTGGAGCTATCTACAGGGGGGCTGTGTGTGGAGCTATCTACAGGGGGCTGTGTGTGGCGCTATCTACAGGGGGGCTGTGTGTGGCGCTATCTACAGGGGGGCTGTGTGTGGCGCTATCTACAGGGGGGCTGTGTGAGGCGCTATCTACAGGGGGGCTGTGTGTGGCGCTATCTACAGGGGGGCTGTGTGTGGCGCTATCTACAGGGGGGGCTGTGTGTGGCGCTATCTACAGGGGGGGCTGTGTGTGGCGCTATCTACAGGGGGCTGTGTGTGGCGCTATCTACAGGGGGGCTGTGTGAGGCGCTATCTACAGGGGGGCTGTGTGAGGCGCTATCTACAGGGGGGCTGTGTGTGGCGCTATCTACAGGGGGGGCTGTGTGTGGCGCTATCTACAGGGGGGGGGCTGTGTGTGGCGCTATCTACAGGGGGGGGGCTGTGTGTGGCGCTATCTACAGGGGGGGGGCTGTGTGTGGCGCTATCTACAGGGGGGGGGGCTGTGTGTGGCGCTATCTACAGGGGGGGGCTGTGTGTGGCGCTATCTACAGGGGGGGCTGTGTGTGGCGCTATCTACAGGGGGGGCTGTGTGTGGCGCTATCTACAGGGGGCTGTGTGTGGAGCTATCTACAGGGGGCTGTGTGTGGAGCTATCTACAGGGGGCTGTGTGTGGCGCTATCTACAGGGGGCTGTGTGTGGCGCTATCTACAGGGGGGGCTGTGTGTGGCGCTATCTACAGGGGGGGCTGTGTGTGGCGCTATCTACAGGGGGCTGTGTGTGGAGCTATCTACAGGGGGGCTGTGTGAGGCGCTATCTACAGGGGGGCTGTGTGTGGCGCTATCTACAGGGGGGCTGTGTGTGGCGCTATCTACAGGGGGGGCTGTGTGTGGAGCTATCTACAGGGGGGGCTGTGTGTGGAGCTATCTACAGGGGGGCTGTGTGTGGCGCTATCTACAGGGGGGGCTGTGTGTGGCGCTATCTACAGGGGGGGCTGTGTGTGGCGCTATCTACAGGGGGGGCTGTGTGTGGCGCTATCTACAGGGGGGGCTGTGTGTGGCGCTATCTACAGGGGGGGCTGTGTGTGGCGCTATCTACAGGGGGGGCTGTGTGTGGCGCTATCTACAGGGGGGGCTGTGTGTGGCGCTATCTACAGGGGGGCTGTGTGAGGCGCTATCTACAGGGGGGCTGTGTGAGGCGCTATCTACAGGGGGGCTGTGTGTGGCGCTATCTACAGGGGGGGCTGTGTGTGGAGCTATCTACAGGGGGCTGTGTGAGGCGCTATCTACAGGGGGGGGCTGTGTGTGGCGCTATCTACAGGGGGCTGTGTGTGGAGCTATCTACAGGGGGGGCTGTGTGTGGCGCTATCTACAGGGGGGGCTGTGTGTGGCGCTATCTACAGGGGGCTGTGTGTGGAGCTATCTACAGGGGGGGCTGTGTGTGGCGCTATCTACAGGGGGGGCTGTGTGTGGCGCTATCTACAGGGGGCTGTGTGAGGCACTATCTACAGGGGGGCTGTGTGTGGCGCTATGTACAGGGGGGCTGTGTGTGGAGCTATGTACAGGGGGCTGTGTGTGGCGCTATCTACAGGGGGGCTGTGTGTGGCGCTATCTACAGGGGGGGCTGTGTGTGGAGCTATGTACAGGGGGCTGTGTGTGGCGCTATGTACAGGGGGGGCTGTGTGTGGCGCTATGTACAGGGGGCTGTGTGTGGCGCTATCTACAGGGGGGCTGTGTGTGGCGCTATCTACAGGGGGCTGTGTGTGGAGCTATCTACAGGGGGCTGTGTGTGGAGCTATCTACAGGGGGGCTGTGTGAGGCGCTATCTACAGGGGGGCTGTGTGGCGCTATCTACAAGGGGCTGTGTGAGGCGCTATCTACAGGGGGCTGTGTGAGGCGCTATCTACAGGGGGCTGTGTGAGGCGCTATCTACAGGGGGGCTGTGTGTGGCGCTATCTACAGGGGGGCTGTGTGTGGAGCTATCTACAGGGGGGGGCTGTGTGTGGAGCTATGTACAGGGGGCTGTGTGTGGCGCTATCTACAGGGGGGCTGTGTGTGGCGCTATCTACAGGGGGGGCTGTGTGTGGAGCTATGTACAGGGGGCTGTGTGTGGCGCTATCTACAGGGGGGGCTGTGTGTGGAGCTATGTACAGGGGGCTGTGTGTGGCGCTATCTACAGGGGGGCTGTGTGTGGCGCTATCTACAGGGGGCTGTGTGTGGAGCTATCTACAGGGGGGCTGTGAGGCGCTATCTACAGGGGGGCTGTGTGGCGCTATCTACAAGGGGCTGTGTGTGGCGCTATCTACAGGGGGGCTGTGTGTGGCACTATCTACAGGGGGGCTGTGTGAGGCGCTATCTACAGGGGGGGGCTGTGTGAGGCGCTATCTACAGGGGGGCTGTGTGTGGCACTATCTACAGGGGGGCTGTGTGTGGCACTATCTACAGGGGGGCTGTGTGAGGCGCTATCTACAGGGGGGCTGTGTGAGGCGCTATCTACAGGGGGGCTGTGTGTGGCACTATCTACAGGGGGGCTGTGTGTGGCGCTATCTACAGGGGGGGCTGTGTGTGGAGCTATCTACAGGGGGGCTGTGTGTGGCGCTATCTACAGGGGGCTGTGTGTGGAGTTATCTACAGGGGGCTGTGTGTGGAGCTATCTACAGGGGGGCTGTGTGTGGCGCTATCTACAGGGGGGCTGTGTGTGGCGCTATCTACAGGGGGGCTGTGTGTGGCGCTATCTACAGGGGGCTGTGTGTGGAGCTATCTACAGGGGGCTGTGTGTGGAGCTATCTACAGGGGGGGCTGTGTGTGGCGCTATCTACAGGGGGGGGCTGTGTGTGGCGCTATCTACAGGGGGGGGCTGTGTGTGGCGCTATCTACAGGGGGGGCTGTGTGAGGCGCTATCTACAGGGGGCTGTGTGAGGCGCTATCTACAGGGGGCTGTGTGTGGAGCTATCTACAGGGGGGGGGCTGTGTGTGGAGCTATGTACAGGGGGCTGTGTGTGGCGCTATCTACAGGGGGGGCTGTGTGTGGAGCTATGTACAGGGGGCTGTGTGTGGCGCTATCTACAGGGGGGGCTGTGTGTGGAGCTATGTACAGGGGGCTGTGTGTGGCGCTATCTACAGGGGGGCTGTGTGTGGAGCTATCTACAGGGGGGCTGTGTGAGGCGCTATCTACAGGGGGGCTGTGTGGCGCTATCTACAAGGGGCTGTGTGTGGCGCTATCTACAAGGGGTTGTGTGTGGCACTATCTACAGGGGTGCTGTGTGTGGCGCTATGTATGAGGGGCTGTGAGTGGCGCTATCTACAGGGGGCTGTGTGTGGCACTCTACACGGGTGTGTGTGTGTGGAGCTATGTTCAGGGGGCTGTTTGTGGCACTATGTAGAGGGGCCTGTGTGTGTGTGTGTGTGTGTGTGGGGCATTATCTACAGCGGGTGTGTGTGTTGCTATCTACAGGGGGGTGTGTGTGGCATAATATACAGGGGGTTGTGTGTGGCACTATCTGAAGTGGGGTGTGTGTGGCACTATCTACAGGTGGTTGTGTGTGGCACTCTCTGCAGGGGGTGTGTGTGGCATTATCTACAGGGGTGTCTGGCACTATCTACGGCGGATTGTGTGTGTGGCGCTATCTAAAGGGGGTGGGGTGGCGTTATGTACGCTGGGGTGTTCGGCGCTATCTACAGTGTGTGTGTGTGTGTGTGTGTGTGTGTGTGTTTGTCACTATCTAGAGGGGGCTTTGTGATGGCTCTATCTAAAGCGGATGTGTGTGTGTCGCTATCTACAGGGGTGTGTGTGGCACTATCTGGAGGGCTGTGTGTGTGGCACTATCTACAGGGCGGGGTGTTTGGCATTATCTACAGGGGTGTGTGTGTGTGTGTGTGTGTGTATCTACAGTGGGGTGTTTGGCGCTATCTACAGGGTGTGTGTGTGTGTTTGGCCCTATCTAAAGGGGGGGTGGCATTATCTACAGTGGGGTGTGCGGTTCTATCTACAGGGGTGTGTGTATGTGTTTGCCACTATGTACAGGGGGAGTGTGTGGCACTATCTACAGTGGGGTGTGTGGCGCTATGTACAGGGGGTTGTTTGTGGTAATATCTACAGGGGGTTGTGTGTGGCACTATGTACAGGGGGTTGTGTGTGGCACTATGTACAGGGGGTTGTGTGTGGCACTTTGTACAGGGGGGGTGCTTGGCACTATGTACAGAGGGTTGTTTGTGGTAATATCTACAGGGGGTTGTGTGTGGCACTATGTACAGGGGTTGTGTGTGGCACTATGTACGGGGGGTGTGTGTGTGGCACTATGTGCAGGGGGTTGTGCGTGGTAATATCTACAGGGGGTTGTGGCGCTATCTACAGGAATCGGTGAGTGGCGCTATTTACAAGGGGCACTGAGTGTGGCACTATCTACGCTGGTTTTTACGCTGCCAGTAGTGGGCAGCACATATCACCTCGCACTAGAGATAAAGTGAGACATCACCAGCCTGTAAACGGCCAGATAACCAGAGAGACACCGGCCACCAGAGTGGTTGTCAGCCAAACTAGTGCAGACATTTTTGTCTGTTTATTAATATAGAGAAATTCTGGGAAGAAAGCCACGCCCCATAACCCACACCCACCGGATAAGTCACGCCCATAAGACACACCCACCAAATAAGCCACACCCTAAATGTCCCTGGCGAAAAAAATGTTGGCAACTATGTATCCAGAGGCTGAACTTTTTCTTTTTCTGTGGATGGAGCGGAGTGAGGGCTTATTTTTGTAGGACGAGCTGCAGATTTTGATCACTTTTTAATACTTTTTTATTTTTTTTGAGCTTCTAGTGTTTGTTTTTTTTGTTTTTTTTCTGGCATCGTTCACCGTGCGGGTAAATAACATTTTATTGTAATCCTTCTGTTCACGGATGCCGTGATACCAGTTATGTTTATTATTTGTGTTTTTGACATTCCCTTAACCCCTTAATGACCGGGCCATTTTGCGCGTTAATGACCAAGGATTATTTTTTGTTTTTTCACGGTCGCATTCCAAGAGTCGTAACTGTTTTTTTATTCCATCGACATAGCCGTTTAAGGGCTTGTTTTTTGTGGGACGAGTTGTATTTTGTAATTGTACCATTTTTAGATGCTTATAATATATTGATTAACTTTTATTGACTTTATTTTAGGAGAGAATTGAAAATAAGCAGCTATTCCAGCATTAATTTTCACGTTACAAATTTACGCCGTTTACTACGCAGAGTAAATAACATGTTAACTTTATTCTATGGGTCGGCACGATTACGGGGATACCAAATATGTAAAGGTTTTATATGTTTTTTCTACGTTTGCACAATAAAAAACGATTTAGAAAAAAATTTCTTGTTTTTGCATCGCCGCATTCCAAGAGGCGTAACGTTTTTTATTTTTCCGTCGATGTGGCCGTATGGGCGCTTGATTTTTGCGGGACAATGTGTAGTTTTCATTAGTACTATTTTGGGGTACATAGGACTTATAGATTAACTTTTATTTTATTTTTTATGGGGGGAATGGGAGAAAAGAGAGAATTTTGACGTTGTTTTTTGCGTTTTCTTTGGACGCCGTTCATCCGGCGGTTTAATTAATATGTTCATTTTATTGGTCAAGTTGTTACGATCGCGGGGATACCATATATGTGCATATGTGATTTGTTTTGACCGTTTTACTAAATAAAACCACTTTTTGGGCCAAAAAAGTAGTTTTATTTGACTTTGACTGTAATTATTTATTTATTTTTTTCACAAACTTTATTTAACCGATTTGACATTTTTTTTTTTTAGTCCCACTAGGGGACTTCACTATGCGATGTGCCGATCGCATATATAATGCTTTGGTATACTTAGTATACCGAAGCATTATTGCCTGTCAGTGTAAGGCCTCATTTACACGAACGTAATATACGCGCGTGTGCTTTGCACGCATGTCGTACGCACCTATATTAGTCAATGGGGCAGTTTAGACGATGCGTGAATTGCGCTCAGCGCGTGTGCGCAGAAAAAAACTCACGACATGTTCTATAATCGTGCGTTTTTCGCGCACTCACGCACCCATTGAAGTCAATGGGTGCGTGAAAACCACGCATGCCGCACGGAAGCACTTCCGTGCGAACTGCGTGATTCGCGCAAGAGCTGTCAAACTCCTGAATGTAAACAGAAAAGCACCACGTGCTTTTCTGTTTACAAACATCCAAACGGAGTGTCAAATTCGAGATGAGCGCACCGAACTTTACCGGGTTCGGCCAAACTCGTTTTGACCGAAACCGGTAAAAAATGTTCGGGTACGCGACGTCAGGAGACAGTCACTGTCCACGGTGCTGAAAGCGTTAAACTGGTTCAGCACCATGGACAGTGACTTCCGCTCCGAAAATCCATGAACCTGTAAAAAAAAAAAGACGTTCTGACTTACCGATAACTCCGGTCCGACCTCCCGGGATGACAGTAAAGTCCAAGTGACAGCTGCAGCCAATCACAGGCCAAGCACAGGCTGCAGCCAATCACAGGCTGCAGCGGTCTCATGGACTGCGGCGTCATCCTGGGAGGTGGGGCCGGATGACAAGAGAGGGACGCGTCACCAAGGCAACGGCCGGGAGCCCGGACTGGGGGAAGCAGGAAGTTCTTGGTAAGTATGAAAGTCTTTTTTTATTCACAGGTTGGTGTATATTGTGTTCGGCATTCACTGTCGAGGGTGCTGAAAGAGTTACTGCCGATCAGTTAGCTCTTTCAGCACCTTGGACAGTGACGGGCGTCGACTAGCCTCATCTCTATGATGGCGGCTGCGCGAAAATCATGCAGCCGCGCATCATACACGGATGACACACGGACCTGCCAAGTGCCTTTTGCGCGCGCAAAACGCAGCGTTTTTTGCGCGCGCAAAACGCACACGCTCGTGTAAATGAGGCCTAAAACTGACAGGCAATCTGTTAGGTCATGCCTCCGGCATCGCCTAACCGGCAGTTGCTGAAGACAGACCTGGGGGTCTTTGTTAGACCCCCGGCTGTCATGGAAACCCGACGGCGACCCGCAATTTGTTTGCGGGGGCGCCGATCGGGTGACAGAGGGAGCTCCCCCCTCTGTCAAACACATTAAATGCCGCTGTCACTATTGACAGCGGCATTTAATGGGTTAAACTGCCGGAATCGGCGCGCGCTTCGATTCCGGCAGTTGCAGCAGGAGCCAGGTTGAGTATAACAGCCGTGCTCCTGCCGCTGATCGCGTGGGTACAGTGACAGTACCCGCGCCATCACAGGACGGATATATCCGTCCTCCTGCGCGAACTAGCAGCTGCTGAGGACGGATATATCCGTCCTTCGGCGTTAAGGAGTTAAAGACAAAATTTGAAAAGGTTTTAGTTTATATTTAAAGAGGCTCTGTCACCAGATTTTGCAACCCCTATCTGCTATTGCAGCAGATCGGCGCTGCAATGTAGATTACAGTAACGTTTTTATTTTTAAAAAAAGAGCATTTTTGGCCAAGTTATGACCATTTTTGTATTTATGCAAATGAGGCTTGCAAAAGTACAACTGGGCGTGTTTAAAAGTAAAAGTCCAAGTGGGCGTGTATTGTGTGTGTTACATCGGGGCGTGTATTATGTGCGTACATCGGGGCGTGTTTACTTCTTTTACTAGCTGGGCGTTCTGACGAGAAGTATCATCCACTTCTCTTCAGAACGCCCAGCTTCTGGCAGTGCAGATCTGTGACGTCACTCACAGGTCCTGCATCATGTCCGACGAGCGAGGACACATCGGCACCAGAGGCTACAGTTGATTCTGCATCAGCGTTTGCAGGTAAGTCGATGTAGCTACTTACCTGCAAACGCTGATGCTGCTGCAGAATCAACTGAAGCCTCTGGTGCCGATGTGTCCTCGCTCGTCTGACACGATGCAGGACCTGTGAGTGACGTCACAGCGTGATCTGGAAGAAGCTGGGCGTTCTGAAGAGAAGTGGATGATACTTCTCATCAGAACGCCCAGCTAGTAAAAGAAGTAAACATGCCCCAATGTACGCACATAATACACGCCCCGATGTAACACACATAATACACGCCCACTTGGACTTTTACTTTTAAACACGCCCACTTGGACTTTTGCAAGCCTCATTTGCATAACTACAAAAATGGTCATAACTTGGCCAAAAATGCTCGTTTTTTAAAAATAAAAACGTTACTGTAATCTACATTGCAGCGCCGATCACCTGCAATGTCAGATAGGGGCTGCAAAATCTGGTGACAGAGCCTCTTTAATTATATTTTGTAGAGAACTAAAAACGTTATTTAATTATTTTTAACAAATGGTATTACTGTTCGGGGGGACGTGATCTAGTGATGATCAGATCGCTGGTACAATGCACTGTAACACTAATATCGCAGTATATCGTGATTAAGATTAAGGGGTTTATAGGAGCAGAAAGATGGCAGACCTACATTACCCCCCAGGTTGCCATGACAACCATTCCTACCCCGTGATCGTGTCGCGAGGGGCCGATGAGCTGTCAGAGAGGAGCCCCCCCCTCTTTCTTACAGCTTAGATTCTGCAGTCGCTATTGACCACGGCTTCTAAGTAGTTAAATGTCTGAGGTCGGGGTTCTCTCCGGTCTCCGGCCTTTGCAGCAGGTGTCAGGTCTTCCCTATGTCATGTGATCAACTCCTGAGCAGTAAATATCCTGTGCAGGAAGGGGTTAAATTAGTAAAATACAAGTTTATAGTGAATCTTCTCCCACAAAACACTGTATCACTCTGCTCCGCTCCACCTGCGCTATAACATGATGATAAGAGATCACACTGCATGTTCCCTATATATAATGTCACCTCAGCTGCTGCAGAACCTCACACCTCATATCAAACACTGACTGAATGGTGTGCACCATGTCTTGTGAGATGTCAGCAATGTCTCCCCAGTATCCGCCATGTGTCAGGTTGTCAGGAGTCAGGTCTTCATTGTCTGGGGGGAAATGTCTTCATTTTACTCTTCTCACCTGAGAGATATGCCATAAATGTCTGATATGTGGGGGTCCCACCTCTATGTGGAGAACGGGGGTCCCCCGACCCGCCTGGTGAGGTGATGACTACATCCAGGTGGAGAGTGAATGGAGAGGTGACCACACATGTGCACGACTCTCTCCATTCACTTGTATAGGAGGTCCAGAAACAGCCGAGCACGGCCAGAGGTGGAGCCGCATCTATCAGACATTTCTGCCATCTCCTGGGGAGAAATGTCCGTGTTGGGAATACCCCTTTATTCCATGTGGTGACGGCTCTGAGAAGATGTTTCTCTCAATGATGAATAAGTGAGGTTCTGTATGTCACACATGATGTTGTCCCCTGTATGATTTCCATCTTCTCCTTTCTCCATAAAGACGTCTGCAGTACTAGATCCTCCAGTTCCTCCAGTTTTCTCATCTTCTCCTCCACAACGTTCCTTCTCCTGAGTGACCCACCAAGGATGGACAAGGACAGGAATGAGATGAGCAGAAGAATATTAGACTTCACCTTGGAGATCATCTACCTGTTGAGCGGAGAGGTAAACTTTTCTACATTATAGAACAAGTCCCACATAGGGAAGGGACAACACGTAATAGGAAGAATCCAGTGTCCTGTATAACAGCGTCCAGACCTTCCAAGTGACGTCAAGAAGCCACCAGCAGAAAAGCTGAAGATCAGCCACCAATATGGTCAGTTATGTGTCATGTCACCAATGCAGCCATAGTAATGTTGTAGAGCAATGAGAATGACAAGGAACCAGGAGGATCAGGATGTCCTCTATATAGAAACATAGAAGATGACGGCAGGAGGAGAGCACATGGTCCATCTAGTCCCCCCAATATTATTTCCTCTTTAGTTTTGGCCTCGTTCTATTTTCTCAATGTCTTTTTGTAGGTGAGGGCTCCAGTATTACAGATGTGGGGTCACTAGAGCTCTATACAGCCGGGTCACAATCTCCCCCTCTCTACTGAGGGGGGAATACTGTGTTCAGTTCTCTAAGTGTCCCTCTCCATACACAGGAGTACACAATAGTGAAGAAGACATCGGGTGACTGTACGACTCCCATCATCCATGAGTCAGGAGGATGGAGCAGTAGTCAGAGCCCCATCACAGAGCCTCCCCCTCACTCCCGGATACATGAGAAGAAGATCTTAGAACTGATCTACAAGATGACTGAGCTGCTGACTGGAGAGGTGACACTGCTGGGAATGCTGGGAAATTCTACAGTAACAGCACTGGAGGTGTCTGGGTGATGACTGTATCATTGTGTGTGTCAGGTTCCTATAAGGTGTCAGGATGTCACTGTCTATCTCTCCATGGAGGAGTGGGAGTATCTAGAAGGACACAAGGATCTGTACGAGGAGGTCATGATGGAGGACTACCGGCCGCGCACATCACAAGGTGAGAAGAGACAGATATATATATGTTTTTCCCCTAATGAGACAATTGTCATCCTCCTCATGAGGGTTTTTATCTTACTCTGGATCGACACGGTCGGATTATAGGTTGCACTTGATGGACTTCTGTCTTTTTTCATCCTTAGTAACTGTAACACAGAATGTATGGAGAAAAATTTACCACTAATATAAAGTACAACGTGTTCCTGAAAAACAATCTCACAATGACTTGGATGAGTAAAATCTTATTCCCACTTATGTTGGGTCCACGCACGGTGTAAACACTGCGGAACGTCTGACCGGATTTTCTGACTGGATTTTCTGCAGTATTTTTACAGGAGATATGGACATGTTGTAGATTGAGAATCAGCACTGCACTTCTTTTCTGTGTATTTTCCGCAGTGTGTGGATGAAATCTGTTGAAATCTCATCCAGATTTCTGCTACTTATAAGAAAAAAAGAAAACGGCGCTCCTGTAAGGTTATAATGTTCAGGGATATGTACAATATATGTGCAGTAAATCTAGGTAGTCTCACCTGGTGGAGTTGTGCAGGATCTAGGTAGACTCACCTGGTGGAGTTGTGCAGGATCTAGGTAGACTCACCTGGTGGAGTTGTGCAGGATCTAGGTAGACTCACCTGGTGGAGTTCTGCAGGATCTAGGTAGACTCACCTGGTGGAGTTGTGCAGGATCTAAGTTGACTCGCCTGGTGGAGTTGTGCAGGATCTAGGTAGACTCACCTGGTGGAGTTGTGCAGGATCATCGGCACAACTCCACTTTAGAACGTGTCGGGTATAATCTGACCCCGATGTCGGCATAGTGTGCAGGCCTCCAGAGTTGACTCTGGGTGTGTAACTCCAATGCTGGAGGTCCTCCCGTAGTCAGGTAATCAATGACAAGGTGTATAAAAGAAACTCCTTTCTGGGGCGCACCTGTGCTGGTGCTCAGATAAATTTGCAGTCGGCTTTCAAAGAATAGGAATTTATTCACACAAGCGAATCCTAATACAACGCGCTTCAGCCTCGTACTGAGGTCTTCATCAGGCAGAAAACATCACTAAAATCCCATCCTAATAAACACCCAATTCAAGTGTAAGGGGTAAAAGTTCATTGTGGGAGGGTTTTTAAAATTTCAATTGTATTGAATTTTTTCATTTTATTTAATATTTCTGTCTTGATGATAAAAAGGAAATATTCATTAAAGAGGCTGTCACCAGATTCTGAAATCCCTCTCTCCAATTGCATGTGATCGGCGCTGCAATGTAGATAACCGTAACGTTTTTTGTTTTTTTTAAAAACGTTCATTTTTGGCCAAGTTATGAGCTATTTTATATTTATGCAAATGAGGTTTGAAATGGACAACTGGGCGTTTTTTTTTTCGTTATGTCCAACTGGGCGTGTATTGTGTTTTTAACTGGGCGTGTTTACGTGTATGACGCTGACCAATCAGTGACCAGTCAGCGTCATACACTCCTCTCCATTCATTTACACAGCAGCGATGTGCAGCCACATACACAGAGATTAACGTTAATCAAGTGCCCTGATAATGAATACACATGATGATCCAGCCTGGACTTCGTGTATTCAGAATCCTGACACTTCTGAATCTTTTCTGTGAGATTCCATCAAGGGTAACGAAATCTCGCGAGATTACGGAGGTAAACGAGATTTTGCTGGAAATCTCAGAGAAAAGAGTCAGAAGTGTCAGGATTCTGAATACACATGACGTCCAGGCTGGAGGTCATGTGTATTCATTATCAGGACACTGCAGTAACGTTAATCTCTGTTTATGTGGCTGCACATCGCTGCTGTGTAAATCAATGGAGAGGAGTGTATGACGCTGACTGGTCACTGATTGGTCAGCGTCATACACGTAAACACGCCCAGTTAAAAACACAATACACGCCCAGTTGGACATAACGAAAAAAAAACGCCCAGTTGTCCATTTCAAACCTCATTTGCATATATATAAAATAGCTCATAACTTGGCCAAAAATGAAAGTTTTAAAAAAAACAAAAAACGTTACTGTTCTCTACATTGCAGCGCCGATCACATGCAATAGGAGATAGGGATTTGAGAATCTGGTGACAGAGCCTCTTTAAGTTTCTTTTAACCCTTTAAGGACACAGCTTATTTTTTCAAATCTGACGTGTCACTTTATGTTGTAATAACTCCGGAATGCTTTTACCTATCCAAGCGATTCTGAGATTGTTTTCTCGTGACACATTGGACTTTATGTTACTGGCAAAATTTGCTCGATACATTAAGTATTTAATTGTGAAAAACACCAAAATTTAGCGAAAAATTTAAAAAATTAGCATTTTTCGAAATTTATATGTATCTGCTTGTAAGTCAGATAGTAATACCACACAAAATTGTTGCTAATTAACATCCCCATATGTCTACTTTAGATTGGCATCGTTTTTTGAACATCCTTTTATTTTTCTATGACATCACAAGGCTTAGAACTTTAGCAGCAATTTCTCACATTTTCAAGAAAATTTCAAAAGGCTATTTTTACAAGGGCCAGTTCAGTTGTGAAGTGGATTTTAGGGCCTTCTATATTAGAAACCCTCGATAAGTCACCCCATTTTAAAAACGTCACCCCTCAAAGTATTCAAAACAGCATTTAAAAAGTTTGTTAACCCTTTAGATATTTCACAGGAATTAAGGCAAAGTAGATGTGAAATTTTCGAATTTCTTTTTTTTTTTTGTTGCAGAAATTCATTTTTCATCTATTTTTTTTGTAACACAGAAAGTTTTACCAGAGAAACGCAACTCAATATCTATTGCCCAGATCCTGCACTTTTTAGAAATACCCCACATGTGGCCCTAGTGCACTTATTGACTGAAGCACAGGCCTCAGAAACAAAGGAACACCTAGAGGATTTTGGGGGCTCCTTTTTATTAGAAAATATTTTAGGCTCCATGTTGGGTCTGAAAGGCTCTTGCCTCCATGTCGTGACCCCATTTTGGAAACTATACCCCTTGAGGAAATTATCTAGGGGTATAGTGAGCATTTTGACCCCGCAGCTTTTTTGAAGAAATTATTGGAAGTAGGACGTGAAAATGAAAATCTACATTTTTTCAAAGAAAATGTAGGTTTAGCGAATTTTTTCTAATTTCCACAAGGACTAAAAGGAGAAAATGCACCACTACTTTTGTAAAGCAATTTCTCCCGAGTAAAACACTACCCCACATATGGTAATAAACGGCTGTTTGGACACACGGCAGGGCTTAGACGGGAAAGAGTGCCATTTGGCTTTTGGAGCTCAAATTTAGCAGGAATGGTTTGCGAAACACACGTCGCATTTGCAAAGCCCCTAAGGGACCAAAACAGTGAAAACACCAAAAAAGTGACTCCATTTAGGAAACTACACCCCTTGAAGAATCCATCTAGGGGTGTAGTGAGCATTTTGAACCCACAGGGGTTTCATAGATTTTATTAGAAGTGGGCCTTTTTTTCCAATAAGCCGTAGCTTTAGCTCAAAATTGTTCATTTTCTCAACAAATAAAGGAATAAAAGAACCCCAACATTTGTAAAGCAACTTCTCTGGAGTACGGCAATACCCCATTTGTGGTCATAAACTGCTGTTTGGGCATACGGCAAGGATCAGAAGAGAAGGAGCGCCATTTGGCTTTTGGAGCACAGATTTTGATGGATTGGTTTCTTGACACCATGTCACTTTTGCAAAGCCCCTAAGGTACCAGTACAGTGGAAACTACCCAAAAGTGACTCCATTCACAAAACTAAACCCCTTGCGGAATTCATCTAGGGGTGTAGTGAGCATTTTGACCCCACAGGTGTTTCATAGATTTTATTAGAATTGGGCAGTGAAAATAAAAAATCATTTTTCTTCAATAAGACGTAGTTTTAGCTGAAATTGTTTCATATTCTCAACAAATAAATGAAAAAAAGCACCCCAACACTTGTAAAGCAACTTCTCCTGTGTACGGCAATACCACATATGTGGTCATAAACTGCTGTTTGGGCACAGAGTAGGGCTCAGAAAGGAAGGAACGCCATTTGGCTTTTGGAGTACAGATTTTGCTGGATTGGTTTCTGGTCGCTATGTCGCATTTGCAAAGTCCCTGTGGGACCAAAACAGTGGAAACCCCCCAGAAGTGACCCCATTTTGGAAACTACACCCCTCAAGGTATTCACCAAGGGGTGTAGTGACAGTATTAACCCCACAGGTGATTGCAACATCGAGTGCACACCAATTTCTGCCAGAGTGAAAATGTTTTTTCAATAGATATGCCAATATGTGGCGCCCAGCTTGTGCCACTGGAGACACACCCCAAAAATTGTTAAAAGGGTTCTCCTGGGTATGGCGATGCCATATATGTGGAAGTAAACTGCTGTTTGGGCACACTGTAGGGTTCAGAAGGGAGGTAGCGCCATTTGGCTTTTGGAGCGTGGACTTTGCTTGTAGTAGTTTTGTTTGGAGTCTTACTGGTGTTTCCGTTTATAATGTGGGGGTACATGTAAGGCGGGCGGAGTATATAAGGGGCATAGTCAGGTGGTATAGTGGGGTAAAAAAAAACAATACAATAATCCATAGCTGTGTGTTATGCTGTGACACAATCCTTTCTGCACAGGCCGGTGACGCACTAATAAATGGTCTTTACTTATTCCCCTTTTGGTCCACACTCTGCACCTTTGAAGTTTGGGGAATTTTGCTGGGAAAGTGTTGTCCTGGTATAATACGGGCACCCTCCCTTCCAGCAGATATGTTTGGGCCCTCCCCTTCCTGGTTCCCTAATTTTAGGGGCCTTGATAATTCGCCACTTGAAACAGAAGAAACCTTCCCCTCGGGCTGGCACAACTGCATATTTTTATTTCCTGGCTTATTGGGGCCTTAACTAATTTAATTTTTTCATAGACTTAGTGGTATGAGGGCTGTTTTTTTTTGTTGGTCGAGCAGTAGTTTTTATTGGTACCATTTTGGGGTAAATGTGACTTTTTGATCACTTGTTATCCTTTTTTTTTTGGGAGGCAAGGTGACCAAAAAACTGCAATTCTGACATATTTTTTTAGTTCTTTTTATACAGCGTTCACCACACATTATAAATTACATGTTCGCTTTATTCTGCGGGTCAGTCAGATTCCGGTAATACCTAATTTATAGCACTTTTTTATGTTTTACAACTTTTTGCACAATAAAATAACTTTTGTAAAGAGAATGGATTTTTTCTGTCGCCAAATTGTGAGAGCATAACGGTTTTACATTTTTCGTTGACGGAGCTGTATGAGGGCTTGTTTTTAGCGAGACGAGTTATAGTTTTTCTAGGTACCATTTTTAGGTACATGCGACTTTTTGATCACTTTTTATTTCAATTTTTGGAAGACAAAGTGACCAAAAAATAGCAATAATGTCAGTATTTTTTAGTTCTTTTTTTACGGCGTTCACTGTGCGGAATAAATAACATCATATTTTTATAGTTCAGGTCGTTACGGTCGCAGCGATACCAAATATGTATGGCTTTATTATCTTTTTCAATAATAAATGACTTGATAAGGGAAAAAGGGCGATTGTGTTTTGTGTTATTATTTGAAACTTTTATTGTATTTTTTACAACTTTTATTTGTACTTTTTTTACACTTTTTTTTTTACACTTTTCTTTAGTCCCACTAGGGGACTTGAATGTCCAACTGTTTGTTTGATGTTCTAATACATTGCACTACCTATGTAGTGCAATGTATTAGAACTGTCAGTTGTTCACTGACCGCAATCCGATCAGGCTCCGCCTCCGGGCGGGGCCTAATCGGCTAACGTAATGGCATATAGGAAGCCATTGTTAGGCATCCTGTTGCCATAGTAACAGTCGCCAGCCTTGCCATCGTATGGCAGGGCTGCGGATTTCATACAAACCCCTTTGATGCAGTGATTGCATTGAATCGCTGCATTGAAGGGGTTAATGGCAGGAATCGGAGCCGATAGATCGGGGTGTCCTCTGTAACATACAGCGGACACCCACTGCTGATGACGCCGGCTTAGCTTCTGAGCCGGAAGCTGAGCCGGCGCCATCTTGCCGATGGTACCGGAAGCCTCCTGGGCCCCGCCGACGACAGGGCATAGGATGATTCCGTTACTGGCGGACCGGGAGGTAAGTATTAGCCCTCCGATCACCTTTGCAGCCACCGGCAACCCAGCGATCACGTTGGCTATATACTCCTCACATGCTGCGATATCTATTGAACGCAGCATGTGAGGGGTTAATCGGTCAAATCGGAGGGTAGCTCCGTTCCTGGCCGATACCTCAGGGTGCCAGCTGTAACATACAGCTGTCACCCGGCTGTGATGTCGATGGCTCCGCTCCTGAGCCAGCTCCATATTTTTCACGTACAGTTACGTGGAGATGCGGGAAAAGGCCATATCCCATGACGTAACTGTACGTGAAATGGCGCGAAGGGGTTAATAAACTTATTTTTGTGGAAGTTTGTGTTCACAATCTGTATCTGTACACTTGAATTGGGTGTTAAAGAGGCTCTGTCACCAGATTTTGCAACCCCTATCTGCTATTGCAGCAGATAGGCGCTGCAATGTAGATTACAGTAACGTTTTTATTTTTAAAAAACGAGCATTTTTGGCCAAGTTATGACCATTTTCGTATTTATGCAAATGAGGCTTGCAAAAGTCCAAGTGGGCGTGTTTAAAGTAAAAGTCCAACTGGGCGTGTATTATGTGCGTACATCGGGCCGTTTTTACTACTTTTACTAGCTGGGCGCTCTGATGAGAAGTATCATCCACTTCTCTTCAGAACGCCCAGCTTCTGCCAGATCACGCTGTGACGTCACTCACAGGTCCTGCATCGTGTCAGACGAGCGAGGACACATCGGCACCAGAGGCTACATTTGATTCTGCATCAGCGTTTGCAGGTAAGTCGATGTAGCTACTTACCTGCAAACGCTGATGCTGCTGCAGAATCAACTGTAGCCTCTGGTGCCGATGTGGCCGACACGATGCAGGACCTGGGGCAGGAAGTGAGTGACGTCACAGCGTGATCTCTCGAGAACACGCTGTGTGTCTGCACTGCCAGAAGCTGGGTGTTCTGAAGAGAAGTGGATGATACTTCTCGTCAGAACACCCAGCTAGTAAAAGTAGTAAAAACGCCCCGATGTACGCACATAATACACGCCCAGTTGGACTTTTACTTTAAACACGCCCACTTGGACTTTTGCAAGCCTCATTTGCATAAATACAAAAATGGTCATAACTTGGCCAAAAATGCTTGTTTTTTAAAAATAAAAACGTTACTCTTATCTACATTGCAGCGCCTATCTGCTGCAATAGCAGATAGGGGTTGCAAAATCTGGTGACAGAGCCTCTTTAAGCAATGAAGCCGGGGTATTTATTAGGATGAGATCTTAAGTGATGTTATATACGATACCTGATGAAGACCTCAGTACGAGGGCGAAGCGCGTTGTTTTAGTATTCGCTGTTATACACATGTGTGAAGAAATTCCTATTCGTTGAAAGCCGACTGCAAATTTATCTGAGCACCAGCACAGGAGCGCCCCAGAAAGGAGCTTCTTTTATACACCTTGTTATTTCTGATACTGTAATACTGCAGACTTCCCGCAATAAAATCCATTGCAGAAAATCTGCAGCTATTCCGCCCCGTGTGCACATACCCTTAAAGTGACACGTCAGATTTGAGAAACGGTTCTCTATTAAATAAGTCAAAACTGGCTGCGGCGGTAATTGGTTAAAGTCAGAAATGGTTCGGTCTTTAACCCCTTAATGACCAGCCTATTTTAGGCCTTAATGACCAAGCCATTTTTTACGTTTTTCCATCATCTCATTCATAGAGCTATAACTTTTTTATTTTTGCGTCGACATAGCTGTATAAGATCTTGTTTTTTGCGGGACAAGTTGTAATTTTTAATAGCACCATTTTGGGGTGCATAGATTTTATTGATTTACTTTTTGGGGGGGGGGGGGAATAGAAAAAAACTGCAATTTCGCCACACATTTTTGCGTCCCAAATTTACGCCGTTTACCGTGCGTTATAAAACATTAACTTTATTCAGCGGGTTGTTGCGATTGTAACGATACCAAATTTGTATCGTTTTTGTATGTGTTACTACTTTTACACAGTGAAAAATCTTTTTTTTTTTTCAAAATTATTTGTTTTTGTGTCTCCATATTTGAAGAGCCATATCTTTTTTTTTTTTTTATTGTTCCGCCGATGCAGTTGTATGAGGGCTTTTTTTTTGCAGGACGACTTGTAGTTTTTATCGGTACCATTTTGGAGTAGATGCGACTTTTTGATCACTTT
The DNA here is from genome assembly GCF_050947455.1 of Rhinoderma darwinii. Classification (NCBI taxonomy): domain Eukaryota; kingdom Metazoa; phylum Chordata; class Amphibia; order Anura; family Rhinodermatidae; genus Rhinoderma; species Rhinoderma darwinii. Next base: position 660,437,728 of record NC_134687.1, read on the forward strand.
TTATCACATTTTTTTTAGGCTGGATTCAAGGAAAACAGCAATTTTTTCATGTTGTTTTATTTTTTACGACATTCACCGTGCGGGTTAAATTATGTAATAACTTTATAGTCAGGGTCGTTACGGATGCGGCCATACCAAATATGTGTAACTTTTTAACTTTATTTGTTTTTTTTAATAATAAAGCAGTTTGTAAGGGGAAAAAGTGTTTTGTTGTTTTTTTTCACTTTTTATTTTTTTTACTAGTCCCACTATGGGACTTCACTATGCGATTATCCGTTTGCATTTATAATACACTGCAATACTTCTGTATTGCAGTGTATTATGCCTGTCCATGTAAAACGGACAGGCATCTGCTAGGTCATGCCAGAGGCATGATCTAGCAGGCATTCACCACAGGCAGACCTGGGGGCCTTTATTAGGCCCCCAGCTGCCATCGGAGACACAGACACTCGGCGATCTTATCGCCGGGTGTCGGCGGGAGAGAGAGGAAGCTCCCTCACGCTCTCCAAAACAACTCCGATGCGGCGCTTGCTAATGAGCGCCACATCTGAGGGGTCAAACGGGTGAGATCGATACTAATATTGATCTCACATGTTGGAGCAGGGATGCCCCCAGCCCTCAGCTACATCTGGTAGCCGAGAGCAGGGAGATTTAACGGCTCCCTGCTCTGTTTATTTATTCCGATGCAGCGCCGTAAAAAGGCTATTTTTTTTACGGTGCAACCGTTCTGTCTCCTCTATTCATAGAAGCTGGATCATTCGCTATCAGCCAAACCCATAAGGGAAGTGACCTGACGAATCGGTTGATAGCGGGTCCTGTGGCTCTAACACACAGGATCACAATAATATTGATCACATCAAAGGTGATTAACATGGATACACAGAACGCAGATACAGTTAAAGAGGCTCTGTCACCACATTATAAGTGCCCTATCTCCTATATAAGGAGATCTGCGCTGTAATGTAGATGACAGTGATGCTTTTTATTTGGAAAAACGATCTATTTTAAACCACTTTATTAGTGAATTTTAACTTTATGCTAATGAGTTTCTTAATGCCCAAGTGGGCGTGTTTTTACTTTCGACCAAGTGGGCGTTGTACAGAGTGTATGACGCTGACCAATCAGTGACCAGTCAGCGTCACACACTCCTCTCCATTCATTTACACAGCAGCATCGCGTCTGCAGCCACATACACAGATATTAACGTTAACCAAGTGTCCTGATAATGAATATACATGACCTTCAGCCTGGACGTCATGTGTATTCAGAATCCTGACACTTCTGAATCTTTTCTGTGAGATTCCAGCAAGCCACGCGTAATCTCGTGAGATTACGAGGTAAACGAGATTTTGTTTCCCTTGCTGGAAACCTCACAGAAAAGATTCAGAAGTGTCAGGATTCTGAATACACATGACGTCCAGGCTGGAGGTCATGTATATTCATTATCAGGACACTAGGTTAACGTTAATATCTGTGTATGTGGCTGCAGACGCGATGCTGTGTAAATGAATGGAGAGGAGTGTGTGACGCTGACTGGTCACTGATTGGTCAGCGTCATACACTCTGTACAACGCCCACTTGGTCGAAAGTAAAAACACGCCCACTTGGGCATTAAGAAACTCATTAGCATAAAGTTAAAAATCGCTAATAAAGTGGTTTAAAATAGATTGTTTTTCCAAATAAAAACCATTACTTTCACCTACATTACAGCGCCGATCTCCTTATATAGGAGATAGGGCACTTATAATGTGGTGACAGAGCCTCTTTAATTACTATGGTGGAGCAGGGAGCCGTTGCCGTCCCGCCATTCGCCTTGGCAGGCCACAGTCTACTTTAGGCCTGTGACGTACAAGGTGCAGGATCATCGACACAGGTAGTGAGGACCTCAACATTGTAATCTCGGCTCTGATCTGTAAACATAGAAGTGTAGAGAGAAGTATCTGATATATAGACAGATATACAGTAGTCATGTATTCAGTCACTGTGTGTTTCCTACAGATGGATCCAGTAGGAGAAATCCACCAGAGAGATGTCCCAGTCCTCTGTATTCCCAGGACTGTCCAGAGGAAAATCACAATGTGCCAGAGAATCATCAGGTAGATGAAGCTGAGCCCTATACCAGATCTATATAGGGGGGTGTGGAGCTTTTTGGTCCTGCGGTCATAGATGGGGTCATAGATTTTGGGGGTTTCTTATGTTGATCTGTTAGATTCTTCGCACTCTCTGCTGTATTGTACTGAATTGTTACATATGTGACATCAGGGGGAAGATCTGACTAATATTAAAGTGGAGGATGAAGAAGAAGAGCAGCGGGTGAGGGGCGATCAACCGTGTAAGAGTGAAGTGGAGGAGGAAATTCCAGGAGGTGTCACCACAGGTAAGCAATAATGAATTTAGAAAGTGAATTGGAAGTTTTCTGAAGGAGGACCTGTCGAGGTTTTGTTTTTTAGCCATATACCTCCCCTTATTCCTGGCGTCCTTCCAATTCCTGCGCTGTAGTTTTATTTTATAATTGTGTTTAAAATAGTTACATAAAGTATTCAGCGATCGCTGTTCCTGGCCGTTATTCCCGCGTGTCAGCTGTAATACACAGCTGACACCCGCAGCGTATGGAGTGGGCTCAGTGTGTGAGCTCGCTCCATAATTCTCCTCCTGCACCATGACGTATGGGCACGTCACAATGCAGTTGACATCTCAGTTAGATTGCAGGTGCCTCACAGATTCTGATGCTTTTTATTTTTTCCTGCAGCCCCCATCGTTCCTGAGATATCGGGTCCGTTAGTTCTAGTGTCTAATATGCAAATGAGGTCTTTGACTGTCAAGTGGGCGGTTGCCCTTTATCAAGTTACCCACCCACTTGACAAAGGCCTCATTTGCATATCGATCACCAAAAGTAACGGCACCGATATCTCCGCAGCGGTTGGGGCTAGAAGAAAAAAATAAAAAGCGTCAATCTGTGAGGCGCCTGCAATCAGATGTCAGCTGCAGTTTTTTGGGCAGATGACAGGTTCTCTTTAAAAGGTTAACTGTGGTTTCCTTTTATTCATTTTTTAGTCTCCCTAGTCTGCCATGACAACCATTGGCACCCTGCAATCGTGTGGGAGGGGGTAAAGTGCTCCCCCCTCTTTCTAACGGCTTAGATGCTGCGGTCGCTATTGACCACAGCATCTAAGGGGTTAAACGAGCGGGATCAGAGTTATCTCCGATTCCGTTTGTTGCCGTGAAGTGCGGGCTACAAAACAAGCAGAGTACGGGCACCACACGTATAGATAGGTATACTTGGGGTGCTGCAAAAAGGGCTGTAACATACAACTGACACATGCAGCTTTTAGAGTGGCCTCAGTCCGTGAACCCACTCTATACTTTCACTTCCGTCATACATATACAGATGTCGGGATGAGGTTATTTTTGCCTGTGAATTTTATTACCTAATTTGACACGACTATAAAGTTCCTCACTGGCACAAATAAAAATGTAAATTAGCTGCCCCAATACAGTATAATGGCCCCATAGCTGCCCCCATACAGTATGATGCCCGATAGCTGCGCCCATACAGTATGATGCCCCATAGCTGCCCCATACAGTATAATGACCCTATAGCTGCCCCAATACAGTATAATGCCATATAGCTGCCCCGTACAGTATAATGCGCTATAGCTGCTCCCTTATAGTATAATGCCCCTTACAATATAATGTCCCCACAGCTGCACCCATACAGTATAACGCCCCTTTAGTGGCAGTCCTCAAATAGTGCCACAGTCCCCACATAGTGCCAAAGTTCCCATGTAGCTAGTGCCACACACAATGCTCATGTATATAGTGCCAATGTAGATAGTGCCACACCCTCCTTGAAGATAGGGCCACCCCCTGTAGATGGTGCTACCCCCCCCCCCCTTCCTATACACAGCACCATTGGAGCTCCCTCTAGGAGTCTAATCCCCAGCCAGAGCATTGGCCACGCTGTGGCCGGGGACTCCATTCCAGGAGGAGCCCCTGACATCACTGTCTATATATGGACAGTGACGTCTCGGGCTCACTCTAGGAGCAGAATCGCCGGCCAGAGCGTGAGGGATTTCACTTCTTTTGGCAGTGAAGTAGGGGAGTGTTGCGCCACCCTGGTTGGGAATCGCTGCAGTAAACCGTAGAGAACATGCACATACTTAGTTTTTAATACGGGAACACCAACAACAAAATACATTTATTGTATCAATACATTTACACTTTGAGTTGTACATGAAATCCTTACACCGATTGGGTGGCTAACATCAATACCTTTATCCCATTGGACACATACATGCATGCACAGCTCGTAAATCTCTAGTGGTCTTCTCATGATCAACATATGGTTCACATTAGTCTCATTGAAATAAACTCCTTTGTCCTATCCAAATTCTAACTAATCAATCTTATTGGAGTAGTCTACCCCCTACCTTGCAAAGTGGCTGATTGCTTATGTAACCTGAGAATGTAATACATGACATAACAGGCGGCTAAAATCGAAGTGTCCTCTTCACTACTGTACACTAAATAACTCTTTTGGAACATATCTTCTTTAAACGGAGACAAACTTTTCAAACAACTTATGCTAATCTAATACTATACCTGATATATATCAAATTTGTAATTTACTTACTGTTAAAATTTAACTTTTATCTATGCAAATTTTGTTAGTGACACTAGGTGAGAGACACACAGACGCTTTTGCTTCTAGAAGTCATAGGGGGCAGCAGGAGCACAAAGACACAGACGCTGTTGCTTATAGAAATCCTTGAAGAGTGGATGGGGAGTAGGGAGGAGACATAGGTTGCTGGTAAGAGTTATGTCACCCCGGTGCTGGATTTTCCGCATCACTTCTTACTGCTTTATGATATGTTCCATGCTGCTACAGCTTCTAAGGGTGTGCTACAGAGAGATAATAGACCAGGCTGGTTCTCTGGTCTGTGTGCGCAGTGTATAGAAGACATGATAGCAGTTAGGCTCCAATCAATAGCTCATTGAAAACTGAGAATTAGAGAGAGAGCCTGCAGAGGGAAAACTGCTAATATAATCATACAGTGAAGGAAATAAGTATTTGATCCCTTGCTGATTTTGTAAGTTTGCCCACTGTCAAAGACATGAACAGTCTGGAATTTTTAGGATAGGTTAATTTTACCAGTGAGAGATAGATTATATATATAAAAAAAAAAAAGAAAATCACATTGTCAAAATTATATATATTTATTTGCATTGTGCACAGAGAAATAAGTATTTGATCCCTTTGGCAAACAAGACTTAATACTTGGTGGCAAAACCCTTGTTGGTAAGCACAGCAGTCAGACGTTTTTTGTAGTTGATGATGAGGTTTGCACACATGTTAGATGGAATTTTGGCCCACTCCTCTTTGCAGATCATCTGTAAATCATTAAGATGTCGAGGATGTCGCTTGGCAACTCGGATCTCCAGCTCCCTCCATAAGTTTTCAATGGGATTAAGGTCTGGAGACTGGCTAGGCCACTCCATGACCTTAATGTGCTTCTTTTTGAGCCACTCCTTTGTTGCCTTGGCTGTATGTTTCACGTCATTGTCGTGCTGGAAGACCCAGCCACGAGCCATTTTTAATGTCCTCGTGGAGGGAAGGAGGTTGTCACTCAGGATTTGACGGTACATGGCTCCATCCATTCTCCCATTGATGCGGTGAAGTAGTCCTGTGCTCTTAGCAGAGAAACACCCCCAAAACATAATGTTTCCACCTCCATGCTTGACAGTGGGGACGGTGTTCTTTGGGTCATAGGTAGCATTTCTCTTCCTCCAAACACGGCGAGTTGAGTTCATGCCAAAGAGCTCAATTTTAGTCTCATCTGACCACAGCACCTTCTCCCAATCACTCTCAGAATCATCCAGATGTTCATTTGCAAACTTCAGACGTGCCTGTACATGTGCCTTCTTGACCAGGGGGACCTTGCGGGCACTGTAGGATTTTAATCCATTACGGCGTAATGTGTTACCAATGGTTTTCTTGGTGACTGTGGTCCCAGCTGCCTTGAGATCATTAACAAGTTCCCCCCGTGTAGTTTTCGGCTGAGCTCTCACCTTCCTCCGGATCAAGGATACCCCACGAGGTGAGATTTTGCATGGAGCCCCAGATCGATGTCGATTGACAGTCATTTTGTATGTCTTCCATTTTCTTACTATTGCACCAACAGTTGTCTCCTTCTCACCCAGCGTCTTACTTATGGTTTTGTAGCCCATTCCAGCCTTGTGCAGGTCTATGATCTTGTCCCTGACATCCTTAGAAAGCTCTTTGGTCTTGCCCATGTTGTAGAGGTTAGAGTCAGACTGATTAATTGAGTCTGTGGACAGGAGTCTTTTATACAGGTGACCATGTAAGCTGTCTTTAATGCAGGCACCAAGTTGATTTGGAGCATGTAACTGGTCTGGAGGAGGCTGAACTCTTAATCGTTGGTAGGGGATCAAATACTTATTTCTCTGTGCACAATGCAAATAAATATATATAATTTTGACAATGTGATGTTCTTTTTTTTTTTTATATATATATATATATATAATCTATCTCTCACTGGTAAAATTAACCTATCCTAAAAATTCCAGACTGTTCATGTCTTTGACAGTGGGCAAACTTACAAAATCAGCAAGGGATCAAATACTTATTTCCTTCACTGTATAATGGCCAGAAATAGTTATTCTTCCTGTACACACATATGACAGATTATTCAGAGAAGTCGTCTAAAAATTTAGTATACTTTGTGTCTTTAAGAAGTTTTCAAAGTGGGTTTAAAGATGTTGGGTTTTTATATTGGATTAAAAAAAATAGATCCATGATTATTAGGAAGCACCTATTTTTAACCAGTTACTAACTGTTCATAGACTATAAACGTCCTCGTGGTTCACAGCTATCTTTGCAAGGACGTTTTAAAACGTCCAGCAGAGTTTTCCCCTCTACACCTCTCTGACTCCATCAGAGTTAAATATATCACTTATTTTATTACACAATATCGGAGCCCTATATGTTCTGAGATTAAGAAGACCAAATAAATATAGATTGGCAGAGGAATAGAACAACAACTTGCTATTAAATTATCACATGGTTAAAATTTGAATGAGGCCACTTCTCTAGGTCCACCTTATTAGTACTTGATAGGACCCTCTTTCCCCTTAGAACATCCTGAATTCTTAATGGAATGATACAACAATACTGGAAGATTCTCATTAATAACCTTACTCTGTCTATTCCACTACGTTCTAAAGATGTTCTATAAAACTGAGATCTGGCGACTGTGCAGCCATTCGAATATATAGACCTCATTGTCAGGTCTGTGAATTGAACCTGAGATCTGTTCTTTGTCTTATGACATATTATCTTTTTAAATTAGAAAAAACTGTGGGTCCACCTATATTTCATAACCAGCCAGCTACAATATAGCAACAGCAGGCTAGGCAATGGGAAGACACACTGTTTTTGGGATTTCCCAGCCTAATACCAGCCTGCAGCCACCCCAGTACCCAACCGCCACTACAGATGGTCGGGTACTAGACCGCACCAAGCTCTTCCTGGCACCCCTGGTGGTGGTAATAATGGGGGTTAGGGCTAGCCTTTTCACTGGCTAACATTAAGCCCTGCCTTGGTTATGGGCGCGGCCATTACTAAGGTGGCAGTAATAGTTTAAAAAAATATAAGGACATATTTTATTGAAATTAAAAAAAAGGTCAATCTTCGTTAACCATTTTATTGGGAATAAAAAAAAAATACCGTCATTGAAGTAGTCCTCGTATCCGAAGTAGTCCAACAACTGAACCTGTAAAAAAACACAAACACACAGAAAAAAATTGTAACAAGTCATTAAAGCAATTATTATCCTACCTTCCATGGGTCCAGCGCTGGAGCCGCAATATCAGCGAGCTGCGTCCTGTATCTAAGCCTATCATATGTGATAAAGTCTGTGATAAAGTCTGCTGAGACAATGCATCTAATTCTATCCAGTGGTGTAGCTATAGGGGCCTTAGTCTTATAGATATATTTCCAATATGTATGCAAAAAATAATTTTTTTTTGGGAGGGTGGGTAAACTTATGTCTCGGGACCCCTGATCCCAGCAACACCCCTGATTGAAGGGCCAAATGTGTTGGTATTGCCAGAGAAGATTCTGCTTTTCAAAAAAAATTAAAAATTTAGCAAGTCAAGCTTTATGTAATAAAAGTGGAAGACTGGGTATGGACCAGTATCCTGGAATTTATTATTAATGTATTATTCAAATCGCTATAAGGCCGAAATAACACTATAGTTTTTGACCTGAATACAGGAGTGGACTCAATGCATGGCTTAAGCTTCTCCTTCCAGCTTAATCCACTTCTAACTCTGGTTCAAAACACTGCATGTGAGTTTCCAGCCTAATATGAATGTTATAAATTTGTAAACTTTTCTGTTTTGAAACAAAATACATTTTTAATCCTAACAGAAAATTCCAGTAAGAACTGGTATAAAGTAGAAGATGAAGATATCATGCAGCAGTCTTCAGGAGAAAACTTAATTACCCTTAATGTACATCCAGGGCTTCATTGTACAGATCTATCATATAATTCTCCTAATCATGAGGAACCTTCTACTGACCAATCACAGATTGCTACCACAAGTACATCTCAGAATAGGGGTAAAAGGTTTCAATGTGGTAAACAGTTCGCAAAAATCTCAGGTCTTAAGCGCAAAAATTCATGTTCAAAATGTGGAGAATGTTTTTCGACAATCTCACATCTTGTTACACATGAGAGAATTCACACTGGAGAGAAGCCATATTCATGTTCAGAATGTGGGAAATGTTGTACATATAAATCACATCTTCTTATACATGAAAGAATTCACACAGGAGAGAAGCCATATTCATGTTCAGAATGTGGGAAATATTTTACATTTAAATCAAATCTTGTTAGACATGAGAGAATTCACACTGGAGAGAAGCCGTATTCATGTTCAGAATGTGGGAAATGTTTTACATATAAATCACATCTTCTTATACATGAAAGAATTCACACAGGAGAGAAGCCATATTCATGTTCAGAATGTGGGAAATGTTTTATTACTAAAGCTGCACTTAGGATTCATCAGAGATGTCACACAGGGGAGAAGCCGTATTTATGTTCAAAATGTGGAGAATGTTTTTCAACGATCTCACATCTTGTTAACCATGAGAGAATTCACATAGGAGTGAAGCCATATTCATGTTCAGAATGTGGGAAATGTTTTAGAATTAAATCAAATCTTGTTAGACATGAGAGAATTCACACTGGAGAGAAACAATACTCATGTTTAGAATGTGGGAAATGTTTTACAAATAAATCAGATTTTGTTAGACATGAGAGAATTCACACTGGAGAGAAGCCGTATTCATGTTCAGAATGTGGGAAATGTTTTAAACGAAAATCATATCTTGTTATACATGAGAGAATTCACACAGGGGTGAAGCCGTATTCATGTTCAGAATGTGGGAAATGTTTTATTACTAAATCTGCACTTCGGATTCATCAAAGACGTCACACAGGGGAGAAGCCGTATTTATGTTCAGAATGTGGGAAATGTTTCATTACTAAACATAAGCTCAGGATTCATCAGAGAATTCACACAGGAGAGAAACTATATTCATGTTCAGAATGTGGGAAATGTTGTACTACTAAAGGCAATCTTAGGGCTCATCAGAGAGTCCACACAGGGGAGAAGTCATTTTGATGTTCTACATGTGGAAGATGTTTTACAAAGAAATCAAATTTTGGAACTCCTCAGAGAATTCACATAGAGAATAAACCATAATCTCGTTAAGAATGTGGGAAATGCTATAAGAGCAAAAGAAGATTTTAAACATATCAGGTTATTCATAGACATTAAACAGCCAATAAGAGTGTTTGTTCATTTTTTCGGGTAAAATAAGCCTGAATCTGCCAAAAACTCAAATTATATTTACCTGAGGTCAACTATGGCCGGGATCCATGAAGGAAAAGTATTGTGGCTATAAGGACAAAAAGAAGAGCCTTGTTTACTTAAAGGGAATGTGTTGCCAGAAAAACATGTTTTTTTTTTTAAAATTAAACATTTAGTGTGTGGGTGATTAAACATTGTTCAAATTTTTTTTATTTTTTTCACGAGTCAGGAAATATTATAAATTAATTCTAATTTATAATACTACCCATTTTTGGTCACTAGATGGAGCTGTCCCCAAAATTGCAGCTTTGCAAAATTGGGTAAAAAGCTCTCGCTCTAGTGAGCTCTCAGCATCCCCCCCTCCTTTATCCTGGCTAGTGCCGGGATAAACGAGGGGTTTGAACGGTGTAACCTCCTACACTGTGTGTCGCCATTTTTTGAGCTAATACACAGTGTAGTAGGTTTACATACAGTAGTAAACACACACAAACACGAACATACATTGAAATCTCTTACCTGCTCCTGCCGCCGCGGCTCCCTCCGGCCCGTCCGCTCCGTTTGCTGCCGCTGGTCCAAGTGCACAAATCCGGAAGCCGCGACCGGAAGTAGTAATATTACTGTCCGGCCGCGACTTCCGGTCCACAGGAAAATGGCGCCGGACGGCGCCAATTTCGAATTGGACTGTGTGGGAGCGGCGCATGCGCAGCTCCCACACAGACGCCGTACACTGCAGTCAATGGGACGGGAGCCGTTCACAGTCCCTATGGGACTGTGGCTGCCGTATTCCATGTCTGTATGTGTCGTTAATCGACACACACAGAAATGGAACAAAAAATGGCAGCCCCCATAGGGAAGAAAAAGTGTAAAAATAAGAAAAAGTAAAACACAAACACACAAATGAATACAAACGTTTTTAATAAAGCACTAACATCTTTAACATATAAAAAAATAATTTGTGATGACACTGTTCCTTTAAAAAGCAAAGAATCTGAACTGTCGCCATGAACCTCGCTTCTTATTACTGTATTTATAAATCCACCCACACTGCAGGAGAATCCAGACTGACCGTAAGGACAATGTAAACTTTTTGTTTTGAACCTATATGGACATTTTTATATTTGACTTTAATTAAAACAGTCTAAACAGATGAAAATTATGGAATTGAACAAAAAAAAAACTAACAAATGAACTTTGCAATTGAATAAAATGAAAGTTCACAGATTTTTTTTCACAAAAGGAAATGTGATGAGTTTATTTATCATTACCTTAAAGGCCTAGAATTAGAATCAGGGGTGGCACTTGAAATCACACCCACATGTGGTGTCAAATGCCCACACGATTTTTCAGATATCACAGTATTTACTGGCTCAATTGTATGTCCATTCGTCACCCACCGTAGTATTAAAAAAATAAACAGCAGTCCAACATCATTTACCTGATAAATCAATGGTTTTGGTAGAAGTGATATTTCTACATAGAAAATAATTGACTTGTAAGTGTAGTAGAGTAGTAGGAAAAAACCCAGAGCCAACAATTAGGACATGCATGCCGCTTATTCTGCGATTGAATCATTAATTGAAAGGGTCTTGTTCAAAACAATAGTAGTGAGGAGTTAAATTGGTGAAGTCATTCATTCTGTGGAATAACAGGTGTCAATGTTGGCCCTTATTTAAGGTAGGAGGGTGGCAAATGTTGCACATGTTGGTTACAGTGCATTTCCTTAGGAAATACTGGGGAAAATGGGTCGTTCCAGACATTGTTCTGATGAAAAACCTACTTTGATTAAAAAGTTGATTGCAGAGAAAAAAACATATGGAGAAGTGCAGCAAATTATAGACTGCTCAGCTAAAATGATCTCAAATGCCTTGAAGCAGCAACCAAAACCTTAGAGATATAGAAGGAAGCGGGGAACTACTGTTGGAATGGATCGAAGAATAGACAAAATGCTAAAGGCTCAGCCAATGATCACCTCCAGAAAGATCAGAGAAAATCTGAAGTTACCAATGATCTGCTACAATCAGAAGACGATTAAGTGAAGCCAAGTTACCAGCAAGAACTCCATGCAAAGTTGTTGAAAAAAAGACATGTCCTGAATAGGTTAAAAAGGAACACATTGATTGGCCTAAAGAGAGATGGCGCAAGATTTTGTAGACTGATGAAAGCAAAATTGTTCTTTTTGTGTTTAAACCGTACGTCGACGATCCCGATCACTGAATTCAAGCCAAAGTACGCTGTGAAGATAGTAAAGCATGGTGCTGCAAATATCATGATGTGGGGTTGTGTCTCATACAATGGTGTTGGGCCTATTTATCACAAGGGATCATGGATCAGTTTGAATATATCAAAATACTTGAGGAAATCATGTTGCCCTATGGCGAAGAAGAAATTCCCTTGAAATTGGTGTTTCAACATGACAATGACCCAAACCACACCAGTAAGCGAACATCTTGGATACAGACAAACAGGATTGAGGTAATGGAGTGGCCAACAGAATCCCCTAACCTCCATCCTATACAGAACTTGTGGGGTGACAAAAAATGCGGGTTTATAAGGCAAAACCCAAAAATGCAGAAGAACTGTGTGTCACGGTCACAGGGTATGTGGACCCACTAGGCTGCTCCGCCGTAGCGGGGAGGCAGCTAACCAAGTCACAGTCTACACGAAAGTCAATAGCAGATGGCAACGCTTGGGTACCTGAACTAGTCCAGACGGTGGCTGTGGCTTCAGCACGGATGGAGGCCGGTGCGGCAGGTAGCGCTAGACATTGGGGGCAGTATCGGATGGGGCAGAAGACACTGGACGTGGCAAACGACAGCAGGTGCAGTAGACACGACTCCAACACTGGTAGGCACAGGAACAATACGGAATACAGGAACGGGTAACAGGGCACGGGGAAACACTAAGGGACCATTTGCAAGACAGACTGGGATATACTAACAACACTCAGGCAAGGATCAGAAGGCCTGCGCCTTATAGACCAGGAAATCATGGCAGTTGATGATGATGACTATTTCCTTTGTGCGCACGCTGGCCCTTTAAGGCCATGCACGAGCGTGCGCGCGCGCGCACCCTTTGGGACACAGCAGAATGGAGCGGAAGTGAGCGCTGGCGTCTCCTAGGAAGGAGTTGGGGACCAGCGCTCACGGATCCATGGCTGCGGGCGTCGGGAGGTGAGTAAACCCGACGGCCCGCGGCCATGGACACTACACTGTGGAATGTCATCCAATCTTCCTGGACTGGAATAGCTGTTCAAAGGAGCCAGAAGTTGCTCGACTCCATGCAACACAGATGTCAAGCAATTCTCAAAAACAACGGTTATGCCACTAAATATTAGTTCTGTAAAGGGAAATCTCAAACATTTTGTCAGTTTTTACATTAAATTTTTTTCGTTTTTAAAGAAAAATTCTGCCACTGCTATTTTTTTTAACAGCCTAATATTCTTTTTTCCTTTACTTTCTGTAAAGAATTAACACAAACTGGATACATCTCGTTATTGGTTTGGAATTGAATGTGTAATATTTCCAGTACATTTGCATTTTGGGAAATAAAAGTTGTTATACTGATTTTGGGCTTTATTTGCTTTTTTAAACTCATTATATTTTTCTGAACACTACTTTGTGTCTGTATATCTCTATGTATGTATATACTCCAGAATGTATATTTTATTTATATTTTTTGCATGTTTGTCTAAATATATGCCTTATGTATGTGCCGTATATATGTTCCAGTATGTGCGTGTCTATATATGTGGTAAATGTTTGGTTTGTGGAGGGCAGCAATAGAGAGTCCCGCTGTAACGTCCGTGGTCGCTGACCACGAACTCCTTCCATCCAGTCGACGTCCTTCTCTCCAGAGATGTCTGCACATGCTGCCGTCCTGTTCCGCAGTGACCACAAGGGTGTGCTCGCGAGCTCAGTCCAGACTTGAGAAGCCAAAGCGCACGCATGTGGGAAATTGAGCTGATTGCTCCCAGAGCACCCTGGGCTATAAGGGTCCCAGCCCCATACTCCCATGCCTGTTTGTCGTATCCTAGTTTGTCTTGCAAATGGTCTCCTAGTGTTTTCCAGTTCCCTGTTCCTGTATCCCGTGCTATCCTGTTCCAGTGCTGTGTTGTGCTGTAGCCTTGCTGTGCTGTACTTACCCCTGTCCTGCTGCTCCACGCCTGACGTCTACCTGCTGCCTAGTCCCAGCCGAGCCTGCCTTGCTACTGTCCGAGCTGCCACAGGTACCTTATACATACTGTGAACTGTGACCTGCACCCTGTTGGCCATCTGCCATACCGCCAAGTCGGTACGGCCCAGTGGGCCCACGAACCCAACGTGACACCCGCACAGGGCGCCATCCAACCTAAGGTCGGCTCTGTGCGAGGTTTACGGACAGAACATTTCCCGTCTCTGGAACTGTTTTGCTCATTACGTAGTGGTTCAGATCGCACCAGACTTGTTAGGTGCACAAATAGAGTCCCAACCCAATCATAACCAGAAAGAAGTATTCGGCACAACAAAATTTTCTTCAGCACTAAGCCTCTGGCATTATTTCCAAAATGTTCTTCAACTACGGTATTGTGTGCCGAATACTTCTTTATTGTTCTGCTCAGTAGTTACAGAGGCTTACAGGCAGCATTGGACTGAGGCTCCTTGGACCCACCTGAGGAGATGACACTGAGGGCCCACCCTCCATCTATAAAGAATATGCACATGTCCACTTTTAATTTCATCTTAATCATTGTTTTTACCATTGAACACACAGGACATATCAATAAGGTCTAATAGGTAATTTGTGAATCATCCCATTTTGAATTAGACCCTAGTGGAAAGTGATTGGCTCTAAAGAGCTCCAAATGGGGTTGTCCACTGTGGGACCTTTAAAGCCCATTATTGTGTTAGAGCCTGGCACCATCTGAGGATCTTCTGGTTCTCTGGTGGGCCAGTCCAACCCTGCTTACAGGGAACTTGGATCCACATGTCCAGATGCTGGTGGTGTAGTGGTCCATGTACCCAAATCCTGGTGGTAAGTGATGTCAGCATGATACGGGAGTGTTAGAACTGCAGTAAGTAATGTGACTCATAAACCTGGCTATAGGGAACATTGATCTAGATGTCCAGATGCTAGTGATGTAGTGGTAGATGTACGCAGATCCTGGTGGTAAGTGATGTCAGCATGATACGCGAGTGTTATATCTGCAGTAAGTATTGTGGCCCATAACCCTGGTTACAGGGAACATTGATCTAGATGTGCAGATGCTGGTGATGTAGTAGATCATGTACCCGGATCCTGGTGGTAAGTGATGTCAGCATGATACGGGAGTGTTAGATCTGCAGTATGTATTGTGACTCATAACCCTGGTTACAGGGAACATTGATCTAGATGTCAGATGATGGTGGTGTAGTGGTCCATGTACCCAGATCCTGGTGGTAAGTGATGTCAGCATGATACGGGAGTGTTAGATCTGCAGTAAGTATTGTAACTCATAACCCAGGTTACAGGGAACATTGATGTAGATGTCCAGATGCTGGTGATGTAGTGGATCATGTACCCGGCTCCTGGTGGTAAGTGATGTCAGCATGATACAGGAGTGTTAGATCTGCAGTAAGTATTGTGACACATAACCCTGGTTACAGGGAACATTGATCTAGATGTCCAGATGCTGGTGGTGTAGTGGTCCATGTACCCAGATCCTGGTGGTAAGTGATGTCAGCATGATACGGGAGTGTTATATCTACAGTAAGTATTGTGGCTCATAACCCTGGTTACAGGTAACACTGATCTAAATGTCCAGATGCTGGTGGTGTAGTGGTCCATGTACCCAGATCCTGGTGGTAAGTGATGTGAGCATGATATGGGAGTGTTAGATCTGCAGTAAGTATTGTGACTCACATCCCTGGTTACAGGGAACATTGATGTAGATGTCCAGATGCTGGGGGTGTAGTGGTCCATGTACACAGATCCTGGTGGTAAGTGATGTCAGCATGATACGGGAGTGTTAGATCTGCAGTAAGTATTGTGACACATAACCCTGGTTACAGGGAACATTGATCTAGATGTCCAGATGCTGGTGGTGTAGTGATCCATGTACCCAGATCTTGGTGGTAAGTGATGTCAGCATGATACGGCAGTGTGAGATCAGCAGTAAGTATTGTGACTCATAACCCTGGTTACAGGGAAAATTGATCTAGATATCCAGATGCTGGGGGTGTAGTGGTCCATGTACCCGGATCCTGGTGATAAGTGATGTCAGCATGATATGGAAGTGTTATATCTGCAGTAAGTATTGTGACACTTAACCCTGGTTACATGGAACATTGATCTAGATGTCCAGATGCTGGTGGTGTAGTGGTCCATGTACACAGATCCTGGTGGTAAGTGATGTCAGCATGATACGGGAGTGTTAGATCTACAGTAGGTTTTGTGACTCATCCTGGTTATAGGGAACATTGATCTAGATGTCCAGATGCTGGTGGTGTAGTGGTCCATGTACCCAAATTCTGGTGGTAAGTGATGTCAGCATGATACGGGAGTGTTAGATCTACAGTAAGTATTGTGGCTCATAACCCTGGTTACAGGGAACATTGATCTAGATGACCAGATGCTGGTGATGTGTTACGTCCATGGCCGGGGGTCGCCGTTGTGAAAGGAAATATATTTTTCCAAAGTGTTTTATACTTACTGTATACCTTATATACTCATATCCTTATATGTTTGTACAAGTTAGTTATATTAGAAGGTAGGTGCTCTGGGACTTTAAGGCATAGTGCCGTGTGCAAAACACTACGCAGCAATAATAATAATTAAAATGGAGAATCATAGTGCCGTGTGTAAAACACTACGGCAGCAATAATAATAATAATTAAAATGGAGAATCATAGTGCCGTGTGCAAAACAATACGCAGCAATAATAATAATTAAAATGGAGAATCATAGTGCCGTGTGCAAAACACTACGCAGCAATAATAATAATTGAAATGGAGAATCATAGTGCCGTGTGCAAAGCAGTACGCAGCAATAATAGGGAAGATGAGGGAACGGCCCCTCTAAGAGCCAATTGAGTTGTGGAACTATATCTAAACTTTCTGACTCATTTTTTATTGTTATTTTGTTATTGTCTGAATATAAATATCCATGCTGATAAGAATAAAGTAGAAGCATTTTCATACAGTAACGTGTCTGTGTATTTTTGCTACTCCGAGCTGCTCGTATTCATAAATAGATTTTTAAAAGCTAATTTGGAGCTGGATGGAACTCAAGGCGTAGTGGGATGCTAAATTGCACTCACAGTTTATGGCGCCCGAACAGGGACTACGGCACTAGGACCCAGAGACCACCCGAACCAGGCAGAGGAGACCGGACGGGAACGTGTAGACCAAAAGCTGCAGCATAATGTAAAAAGATTTGATTCTCATATTTTGCTCTGCATCTCCCCGTCTGGCCCCCCCTATTTTCGGATGACTAAGGCTCCACCTTAGGGAGTAAGGTATGAAGCCGCGTTCCAGAACCATGTACTCCCTTAGAAAGTAAGTGCCTGACTTCCATCTCAGTTTGCGTGAAAGAGGAATGGGTAGCGGCATAGACCATGTTACAGGGGGATTGCTTTGTGCAGGGATAATTGTTATACTTCTAATCTATTTTGTGAGTGTGTTGGAAAGTGCTGCTCAAAGAGGAAATTCCTGTTAGAAGTCAGTTTAGTTGTTTGATTTTTGGGGTTGAAAAGAGATCCAGTTTAGTTGTTTGATTTTTGGGGTTGAAAAGAGACCTAGTTTAGTTTGATTTTTGGGGTTAAAAAGAGACCCAGTTTAGTTGTTGTTTGGGGTTGAAAAGAGACCCAGTTTTGGGGTTGAAAAGAGACCCAGATTTTTGCGGTTGAAAAGAGACCCAGTTTAGTTGTTTGATTTTTGGGGTTGAAAAGAGACCCAGTTTAGTAGTATTAGAAGTTGTTTTCATGATCGTGCGTGTCTGTTGGACTTGTCTAAATTTCAGTAAATAAATAAATAAATAAAAAACCCGGGAGTTGCTGGTCTGATGGAGAGGTCTGGCTTTGCATCTGTGAATTACAAAAAAACCGCGGTAGGTAAGGAGCTTATTCTTACGCCATTCACACATGTATTGCGTAAGCCTCAAAATTTAGCTGCCACTTTATTCAGCAGTGGTATGAAAGATGAATCCAAAAAGGTATGTTGAAACTTTTTGTGTGATGAAAGATTGCAGGTGTGTACGTGATCTTGAACTGTTGATATGAAACACATGAGAGAATTTTTGCCAGCAATTATATTGTTAACCAGAGAAAAATTGTGAAGTGTAAGACCTCCCCCCTTGGAATGCAGTGACGTAGCGCATGGCGGAGATAAGTTGTAACTCACATGTGAAGTATTTGAAATGAAAGGATTATAGTACCAAAAGCTATATCCCGGCAGTGAGGGGTTTGTAGATGTTTGAAATGAATGTGACCAACTCCTGTTTGATTCAATGGAGGTTTGCAAAGTATGTGAAGGCAAAATAACACACTGTAAAAAAAAAAAAAAAATTGTTGAAGAGGCTGGCAGCGGTACGATGGGATGTTTGCATGTGATAAATAAAATGGTTTGTGGATTGTTGAGAAAGGGACGGTGGATGGCCAGGACAAGGCATAAGTTAAAATGACAAAGCAGGTGATTGATTACAGGTGGTTACAAGTAAGTTGGTGTGAGAGAGAACAATTTGGAAAAAGGTGTAAATTTTGATAGGAAGAGTGAAGAAAACGGAGCAGCCGGGTACATTGCAGTGAATGTGGGTCAGAACGGGGGGAGTGTAATGTGAACGGGTGTGATGTGACATCTGTGTGATGTGTGAGACGTGTGTAATGTAACATGTCTGAAGTTTGAAACTAGTGGCCACAATAAAGCAGGTCTATAATGTATGTTCTTATCTTTAAGGGCTGATTCAGACGTGCATGGCGTTTTTGGGCACGCAAAACATGCGGCGTTTTGCCTGCGCAAAAGCCACTTGCCTGCTCCATGAGGCAGCATCATATGATGCGCGGCTGCGTGCTTTTCGCGCAGCCGCCATCATTATGACACGCCATTTGGATGTTTGTAAACAGAAAAGCACGGACTGTCTGTACTGCCCCATAGACTTGTATTGGTCTGTGCGTGGCGCGTGAAAACCACGCGGCCCGCACGGACGCAATACACGTTCATGTGAATCCACCCTAACAGCAATGTCTAAAATTCTTAGTGTTTTATGTATGGGGTTAAAATCCGTAATGGAATATTTCTTATCTTTGCACACGCACTGTCGTCTGTAATTACATCAAGCGAGAAAAATATAACAGCCGGCTGGATCTGTCTATAAAAAGATAAAATTTACACTGCAGATTTATGTGTTCTGATATAAGATTTAATGTTGGAATGTTTTGATGTTAATTCAAATGAATTAAAATACAGATATTGTGAGACACGGGGTCTTGAAAATGTATGTGCCCTCACTGTTCCCTATCCTTTTATGCAGTTTATTGGTTTTTCAGTAATTAATATTACCAGATATCATTTTCTGTTTTATTGAATAACTAATTACAATTGTTTTGTTTTCACACATGAGGCACGTGCTATAGTGCTGCCTAAATTTTATTTTTGAAAATGTGAGATGTTTTACAGGTAAATGGTTGCAAGTCATTTTAAAGATAAAATTTATTTTTGTCAGGAGAAAGTCATTTTTGTTCCAGGCTATTGTGTATTACAGGAGGCAAAACTAGTGCCCCCCAGATAGAGTGCCAGACCTTATTATGTTGAGATATGTAGTTTTGAACACCCTGCTACATTACTGATCAGGTACAAGTTTGTTTTGTGTTTTATTTTGTTTTGAATTAATGAATTTGGTTCTAGGAGGTCTATAAAATGTGTATGAGACCCCAATGACTAATTCAGATTAAATGTGTATGACAGTAATCTACATTTTTAGGTATTTCTGTGTAGATGGTTCCAGATCCTTCCAGAACGGTAAATATG
The DNA here is from genome assembly GCF_050947455.1 of Rhinoderma darwinii. Classification (NCBI taxonomy): domain Eukaryota; kingdom Metazoa; phylum Chordata; class Amphibia; order Anura; family Rhinodermatidae; genus Rhinoderma; species Rhinoderma darwinii. The sequence continues at coordinate 660,457,608 of NC_134687.1, forward strand.
GCACTGGGTATGCTGTGCTGTAGTCTCCACCCAATATGAGGTATTGTGTAAGAGACCATCCTCCTCCAGAAAATTTACACAGGCGGCGAGGTGACGTCACTCACAGATGAGTCTTTACAGATGGGGAGAAGGAAAAATATATATATTTTTTTGTCTGAACATTGTTTATTTTATGCCAGATTTCAGTAACATAATTTGTTTGTTTTTGTATTAATCGGGTATTTACAGGACCTGGTGGGTGGGATTTACAAGTGTCCTGGATCATCAGATGAATGTGGGAAAATAAAACTCCATCCTTTTGAAATATTCTATCTATATGTGACATGGGTTTCAATGTAAATTTGTAATGCAGAAATATTTGATCATATACAGTATGTACAAGACAGGATACGAGGCACAAGGTAAATCATCCAGAAACCACTCTCACCTTCTTGTTCATCTCAAGGAGCGGAGCTGGAGGTGCTCGCTGAGGCTTGTAACCTGGCAGAAGGTAAGACGGCCGACATTTACACTGACTCTAGGTACGCTTTTGGCATCGCCCACAATTATGGGCCCATTGGTAGTAGGAACTTTATTGGATCATCAGGTAAGCCAATTGAGAGGGAAAGAAGACCGAACTGACAACAAGAGTATGTGGCTTGTCTCTGGATACAATAATGCCACCGCTAGCTTTGTAGCAGCCTGCATGATGTGCGCACGGCATGACATAGGTAAAACAGCAAAGGTACCTGTGAAAAGTGCAGCCCGGCCAGATTACCCGTCCCAGTGACTGCAGAACATACAACTACCCGAGGTAGACGTGTATGACAATGTGCTCGTGTGTGTAGACCTGTTCTCAGGGGAATAGTTTTTATCCCAAGTATTGAACTGGTGTTTGTACAATGATAAGATGTCAGCAGTTCTCCAGATGTTATTCCAAAGTTAGTTTGTTTAATAACTGTATTCAAGAAGTAAAAACTGCGGTTAAGTTTTATGTAAAGTTCTAGACCTCAGCATTGGACTATTGGAGGCGTCAGATAAAAAGGTACAGCAGTGGTATATTCCCATTTGAAAACACCTTCCTGTATATGGATTTTTATTTATTTATTTTTTGTTGGAAAGGAAAATTTTAGAGCAGAAAATTCTGTGCAGTGTATATATATATATATATATATATATATATATATATATTAGAAGAAGAATTTGTTTGCATGTATCACTTTTAGTTATTGCTCAATGTGAACGTTTAATGTAACATGTTAATGTTAAACATGTTAATGTTTTTTTTTCCTAATTGAATTATCTGATTAAGATCAATTAATGATTATGCGATGTAAAAGCTTGTTCTCCACAGGAAGAGTCTAACTGGGAGCGGAAGGCGTGAGAACCAGATTCTAACAGAATGTAGACGGATAAGGGAAGGTGAACCGGTAGCACCCAAGGCACTTTTGATAGCACTTGCATTGACGGCGTGACCTCACATATGCCCCAAAACTGCAAGGATCCATGTGGTAAGATCTAATTGGTATGTCCCAGGCTTTACAGCTGTTCCTTCTAAATTCTGTTAGAGCTGTTTGATTTGCCTACAGAACAGTCCTGGCAGACCGGTGTCAACCTTATCATACCCGCCTCCCACAAAGAGAACAGACCTTGAGAGGCCTTCCCATGCAATACAAATTAGAGTAAGAAAAATTGGTTTGCGACATTTGTCAGATAAACATGTGGAATCTGTGTATATTTTTGTGAGTTGGAGATGTTCCAGGCAATCAGCTCAGATCAAGGTACAAATCCTGCTGAAAATAGTAACACCAAGTGCAAATGAAATGTACCCAGTAATCACACACCTTCTAGATGCCCTGTCCAGTGGACAGAGAAGTTTTTCTTATATAAAGGTGTGTGTTTGATTTCGTTTAAGGGCCTGCCATTGTTATTGTATTTACTTAGAACAACTTTTATATATGTAGATGATATCACCAGATTAGTATTTATTTTAACAACTGACAAGGGTTGAGGGTCAACCAGCAAGTGGCAGTAAATATGAACTAAAAGACTTTTAATATGATGAACTCCATCACTGAGATGCGGCAGGCGCAGCCTGAGCCAATACAACGCGTTTGTCATGAACTGACGGCAGTGTCACAATTCTAAGCAGCCGCCCAGACAAGTAACTTACCGGAGGAAGAGGACAGATGCGGAGGGTTTGTGGTAGTCACAATAAAACTCCACTAATCCGCCTACGTGTGATCTCTACCCAGGCTCACAGCATGAGGTGCTATGTACAGCCCGGTGACGTATACTAAAAAAAGACTGTGTCTGACAGATGAGAAGGACCAAACCAAGTCCTGATGACATCAGCAAAGTTCAAAGTAAAGACCAAAGACCTGAGTGAACCCGTTAGCAGCATCTAAGTGTTTTAATAAGTGAAGAGGAGGGGGTAATCATAAATCCCCCATTGGACACCACTGTGCAGTCTGACACCACAATTGTGTGGGTTACCCTGAGGGCGATAGTCAGTGAAGAGCAGAAGATAGAAGACGTTGATGATGATGTACAGGACTTGTCAATACACTGGTGGGACCCTATACCCAAACTGGACATTGGTGATGGCATCATATTAGTTATGGCCCTATTGATATATTGTTTGAGTTTTATAATCAGAATATATAATTTCTGTAATTTAATATAAGAAAAAGGGGGGGGGGGGGGTTGTAAAGGATGCTTTATTTGCTTATATTCTCTGTATGAAATTACATTATGAATTATCAAGCAGGATGCCGAATTACTAAGATATGTATTATGTGAAAGTGATTATAATAATGTTTAAATGATTTTATTTTGTGCAGCAGCCATCTTGTCTGGAGTTCCCATCTTGGTTCTTTTGTAGTGAATAAGAAAGTCATTTCCTTTAACACAAGTTATGTTGATTTCATATGTTTTATCTTTGACCTTGGCTCCCATACGAAGCTTGCACAGAAGGCACAGGGAGTGAGAAGGGAGAGTGGCAAATATGCTTGTGGGAATGCCTCCCCGATCTTACAGAAATTTTTTTTTGTATATAGAGATAAAACCACAGAGTGTATGTATGGTTACGGATGACCCAACACACTAAAACCTTTTTATTACAGGTACCCTTTTCTGGATGTATATTTAATGTTAGTTATATAGAATGGAAGAACCAGACTATTGTATTTTTCCCGGATTTGGATGAGATTGTAAGCACAGTATGGGTACCGGACCCATTGCCAACACCTAATATTAGTCTCCCCTTAGATGAGTTGAACAAAGTTCTAAAAGACGCAGAAGAGGTAAAAGAGATGGTTAGGAGACATAATGTTACACTACAAACAGTCACAATGAATGCTGTTATAAGTGGGAAAACATTTAGGATCCCAGATTAAGGATGACACGGCTCATCACTGGTATGATATATATATATATATATATATATATATATATATATATATACACAGGTTTCTCGCCGACTGCCAGTTCAGTGTTAAGCTATTTATTCCAACCACTAATATGTATTATGATTGTTTTTGTTATTATGACTTGTTTTAATTGTTATGTGTTTTATAAGATACGGAGAGCTCTCACAGCGAGGCCTCTGGAAATAAGTGACACTTTGTTGTGAAATTAGAATCAGGTAATGATTACCAGACCTATAAAATCACAAAAGGGGGGAAATGTGAAAGGAAATATATTTTTCCAAAGTGTTTTATACTTACTGTATATCTTATATACTCATATCCTTATATGTTTGTACAAGTTAGTTATATTAGAAGGTAGATGCTCTGGGACTTTAAGGCATAGTGCCGTATGCAAAACACTACGCAGCAATAATAATTAAAATGGAGAATCATAGTGCCGTGTGCAAAACACTACACAGCAATAATAATAATTAAAATGGAGAATCATAGTGCCGTGTGCAAAGCACTACGCAGCAATAATAGGGAAGATGAGGGAACGGCCCCTCTAAGAGCCAATTGAGTTGTGGAACTATATCTAAACTTTCTGACTCATTTGTTATTGTTATTTTGTTATTGTCTGAATATAAATATCCGTGCTGATAAGAATAAAGTAGAAGCATTTTCATACAGTAACGTGTCTGTGTGTTTTTGCTACTCCGAGCTGCTCGTATTCATAAATTGATTTTTAAAAGCTAATTTGGAGCTGGATGGAACTCAAGGCGTAGTGGGATGCTAAATTGCACTCACACCGTTCTGACTCACCCCCTGACGAGCCCAGCCATGGACGTCTCTCTGCTCGGCATCCTCCTCTTCCTGGCAGACGCTGACACACTCTTCCCGCACCTCGTGCTGTCTGCCGCAGGGCGCGCGCACGGCCTTAAAGGGCCAGTACGCGTCCAGCTGTCAAAAATCAATTATCAGCCCAAATGGCTGCTGGACTATTTAAGGGGCTCTGCCCACTAGTTCCTTGCCTTAGCGTTATTGTATACCCTAGTTTGTCTTGCTAAAGGTCTCCCAGTGTTTTCCAGTTCCCAGTGTCACCCATTCCTGCTGCCCGTACCCTATATCCGTGCTATCGTTGCCTGCTGTGAAAGCCAGGTCGTGTCTTCCCGCTGCATCCGCGGCGTTACCTGCTGTGAAAGCCAAGTCGTGTCTTCCCACTGCATCCGCGGCGTTACCTGCTGTGAAAGCCAAGTTGTGTCTTCCCGCTGCATCCGCGGCGTTACCTGCTGTGAAAGCCAAGTCGTGTCTGCTCGCTGCATCCGCGGCATCACCTGCTGTGAAAGTCAAGTCGTGCTTCCGCTGCTGTCTCCATTGCCTCAGGTACCCGTTCAGAACTATAGACATTGTTTTGTACCTTGTTGGCCAGCTGCTGTCCCGTTACGCGGTACGGCCCAGTGGGTCCACACCCCGCGTCGTGACATGATGTAGTAGTCCATGTACCCAGATCTAGATGTCCAGATGCTAGTGATGTAGTGGTAGATGTACGCAGATCCTGGTGGTAAGTGATGTCAGCATGATACGGCAGTGTTAGATCTGCAGTAAGTATTGTGACTTATATCCCTAGTTACAGGGAACATTGATCTAGATGTGCAGATGCTGGTGGTGTAGTGGTCCATGTACCCAGATCCTGGTGGTAAGTGATGTCAGCATGATACGCGAGTGTTAGATGTGCAGTAAGTATTGTGACTCATAACCCTGGTTACAGGGCACAGTGATCTAGATGTCCAGATGCTGGTGGTGTACTGGTCCATGTACCCAGATCCTGGTGGTAAGTGATGTCAGCAGGGCCGCCATCAGGAATTTAACAGCCCCATACAGCTAAATTGTCTGGGCCCCCCTACCGTGGCACCGCCTTTTAACGGTACTCCGTCCAGCACTATATCATGCTACCCCTTCATTTCTACTTGCTCTCTGAGAATCGTCCACACAGATGTAGTGCAGTTCAGAGTATTGCAGCCTCCTCACATTAACTTCATTGTGAGAAGGCTGCAATACTGTGAATCGCCGCTACATCCGTGTCGACGATTCTCAGAGAGCAAGTAGAAATGAAGGGGACGCATCGCTCGGACCGACCCATAAACTATTGATGGCCTATCCTGACGATAGGCCATCAATTTTTAGGGACTGGAAAACCCCTTTAAAAGGAACCTTTTAGCACACTCATGCTGCCCTAACAATGGACACAAGCCGGTGCTAAAGCTATGACTTCTCTAAAATGACGCAGCACTTTAGAGTAACACATAGTTTAGTTTAATCACCTGTCACTATATCATACTGCCCGCAGTTAGGGCAACATTAACAGGCCGGCAGGTTCACATAAACAAAATAGAAGATACAGGATTTGTTTTGGTACAATCTTAAAACCCATCTATGATCAAAAATAGATACGTAAGAGCAGAGGAAAAAAAGGTTGTTAAAAGAGTGGCATAACAATTGCGGTCAGAGGGGGGGGTGGGTCGACCTGGAATGGGCGAGCCCCACTTAAAACCGGATCCTCGTATTTAACGAAGCGTTAGTAAGGTGTATGCTGCGTCTCATATAAATTTCCTGATGCTGCCTGGCCGGATGTGGTAGTGGGCCTTGTGTACCAGGCCATGAAGGCAAGAGGAGCGAGTAGTGGGGAGTACATTTTTTTTTATATTTTTATGTTGGTTCTGAGGTCCATGCTTAAGGTGGACGAGGCTATTCAAAAGTGTGGCATTGGGCCCAGCACAATGTAGTTACACCCCTGTGTGTAAATATTATTCTAGTTCTATATGTAACAAATTTATTCATTTTACACTTACCTTTCCAGTCTTCTCATCAGCAGGGGGGCATCAAGCTCACAAGTGCTTACCACACACTGAGGCTGAGCCGCTCCCTCTGCCCTATCCAGACACAGCAGTTGGCGTCGCTGGGATTGCTCTTCATCGCTTTGGACCTTTATAAATAACAATTATTAAGTGAAAGAAAAAATAAATATATATAAATTTTGTAAAGAGCTTCGTCAGTAGTTCTACAGAGATTTAAACGTTAGGGTTAATGCTTATGACGTTGAGCGTGACGTCAAGATGTGCTAGATTGCAGCATGAGACTGCTGAGCAACGTAAAGACACCACAGCTAGACGCACATTAAAGCTGCTGCTTACTGGTTAAAATGCAACCATTCAGTTAAAAAAAGACAACAAATTAAATACTGCAAAATTATTGATAACTTACCTGCTGGCCTCACTTGCTTCTGGTTCTACTTACTCATTCCGGTCCCCGTTTTCCAGAATCTAAGATGGCTGGTGTTGTCTCAGACTTGTATATAGAAAGCATTACCTGCAAATCTGAGACATGCACCTTCTTCACTGCTCTCAAAAGGACAAGCACCGATTATGTCAGCGCTGTGTCCATCTCTTCTGACACTTGTCCTGCTGTCTTCTTGACAGGGGTTCCGGCTGCAGCAACATCCTCATTGACAGCGCGTCAGTGGGAGACGGAGCAAGACAGCGCCAGGGTTGGCATGAATCATTTTCTGTATTTAAAGAGGCTCTGTCACCAGATTATAAGTGCCCTATCTCCTACATAATCTGATCAGCGCTGTGATGTAGATAACAACAGTGATTTTCATTTTGAAAAACGATAATTTTTTACCAAGTTATGAACAATTTTAAATTTATACTAATTCGTTTCTTAATAGACAACTGGGTGCTTTTTAACTTTTTACCAACTGGGCGTTGTGAAGTGAAGGGTATGACGCTGACCAATCTGCGTCATACACTTCTCATTGTTCTAGCAAAGCTTCTTTCACTGCACAGCGTGACCTCGCGAGATCACACTGTGCTGTGAGTAAGGCTTTATTCAGACGAACGTAAAATACGCGCGTGCAACGCGCGTGATTTTCACGTGTGTTGCCTGTAGCTATATTTGTCAATGGGGCCGTGCAGACATGGCAGCGTTTTTTGCGCAGCGTTGCTCCGTTGCCAAAAACTCACGACATGTCCGTTGATGATGCGTTGAAAACGCATCACGCACCCATTGAAGTCAATGGGTTCGTGAAAACCACGCATGTCGCACGGAAGCACTTCCGTGCGAACTGCGTGTTTGCGCAACAGCTGTCAAAAGGATGAATGTAAACAGAAAAGCACCACGTGCTTTTCTGTTTCCGAACATCCAAACGGAGTGTCTTTGCGATTAGCGAACCCCGACAACCGAAGCTAACTTCACCGGGTTCGGCCAAACTCGTTTTGGCCGAACCTGGCAAAAAAAATTCCGGTCCGCGACGTCGGGAGACATTCACTGTGCATGGTGCTGAAAGAGTTAAACTGTTTCAGCACCATGGACAGTGACTTGCGATCCCAAAATACATGAACCTGTAAAAAAAAAACGAAGTTCTAACTTACCGATTACTCCTGTCTCCTTCCTGCAGTCCGACCTCCCGGGATGACACTTCAGTTCAAGTGACAGCTCCAGCCAATCACAGGCCAAGTACAGGCTGCAGCCAATCACAGGCTGCAGCGGTCCCTTGGACTGCCGCATCATCCAGGGAGGTGGGGCCCGATGTCAAGAGAGGCGCGTCACCTAGGACGCGTCACCAAGGCAACGGCCGGGAAGTTCTCGGTAAGTAGGAACTTTATCTTTTTTTTTACAGGTTTTTCACTGTTGTGTTCGGCATTCACTGTCGAGGGTGCTGAAAGATTTAGCTCTTTCAGCACCTTGGACAGTGACGGGCGTCGACAAGCCTTATCTCTATAATGCCGGCTGCGCGAAAATCACGCAGCCGCGCATGAGACACGGATGACACACGCAGCTGTCAAATGGTTTTTGCGCGCGCAAAACGCCGCGTTGTTTGCGCGCGCAAAAACGCAACGCTCGTGTGAATCCAGCCTAAGTCTCACAGAAACTTTATCGAAGTTGTGGCAGTGTGAATAGACATCGCATCCTGGCTGGAGGTGATGTCTATTCACTCTCAAGACACTTCGGTAAAGTTAACATGGGTGTATGTGACAGCACAGCGTGATCTCGCGAGATCACGCTGTGCAGAGAAAGTAGCTGTGCTGGAACGGAGAGAAGTGTATGATGCTGATTGGTCACTGATTGGTCATCGTCATACACTTCACTCCACAACATCCAGTTGGTAAAAAGTAAAAACACGCCCAGTTGTCTATTAAGAAACTAATTAGCATAAATCTAAAATTGTTCATAACTTGGTCAAAAATGATCGTTTTTCAAAATAAAAACCACTGTTATCTACATTACAGCGATGATCACATTATGTAGGAGAGAGGGCACTTATAATCTGGTGACAGAGCCTCTTTAAGTTTATCACATTGTATGGTTGTAACGGTCTTGTATGTTTTATTGTCCGTTTTTTTTTTAAAGGTTTCCGTGTCTTGGACTACGTTGGATTGTCGTGGGATCGAATTTTTACCAATAAAATGGTCAAAGCGGGCTCTAGGGGGGAGCAGTTTATTTCAATAAAGTGTTTTTTATATTTTTTTCAACTGTATAACAGAACTAGTAATCAATGTGTCTAACTAACACCTCTCCATTACAATCGCTAGAGCTTGGTGTCAGTCAGTGATGTGCTATGTCCACTTTTGGCTGACACTAATCCCTCCAATTAACTCCGTACCCAACGCACCAGGGGTACTGGGAGGAGGCGAGAACCATCAGGAGCGGCCCAACCAATGTAATGGGCAGCCGCAGGCTGCTGTTTTTAGGATGGGAGGGGACTAATAGCCATGAACCTTCCCATCCGGGTAATCAGACTGCAGCTATTGGATTTTCTCCATGCTTTGTTTTTATATATATATATATATATATATATATATATTTTTTTTTGTATTTATAGCATAGTGTAATGCTTTTCTTAAAAATATATAAATGATTAAACAAAAAAATATGTGGGGTCCTCCTATTTCACTATCCAGCCAAGAAAAACCAACAACCGCAGTTTGAAATTCTCAGGATGGGAAGGCCCATGGCTATTGGTTCCCTCCCATCCTAAAAACACCAGCCTCTGGCCGTCCCAGGGGCCACCCAATAGTCCTCGGCTCTTCCCAGTACCCCTTGTGCGTTGGATACTGGGGAAAAGGGGTTGGTGTCAGCCAAAAGTGGACATAGCACACCTCTGGCTGACGCCAAACCCTAGCAATTGTAATGGAGAGGTGTCAGTCAGACATATAAAACATATAAGACCGTTACAAACATACAATGTGATATACTTACATACAGAAGTTGATTCATGCCAACCCTGGCGCTGTCAGTGAGGATGTTGCTGCAGACGGAACCTCTTTCAAGAAGCCAGATGTGTCAGAAGAGATGGACACAGAGATTCCGAGAGCAGTGAAGGAGGTGGGGGGCATGTCTCAGACTGGCAGGCAACACTTTCTATATGCAAGTCGGAGACAGTAGCAGCCATCTTGGATCCCGGACAACTGGGACCAGAACGAGGGAACGGAGCGGCAAGCAAGAAAGTCACGCCAGCAGGTGGGTTAACAATAATTTGACAGTTTAATTTTTTTTTTTTTTTGGGTTCATAAGAACTTGGGTTCCAAACCCCCAGATCCCTCTCACTGCACCCCCCACAGTGAGGGGGACATTGAAATGAGCGGCAGTCAAGCGTGCACTCTTCCATTTCATTCAAAGTGTATGGGAATGTCGGAAACAGCAGAGTACATGCTTGACCGCCGCTCCGTACAAAGCTCCGCCTGCATGGAAGTGCAAGTTTTATTTTACTCAAAATGCCCAAAATGTAAGGCTGGGTTCACACCTGCGTTCAGCTTTCCGTTATTATCCTCTGTCAGAGCAGAGCAACGGAAAAATAAGAAGCGCCTGTTCCGCTGCACAACGGACAACACCTGCCGCCAACGAAACCCATTGGCTTTAATGGGTTTTGTCGGATTTCCGTTGTGGTGTCGGTTGTTTTAACAAAAACAATAGTGCAGCATGCTGCACTACTGTATCCGGTATTCTGTCAGATCTGCAACGGAGCCTCCAACGCAGCTGTGAACAAGGCCTAACACAAAAGTTTTGTCTTTTTTTAAGCTGGTTCTCAAATAAAAATAATAAAATTCTACTGGGCCAACTGCCTATTTAGAGACAGGCAGCAGCTCCAGGAGCGACATCATGAGGGTAGGAACACACTAGGCGGATATGCTGAGTAAAACTACACAGCTTATCCGCCCCGGTAGCCGCAGGGAATTTCGCCAGCAAAACCGCACCAAATAGTGACGCAGGTTTCGTGAGGCATGTCCGCTGCGGGAATCCTGCAGGGAAAAAAAAAATTTAGACTCGCGCGCAAAAGGTCCATAACAGCTACGTGTGTCATCACTATATGATGCGTGTCTGTGTGATTTTCACGCAGCCGCCATCATTATGACACTCTTTTTGTATGTTTGTAAACAGAAAAGCACGTGGTGCTTTTCTGTTTTCATTCATAGTTTTTACTGCTGTTGCGCGAATCACGTGCGTTACACGGAAGTGCGTCCGTGTGCTACGCGTGATTTTCACGCACCCATTGACTTCAAAGGGTGCGTGATGCGCGAACAACGCACAAATATAGGACATGTCTTGAGTTTTACGCAGCGGACACACGCTGCGTAAAAATCACTGACAGTCTGAACGGCCCCATAGACTAAGATAGGTCCGTACAAGGCGCGTGAAAATCCCGCGAGTTGCACGGACGTATTACACGTTCATCTGAATAAGCCCTAACAATAAGGCCCAGTTCAGAGTTTTTGGGCCTTGATATTGACTCGGACACTGCGTCAGAATCGGCACCAAAAAACTTCCAAAACCGCCTCCCATTAATTTTATCTGAAATCAATGGGAGCCAGTCGCGGAAAAAATAAAAAGCAGCATGTCCTTTCTTGCCGCGGTTCCGCCTCTGACCTCCCATCGAAATCAATGGGAGGCAGAAAATGCATTTTTCGCTGCGTTTTTTGTCTGCTGTCCTCAATCGCCGCGGGCAAAAAAACGCGGATACACTGCATTCCAAATTATTACGCAAATGTTAAGGATCTGCCAGGCACAGCTTCTGTATCCACGCCCATAGGTAATCAGTCTGCACCTGCTTCTATGTCTGGGAGACTGACTCCATCTTCCACCACTCAGGATGGCAGGCTTAGGAGTGGGAGAGCCTATCATAGCCTGGCCAGACGGAGCTAGCTCCCGCCCTCTGTAAATTTATACCTGCCTTTCCTGTTCCTCCTTGCTTGTGATTCTTCTCATTTGGTTTCCTGGCCCTGCTGCAGCTTCTTGATCTATTTGACCCTGCTTCATATTGACCCTGGCTTACTGACTACTCTCCTGCTCTGCGTTTGGTACCTCGTACACTCCTGGTTTGACTTGGCTCGTTCACCACTCTTGTTGCTCTCTGTGTTGCCGTGGGCAACTGCCCCTTTTCCCTTGCTTCTGTGTACCCTTGTCTGTTTGTCTGTCGTGCACATATTGAGCGTAGGGACTGTCGCCCAGTTGTACCCCGTCGCCTAGGGCGGGTCGTTGCAAGTAGGCAGGGACTGAGTGGCGGGTAGATTAGGGCTCACTTGTCTGTTTCCTTACCCCCGTCATTACAGCAAATGTTATTTTTTGCTGATTTTCCTAAATGGTTGATGCAAATGACAGTCAGTATAATCTTCAAGCCATCAACCGTTGGAGTATACTGCAAATTTTTGGACAGTTTCTGCTTGAATATCTTTGCAGGATGTCAGAATAACCTCCCAGAGCTTCTGTTTTGATGTGAACTGCTTCCAACCCTCATAGATATTTTGCTTGAGGATGCTCCAAAAGTTTTCAATAGGGTTGAGGTCAGGGGAACATGGGAGCCACAACATGAGTTTCTCTCCTTTTGTGCCCATAGCAGCTAATGACAGAGGTATTCTTTGCAGCATGAGATGGTGCATTGTCATGCATGAAGATAATTTTGCTACGGAAGGCACGGTTCTTCTTTTTGTACCACGGAAGAAAGTGGTCAGTCATAAACTCTACGTACTTTGCAGAGGTCATTTTCACACCGTCAGGGGCCCTAATGGGGCCTACTAGCTCTCTCCCCATGATTCCATCCCAAAACATGACTCTGCCACCGCCTTGTTGGGACATGGTGGCCATTCACCAACCATCCACTACTCCATCCATCTGGACCATCCAGGGTTGCACTGCACTCCTCAGTAAACAACACGGTTTGAAAATTAGTCTTCATGTATTTCTGAGCCCACTGCAACCGTTTCTGCTTGTGAGCATTGTTTAGGGGTGGCCGAATAACAGCTTTATGCACACTTGCAAACCTCTGGAGGATCCTACACCTTGAGGTTCGCGGGACGCCAGAGGCACCAGCGGCTTCAAATACCTGTTTGCTGCTTTGCAATGGAATTTTAGCAGCTACTCTCCTAATCCTATTAATTTGTCTGGAAGAAACCTTCCTCATTATGCCTTTATCTGAATGAACCAGTCTGTGCTCTGAATCAGCCACAAATCTTTTCACAGTACGATGATCACGCTTAAGTTTTCTTGAAATATCCAATGTTTTCATACCTTGTCCAAGGTATTGCACTATTTCACGCTTTTCGGCAGCAGAGAGATCCTTTTTCTTTCCCATATTGCTTGAAACCTGTGGCCTGCTTAATAATGTGGAACGTCCTTCTTAAGTAGTTTTCCTTTGATTGGGCACACCTGGCAAACTAATTATCACAGGTGTCTGAGATTGATTACAATGATCCAAAGAGCCCTAAGACATAATACCATCCATGAGTTTCATTGAAAAACTAATTATTAAATGTTTGACACTTAAATCCAATGTGCATAATAATTTGGAACATGTTGTAGTATGGGTAGGTCAAAATCTGCTTCAAAATTCTTTAAGGAATTTTGAGGCAGATTTTTTTCTGCCTGCAAAATATTCTGTGTGAACAGGGCCATACATAATCAGCACTTTGACACACTTTACTCACTGTGTCAGAAGAGCTGCTGGCTCCCACTCCAGTCCTCGTTGTCAGGCGATGTCTTCGGTCCAGACGTCGGGGATCGTAGTACGCCTGCTGCCGCGCTACAACTAGACTCCTCCCCCTCTCCTTACGCAGCTACGCTCTGGAGGAGGAGGAGGTCCAGATTACTTGTGTGTCCGTTGTTCGTTCGCGGTTGCGGGCGCTCGTGGGTGCACGCTCGCGGGCATTCACTCGCTGGTGCGCACGTGCGTTCGTGGGTGCGTGCGCGCGAGCGGGTGGTGTTTGACGGCCCCCATGATGAGAGGGAGGGCTCGCAGCTCACGACATTCTTTTGGTGAAAAGAACGGGCCCCATTGCAGGGGCCTGTTTTTTTTCTACCAAAGGCAAGTCATGGCAGTTGCCGGGCTCCCATTTCAATTAGGTTTGGCCGGTCCCCTCACAGCAGTACCCCTAATACCCCCTGATGGCGGCCCTGCATGTGACCCCTTCAGCCATTCAAAGGCTGGAGAGGTCACATTTCAATATAGGGGTCACCTGGACACAGCCGGAAGAGCAGGGACAAGTTGCTATGGTAACGCGTCACTCAATGGATTGACAGCTCTGTATACACACTCATACAGGGGTGACTGATAACAGAGAGAATACCCGACCAGCACTGCTCTCTACCTCATACACGGCAATAGCTGAAGGACCTGTTCAATCACCAACCTGCGTGCGCTCTGGCTTCTTAAGTCTGGACTGAGCTCGTGAGCGCACCCTGGTGGCCACTGTGGAGCAAAACGGCCATATATGCAGAAATCTTTTGAGAGAAGGGCGTCGACTGGATGGTGGGAGTTTGTTGTCAGCGACCACGGACGTTACACTCACATCTAACTATATCAGTAGAGAACATACACATACTTGTATTCCTTTACTCAATACTAACTATATAATAAATATAACTTTAGACAGTAATCAGTAGAGAACATAGACATACTTGTATTCCCCTACTCACATTTAACTAGAGAGTGATCAGTAGATAACATGCACATACTTGTATTCCTGTACTCACATCTTAATAAACAATAAATATCACATAAGACCGTGAGCAGTAGAGGATATGCACTTATTTGTATTCCTGTACTCACATCTGACTATACAATAAATATCACATAAGAAAGGGATTAGTAGAGAACATGCACATACTTGTATTCCTTCATTCAATAACAACTATACAATAAATATCACATAAGACAGTGATCAGCAGAGCACATGCACATACTTGTATTCCTGTACTCACATCTAACTATGCAATAGATATCACATAAGACGGTTCAGTAGGGAACCTACACATACTTGTATTCCTGTACTCACATTTTACTAGACAGTGATTAGTAGAGAACATGCACATTTTTATATTTCATTACTCAATAATAACTATACAATAAATATCACATAAGACAGTGATTATTAGAGAACATGAACATACTTGTATTCCTGTACTCACATATCAATATACAATAAATATCACATTAGACAGTGATCAGTAGAGAACATAAATATATTTGTAATCCTGTACTCAATAATAACTATACAATAAATATCACATAAGACAATCATCAGTAGAGAACATGCACATACTTGTATTCCCGTATTAAAGGCACTGTGTCAAGAAAAAAATTTTTTTTATGTTTTTTATTTTAGTATGTTATTAAAATTAATTTTATTTATTTGTGTTTTTGTGCTTTACTTTTTTCGTTTTTCTGACTTTTACTTCTCTATGGGGACTTCCATTTTTTTTCCCATCTCTGTATGTGTCAATTTATGACACAAACAGTGATGGAATATGGCACACACATCCCCATAGAGAATACAAACGGGAACCGTCCAATCCACTATAGCGTACGCGGTCTGTGTGGGAGCGGTGCATGCGCCGCTCCCACACAGTCCAAATGGAAGGTCTTCGGCCGAGCGACATCCGGCGCCATTGTCTTGTGGACCGGAAGCCGCGTGCGGACAGTAAGATGACTACTTCCGGTTGCGCCTTCCAGCCATGTGTTCAGAAGCAAGCAGCGGGAGCGGATGGACCGAAGGGAGAGGCGGCGGTAGGAGCAGGTAAGGCATGTTTGTGTATGTTTCGTGTTATTACCACTGTATGTAAGCCTACTACACTGTGTATTCGCTCAAAAAATGGCGGCACACAGTGTAGGAGGTTTGAACATTCAATCCCCTCCTTTTTCCTGGGACTAGCCAGGATAAAGGAGGGGGGATTCAGTGAGCTCACTAGAGCGAGTGTATATTCTCAAATTTTGCAGCATAAAGCAATGTGGTTGCTTTACCACATGCCAATGCTGCAATTTTGGGAATTGCTCCCTCTAGTGACCAGCACAGGGAAATGTTATAAATTAGAATCAAATTTATAATATTTCCTGACTTGTGAAAAAATTAAAAAAATTAGAACAATGTCTAATCATGTATATACGAACTGTTTAACTAAAAAAAAATTCTAGCGACACATTCCCGTTAAATACTTACTATAACATAAATATCACATAAAACAGTGTTCAGTAAAGAACGTGCACATACTTGTATTCCTGTATTCAATACCAACTATACAATAATTTAAACATAAGACAGTGATCAGTAGAGAACATATACAGTGAAGGAAATAATTATTTGATCCCTTGCTGATTTTGTAAGTTTGCCCACTGTCAAAGACATGAAAAGTCTAGAATTTTTAGGCTAGGTTAATTTTACCAGTGAGAGATAGATTATATATATAAAAAAAAAAAAACAGAAAATCACATAGTCAAAATTATATATATTTATTTGCATTTTGCACAGAGAAATAAGTATTTGATCCCCTACCAACCATTAAGAGTTCAGCCTCCTCCAGACCAGTTACACGCTCCAAATCAACTTGGTGCCTGCATTAAAGACAGCTGTCTTAAATGGTCACCTGTATAAAAGACTCCTGTCCACAGACTCAATGAATCAGTCTGACTCTAACCTCTACAACATGGGCAAGACCAAATAGCTTTCTAAGGATGTCAGGGACAAGATCATAGACCTGCACAAGGCTGGAATGGGCTGCAAAACCATAAGTAAGACGCTGGGTGAGAAGGAGACAACTGTTGGTGCAATAGTAAGAAAATGGAAGACATACAAAATGACTGTCAATCGACATCGATCTGGGGATCCATGCAAAATCTCACCTTGTGGGGTATCCTTGATCCTGAGGAAGGTTAAAGCTCAGCCGAAAACTACACGGGGGGAACTTGTTAATGATCTCAAGGCAGCTGGGACCACAGTCACCAAGAAAACCATTGGTAACACATTATGCCATAATGGATTCAAATCCTGCAGTGCCCGCAAAGGTCCCCCTGCTCAAGAAGGCACATGTACAGGCCCGTCTGAAGTTTGAAAATGAACATCTGGATGATTCTGAGAGTTGAGAGTAATTGGGAGAAGGTGCTTGTAAAGGATCTGTCAGACACAGCCTCTGTGTCGATGCCCGTGGGTAATCGGTCTGCACCTGCTCCTAAGTCTGTGAGACTGACTCCACCTTCCACAACTCAGGATGGCAGGCTTAGGAGTGGGAGAGCCTATCACAGCCTGGCCAGACAGAGCTAGCTCCCGTCCTCTGTCTATTTATACCTGCCTTTCCTGTTCCCCCTTTGCCTGTGATTCTGCTCTGCTTGTTTCCTGGCTCTGCTGCTGCTGCTTGAACTACTGATCCTCTGCTTGTTACTGACCTTGGCTTTACTGACCACTCTTCTGCTCTGCGTTTTGGTACCCCGTACACTCCTGGTTTGACTCGGCTCGTTCACCACTCTCGTTACTCACTGTGTCTCCGTGGGCAACTGCCCCATTTCCCTAGCTTATGTGTACCCTTTTCTGTTTGTCTGTTGTGCACTTACTGAGCGTAGGGACCGTCGCCCAGTTGTACCCCATCGCTTAGGACGGGTCATTGCAAGTAGGCAGGGACTGAGTGGCGGGTAGATTAGGGCTCACCTGTCTGTCTCCCTACCCCATTATTACAGTGTTGTGGTCAGATGAGACTAAAATTGAGCTCTTTGGCATTAACTCAACTCGCCGTGTTTGAAGGAAGAGAAATGCTGCCTATGACCCAAAGAACACCGTCCCCACTGTCAAGCATGGAGGTGGAAACCTTATGTTTTGGGGGTGTTTCTCTGCTAAGGGCACAGGACTACTTCACCGCATCAATGGGAGAATGGATGGAGCCATGTACCGTCAAATCCTGAGTGACAACCTCCTTCCCTCCACCAAGACATTAAAAATGGCTTGTGGCTGGGTCTTCAAGCACGACAATGACCCGAAACATACAGCCAAGGCAACAAAGGAGTGGCTCAAAAAGAAGCACATTAAGGTCATGGAGTGGCCTAGCCAGTCTCCAGACCTTAATCCCATCGAAAACCTTTGGAGGGAGCTGAAGATCCGAGTTGCCAAGCGACAGCCTCGAAATCTTAATGATTTACAGATGATCTGCAAAGAGTGGGCCAAAATTCCATCTAACATGTGTGAAAACCTCATCATCAACTACAAAAAACGTCTGACTGCTGTGCTTGCCAACAAGGGTTTTGCCACCAAGTATTAAGTCTTGTTTGCCAAAGGGATCAAATACTTATTTCTCTGTGCAAAATGCAAATAAATATATATAATTTTGACTGTGATTTTCTGTTTTTTTTTAATTTATATAATCTATCTCTCACTGGTAAAATTAACCTAGCCTAAAAATTCTAGACTGTTCATGTCTTTGACAGTGGGCAAACTTACAAAATCAGCAAGGGATCAATAACTTATTTCCTTCACTGTACATGCTTGTATTCATATACTCAAATCTAACTATACAATAAATATCACATAAGACAGTGAGCAGTAGAGAACATGCACTTATTTGTATTCCTGTACTCACATCTAACTATACAATAAATATCACATACGACAGTGATCAGTAGAGAACATGCATATTCTTGTATTCCTGTACTCACATCTAACTATACAATAAATATCAAATAAGACAGTGAACAGTAGAGAACATGCACATACTTGAATTCCTATGCTCAATACTAACTATACAATATATATTAAATAAGACAGTGACCGGTAGAGAACATACACTTACTTGTATTCCTGTACTCACATCTAATTATAAAATAAATATCACATAATACAGTGATTAGTAGAGAACATACACTTACTTGTATTCCCGTATTAAAGGCACTGTGTCACGAAAAAACATAATTACTGTATAACTGTACTCACATCTAATTATACAATAAAAATTACATTGGCAGTGATCAGTGGAGAACATGCACATACAGATTTAGCTGTCTTTACCTTGACTTTTAACGCATTAAATAAACAGTGGCTAGATCCCTTATTTTGACTTTTTCAATGACTTTTCAATGGCTTTTGTTGTGTGATATCACACTGCAGCAAGTTATCAGAGTCAAATTAAAGATGGCTACATCCATACTTATGTTCCTGTACTCACATCTAACTATATAATAAATATCACATAAGGCATGATTAGTAGAGAACATGCACATATTTGGAGTCCCGTACTCAATAAGGACTATGCAATAAATAACACATAAGACAGTGATCAGTAGAAAACATGCACATACTTGTATTCCTGTACTGACATCTAACTATAGAATTAATATCATGCAAGACAGTGATCAGTAGATGTACTCACATCTTACCATACAATAAATATCACATATGACAGTGATCAGTATAGAACATACACACACTAGTATTCCCATACTCACATCTAACTATACTATAAATATCACATAAGACAAAAATCAATAGAGAACATGCACATACTTATATTCCTGTACTTACATCAAACTATACAATAAATATCACATAAGACGGATCAGTAGGGAACATACACATTCTTGTATTCCAGTACTCAATAATAATGTCACGGTCACAGGGTATGTGGACCCACAAGGGGGCTCCGCAGTAGCGGAGAGGCAGCTGACCAGGTCACAGCCCATACGAAAGTCAATAGTAGATAGTAATGCTTGGGTACCTGAACTAGTCCAGACGGTGGCTGTGGCTTCAGCACGGATGAAGACCGGTGCAGCAGGTAGCGCCAGACGTGGCGGGTACAGACTGTGGAAGGTGCGCGGCCGCGCACCTTATAGGGAACACTGCCTGCCGTGTGTCCAAACAGCTGTTTATGACCACATGTGGGGTATTATTTTACTCGGGAGAAATTGCTTTAGAAATTTTCGCACCGCAAGAGCCCTTCAAACCTGACACAGTGCCTAAAATACATTCTAATAAAAAAGAGGCCCCAAAATCCACTAGGTGCTCCTTTGCTTCTGAGTCCATAAGCACACTAGGGCCACACAAGGGATATTTCCTAAAACTGCAGAACCTGGGCAATAAATATTGAGTTGCATTTCTCTGGTAAAACTTTCTGTGTTACAAAAAAAATTATTAAAATTGAATTCCTGCAAAAAAAAATAATGAAATTTGCAAATTTCACATCTAATTTGCTTTAATTCCCGTGAAACGTCTAAAGGGTTAAGAAACTTTCTAAATGCTGTTTTGAATACTTTGAGGGGTGAAGTTTTTAAATGGGGTGACTTATTGGGGGTTTCTAATATATAAGGCCCTCAAAGCCGCTTCGCAACTGAACTGGCGCCTGTAAAAATAGCCTTTACAAATTTTCTTGAAAATGTGAGAAGTTGCTGCTAAAGTTCTAAGCCTTGTAACGTCCAAGAAAAATAAGAGGATGTTCAAAAAACGATGCCTATCTAAAGTAGACATATGGGGGATTTTAATTAAGAACAATTGTGTCGTATAACTGCTTGTCTTACAAGCAGATGCATTTAAATTTAGTAAAATGCTAATTTTTGCAATTTTTCGCTAAATTTCTGTGTTTTTCACAATTAAATACTGAATGTATTTAGCAAATTTTGCCAGTAACATAAAGTCCAATGTGTCACGAGAAAACAGTCTCAGAATCGCTTGGATAGGTAAAAGCATTCCGAAGTTAATACCACATAAAATGAAACATGTCAGATTTGAAATATGAGGCTCTGTCAGGAAGGTCAAAAGTGGCCAAAGCGGAAAGGGGTTATTGTAGATAAATGTAAAGTTATGAATTTGGGTACCAACAATCTGCATGCATCATATGTCCTAGGGGGAGCTACACTGGGGGAGTCACATGTTGAGAAGGATCTGGGTGTACTTGTAGATCATAAACTAAATTACAGCATGCAATGTCAGTCAGCTGCTTCTAAGGCTAGCAAGATGTTGTCGTGTATTAAAAGAGGCATAGACTCACGGGACAAGGATGTAATATTACCACTTTACAAAGTATTAGTGAGGTCTCATCTAGAATATGCAGTTCAGTTCTGGGCTCCAGTTCATAGAAAGAATGAAAAATACAAAGAAGAGCAACGATGCTAATAAGGGGCATGGAGAATCTAAGTTATAAGGAAGGATTAAAATAATTAAATCTATTTAGCCTTGAAAAGAGATGACTAAGGGGGGACATGATTAACTTATATAAATATATTAATGGCACATACAAAAAATATGATGAAATCCTGCTCCATGTAAAACACCCTCAAAAAACAAGGGGGCACTCCCTCCATCTGGAGAAAAAAGGTTCAATCTGCAGAGGCAACAAGCCTTCTTTACTGTGAGAACTGTGAATCTATGGAATAGTCTACCGCAGGAGCCGTCACAGAAGGAACAGTAGAGGGCTTTAAAAAAAGGCTTAGATCATTTCCTAGAATGAAAAAATATCAGCTCCTATGTTCAATGTGTAGAAATTTTGTTTCATCCCTTCCCTTTTCCCATCCTTTGGTTGAACTTGATGGACATGTGTCTTTTTTCAACCGTACTATGTAACTATGTAATAGGCTAAACAAGCTAAATGTGTTGAATGCACTCCTCCTATGTAGCGCCGTTCTGTTAATTTTTCTTTACCTTAATACTATTTTTCCCCTGGAACTGGATGGGAAGATTTCAGCAGTTCCTCCAAAACTTTATGACTTCAAGATATCTTTGGACAATTCTCTTCACATTTACAGTGTGGAATTTCTTTTTACTTTTTGTTCATGGCTTTAGTCAGAAGAATCTTAACATAATCTTTACATTCCTGAGCAAATATGAAACAACCTTTGGGTCCTATTTCCGGGACAAATGTCTACAGGTAACTTGGCCTCAGGACATCTGGTTAAGATCTTCAAATTACCAGGAATTGAGAGCGGTCTAGAAAACCGCAAAATTGAGCTTTCTATAATCAAGACATCACCATGTAAGGATTCTGTCTGACAATACTATTTATGTCATCTGGGCCAAGGAAAATCTTTCCCTCTCCTCAGTTCCTCTAATAGGATCAGAAAACATGATTGCGGAACTCCTAAGCCGGAAAAATCTAGATCTGAGGCATTAAACCAAGACATTTTTTTTAGGAAAATGGATCTAGTGTATGCCCATTCACGGCCAACTCTCGATTTATTCTCCGCCATGATGCAGAAGCCTACTCATCATGAAGGTCAGGGGAACCCTGTTTTTTACATAGGTGCGGAGTCTCCGAGATGAGACCTGCATCTACCAGACATTTATGGCATATCCTGTGTTAGGAATACTCCTTTATTCTGCTCTATTCCCACATTGCAGCTTCCTGCTTCTCTATGATTATAAGGTGTCATGGCACCATGTCTTGTCTCCAAGGCAGCCAATCCTCACCATGTGATGTGACATCATTGCCTTTTAACCAGAGACAGACAGATAACCCCTTTTAGGTACATTGATAAAGCCCAATTCAACGAACACTGAAAATAACAAAAATCTTTGTGAGAAACAAGCACTTTATTACAAAATAAAATTCTAACAACACAAAGTTACAAATAAGGTTTAGTGTAAGATGATGGGAGATCATTGCGCGGCTGTGTCAGGATAGGAACAGTAGCTCATGTAAACCCTGATCTGTGGATGGTAATAGAACTATAAAGTTTTTCATGTGTAAGGTAAAACCCTAATGTCGTTTTAGTCTTACTTACAATCATTCTTCTACCCTCCAAAACTACACATGTATGGAGCCTGAAATGTCGAAGTCTCTGACTAGTCACGTAAAGACACCCCATGTAATATTTGTTCTTTACATCTGTTGACATTAAGGACTTCGATACTGTTTCGATACTCTGCATGCCCAAACGGTTCGATACCGTTATTCCATGTATTTTGATACTTAGCTGTGCGGCCGCACAGCTCAGTATTGTAACACATGAATGTATGAGAGCGAGGCTACGGTTCAGGCACTGAAGACAGAACATGGGGGGTTTTGTAGTGCGTCCGCCATGTTCTCTCTTCAGTGCCGCCGCTCATTAGTGCAGCGCCGGCCGCATCTCCTCAGGCTGACCGCGCACGCACTTCCTGTCAGGAGCGGGGCAGCCGCAGCCCCGCTGGCGGAGATCAGAGAATTCTCTCATCTCTACCGCTATTCTCCTGAATGCTGCGATCACAGCGGACTGCAGCATTCACGGGAAAATGAGAAGGGGAGATACCCCTTGGATCGAGGGACATACCATATATAGGCACACAGCCCAGGGTCAATTGAAGGACCCCAGGGCTGTCCTACCATATTTCCTGTTGTTAGGGCATACTTAGGTATGTCCTAACAACTGCTTGTGTACTATCCGTACACAGGCTAATGTACTGTAATATAAATATATGCTAGAACATTAAAGTTTAAAAAATAATTTAAAAACATAAAGTAACGTTAAATTAAAAAAAATACACATACAGATATTTTACAATAAACATTAAAATAAGTCTCAATACATGAAATATACACATTCAGTAATGGCGCGGCCTTAATAACCTGCGCAACAATTTTTGTTGCATCATTTATGATGTGTACGCTGTAAAAAAATAAATAAAAACTGCTTTCTATCACTTCTTGGGAGGCACGAGGTGTGATGAATTTAACCTCCGTGTGCCTCACATTAATAGTAATTAACCCTATCATGTACCTTACATATTAACCCATTATGACTGAGAAACATGATGGGGTAAATTACTATTAATGTGAGGCACATGGAGGTTAAATTCATCATCACACCACGCGCCTCACATCAGAAAATGGAAGAACTTTTTGTTTTATTATTGTTGGCAAAGTTACATAGTTAGTACGGCTGAAAAAAAGACACATGTCCATCAAGTTCAACCAAGGGACGGGAAAAGTTGGTATCGAAATAGCAATACTAAACGAAGTATTGGTATCGAAGTCCAAATTCTGGCATCGTGACATCCCTAGTTGACATGTGTATTCATATTTAATCTTCATTCATACAGTATAAAAAGATAAAAGAAGAATTCATAAATTTAATTTGCAATAATTTTTTAACCAAACAAAAACCACCACCTCACAGATATGCCACTTCCTTGTACGGCTCAAATACCTTTGGCAAAAACAACCTCCAGCTGGCGTTTCTTTTATAAGGCCTCATTTACACTTACATATTTTGGTCAGTATTTTGCATCAGTATTTGTAAACCAAAACTGGGAGCGGAACATAAACAGAGAAAAGTATAATGGAAAGATCTGCATGTCTTCCATGTTTTGAACCGACTCCTAGTTTTGTCTTATAAATACTGATGCAAAATACTGTATAAAATGTGCAAATGTGAATGGGGCTTTACGGTCCTACTAGTCTCTTATATGGGAGATGACGTTTCCTACTCTTTCATGTGGAGCATGCACAACCAGTTTTATATCTCCCCACAGCATCTTGATGGTAATTAGAACTAGGCTTTCACTTGGCCATTCAAGAATCCTCCATTTCTTTTTATTTTTTTTTGGCCATTCCGTGGCGGGTTTACTGGTATTTCCATGTTCCAAAGGGAAAATGGTCAAACTATTAGATGTTAATCATTCCACTGTCCAGAAAACCATCTACATGTGGAGATTTTAGACAACTGCCCTTTCCTGAATCCTAGACATCCATAACCTTTCTGAAGGCCTCAGAGCGCTCTGGATCTCGGCATGGTGATACCCCACATTTCACTAACAGAGGGAAACCAAACGTCAGAGGTTTAAATGAGACACATTCTTCCTGGTTCCTGTCTAAGACTGGAATTACACATGCAGTTTTTTTTAGGCAAATCTAAGAGTGTATTAAAAAGAATTGGGAAATCTAAATGAAGGACTTACACTAGTCTTTCCGGCTGGATCCACTTCTGGCTTTGAGGTGCTGTTTTTCATTCGATTTTCTGAGGCAAACTGCATGTTATTCCAGTTCACAAATAGCAGTTTTGCTTCAGAAAGGTCTGCGGCTATTCCACTCATCTGAATGGTGATTTCAGAATCCATGTGCGTGCTGCAGAAACAACCCCACTCAGATGTATAGAACTATTTACAGTTTCAGAAAATGTATGCTACAAATCTGCCGCAAATCTGAATCTACCCTGAGGCCAGATTCACACGAGCAAGTGCGTTTTGCGAATGCAAAAAACGCGGAGTTTCGCGTGCGCAAAAGGCATTTGACAGCTCCGTGTGTCAGCCCTGTATGATGCGCACCCGCCATCATTATGACACTCTGTTTGGATGTTTGTAAACAGAAAAGTACGTGGTGCTTTTCTGTTTTCATTCATCCTTTTCACTGCTGTTGCGCGAATCACGCGCGTCCCACGGAAGTGCTTCCATGTGGTGCGCGTGATTTTCGTGCACCCATGGACTTAAACGGGTGCGTTATGCGCGAAATACGCACAAAGAATGGACATATCGTGACTTTTACTCAGCGGTCTCACGCTGCGTAAAAATCATGCAACTGTCTGCACGGCCCCATAGACCAATATAGGTCCGTGCGACGCGCTTGATTTCACGTTCGTCTAAATAAGCCCTGAGGGTAAGAACAGACGGAACGGCAACCACAACCACATAGATGACAAATGGACACACGATTTAGCAAGTAAATATTGAGGTATTACAAAAAAAACGATGTTGCCATTCCTCACCACATGTGGGCATGATTTTGGGCGCCAACCTTGATTCTAATTCAGTGATTAATGCACTTATGACATTTCCTTTCATGAAAATAAATTGGTGAATATTTATTTTATTCAATTAGAAAGTTACTTTGTTAGTGTTTATTTTTCTTCAATTCGATCACCTTCAGCTTTTTATACTGTTTTAACTAAAGTCAAATATAAAAATGTTCATATATGTTAAAGGAAAGGTGTCACAAAAAAAAATTTTTGGATATCAATTTGCATTTAGTGTTTTATTATAAAATCTTTTATTTATGTGTGTGTTTGTTTTTTACTTTTTTCTAACTTTTACTTCACTATGGGGGCTGCCATTTTGTTTTTCATCTCTGTATGTGTCGATTAACGACACATACAGACATGGAATACGGCAGCTACAGTCCATAGGAGTCAATGAACGGGACCCGTCCCATTGACTTTGCACTATGGCTCTGTCCTGCGCAGACGCAGGTCAGAGTCACACAGAGCAGAGCAGCTGTTTGCAGGGAGAGAGCAGGCGCCATCTTGAAGACCAGCTGCACTGCAGGTAAGATGTGTGTCTCTGCATGTCCCACTCTCTACCTCACAGACTCCCGCTCTCGTGACCCCCGACGGGCCCCCCCACCCGATGGCCCCCCCCCCCGAAACAGCCCCTCCCCCGACGGCCCCCCATCCCTCCCTCCCTTGTGTGAAGGACACACGATGAAACTGTACTTGGAAAGCCCTGAACGGTAAATCTCTCTAGTTGTGCTGAGACTGTTTGGGGATGTGACTAATGAAACTCTCAGTCTCAGCACAACTAGAGAGATTTATCGTTCAGGGGTCTGGGAAAGCTGGGTGACCACCATTACCCCTCCTACTGGAGTGTGAAGAGGTTCATAAGTCACATCCCCAAACACACTCCACTAGGAGGGGTAATGGTGGTCACCCAGCTTTCCCAGACCCGTGAATGATAAATCTCTCTAGTTGTGCTGAGACAGAGGTTCATTAGTCACATCCCTAAACACTACAGTAGGAGGGGTAATGGTGGTCACCCAGCTTTCCCAGATGCAGATATAACCAGGAAAGGGCTGGATGGACAGGCTGAGGGTGCACAGGGTTTTTGGTGACCCCCTCTGTCATGTGATCGGACCTAGGTTACCGGTTCATCATACGGGGTTCATGTGACTATAACTCTGTCCATAACAAGAGACAGTGCACTCAGGACAAGCCCTGCCTTCATGCCGTAGTCGTGTGGTTCTGTCTGCGGTGATGGCGGTGGGTGGCTCTGACACCCGCCTCCCCCGTCGGGTCATCTCAGGACAGAAGGGCTGTCCGGATTGGAGACACAGCGCCGCACCTGTCCTCAGGTTGTGTCTGGTATTGCAGTTCACCTCCATTGAAGTGAATAGGACAGTGCTGTAATACCACACACGACCTGAGGACAGGTGCGGCGCCATGTTTTCCTGGACGACCCCTTTAAGACTTTTCGTGTGTGTGTGTGTGGCAGAGCGGAGTGTGCACGGGCGCCGCTGATACTTCATAGCCGCTTATCAGCTGTTTTGAAGAATCAGCGGCGAGAACACACACACACACACACACACACACACACACACACACACACACATCCCCCAAACACACAAAATCAAGTGTAATCAAGCGTTTTTTATGTGTTTTTTTTGCACGTAAAATGTGCAAAAAAAAAAACATGTCAAATACACGGCGTGTGAACCGGTCAACTGAAAAGTCATTCACTTCACTTTCATCATTCTAAGGCTGGGTTCACACGACCTATTTTCAGGCGTAAACGAGGCGTTTTACGCCTGAAAAGACGGCTCCAATACGTCGGCAAACATCTGCCCATTCATTTGAATGGGTTTGCCGACGTACTGTGCCGACGACCTGTAATTTTACGCGTCGCTGTCAAAAGACGGCACGTAAAATAACAGCCTCGGCAAAGAAGTGCAGGACACTTATATACATTATATGCAGGACACTTCTTGGGACGTAATTTGAGCCGTTTTTCATTGAATTCAATGAAGAACAGCTCCAAATTACGGCCGTAATTGACGCCTCGCAAAACGCGAGTACGAGCAATTACGTCTGAAATGACGGAGCTGTTTTCTCCTGAAAACAGCTCCGTCATTTCAGACGTAAATGCAGTTAGCGTGTGCACATACCCTAGGGGTATGTTCACACACAATGTTTTCAGCTGAAAAATCAGAAGCAGAACGCCTACAAGCATCTGCCCATTGGTTTCAATGAGAAATACGGCGTTGTGTTCCGACAGGGCGTTTTTTATGTGGTAGTTTTCCAAAAACGGCACGTAAAAAGACGCCCGACCAAAATGAAGTGCACATCACTTCTTGGGACGTTTTAGGAGCCGTTTTTCATTGACTTTATAAAAAAACAGCTCCAAAAACGGCCGTTAAAAAACGCGAGTTTGATTAAAAAATGGCTGAAAATCAGGATCGGTTTTCCCTTTGTTTAGTGAGCGTGTGAACATACACTTAGCCTTTTGGTGTGTCCTATAACTTCTTCCAGCTGCAGAATCACACCCAATATGGCTACCAGACACTGCTTAGCAATTTGAAGACACCTTTACCTGGCTTGTGAGAGGAGGGGTGAGGTTCCCTCCCACATTTACAGCAGCTGTGAGTCAGGTTGCTTTGCCTTATTCACCTTGCTGTAATTCTGGGAAGTGCTCCCCCTGGTGGACAACATTGGAAAACATGTCAAATTATTATTTAATTTTTAATACTTTCCACCATACGGGAAAAAAAAAAAACAGCAAAACACGTAAAAAATATAATAGAAATAAGTAACGACACTTAAAAAAAAAAAAAGGTTTAATTTGCGACACATTCCCTTTAAAGACAAAACACTTACATTGTCCTTACGGTCACTCTGGATTTTCCTGCAGTGCGGGGGAATTTAAGAATACAGTAATAAGAAGCGAGGTTCATGGTGACAATTCAGCTTCTCTGCTTTGTAAGTAAGCCAGGCTCTTCATTTCTTCCTTATATCCACAATACTTTTCCTACATAGATTCCGGTCACAGCTGACCTCCGGTAAGTATAATTTGGGTGTTTAGCAGATCCAGGCTAATTCCACCCAGAAAAAAACAAACACTCTTAGGCCGGATTTACACGAGCGTGTGCGTTTTGCGCGCGCAAAAGGTACTTAACAGCTCCGTTGTCATCACCATATGACGAATCACGCGCGTCACACGGAAGTGCTTCCGTGTGCTGCGCGTGAGTTTCACGCACCCATTGTCTTCAATGGGTGCGTGATGCGCGAACAACGCACAAAAAAAGGACAAGTCTTGCGTTTCACGCAGCGGACACACGTTGCGTGAAAATCACTGACAGTCTGAACGGCCCCAAAGACTAACATAGGTCCGTGTGAGGCACGTGAAAATCACGCGCGTTGCACGGACGTATTACACGTTCGTCTAAATAAGCCCTAAGGCTATGATCACACTGAGTTTTTGGGCAAGTTTTTTTTACGCGGAAACCGCGCCGCAAAACTCGTCAAAAACGGCCCTAAAATGCCTCCCATTGATATCTTCGCGCGGTTACGCCTCTGACCTCCCATTGACTTCAATGAGAGGCAGAGAAAGCGTATTTCGCTGCGTTTTATGCCCGCGGCGGTCAATGGCCATGGGCGAAAAATGCTGTGAAAATCGGCGTGCAGGGAGAGGAAAATCTGCCTCAAACTTCCAAACGGAATTTTGAGGCAGAAATTCCGCCTGCAAAAAATTCAGCCTTATTGGCTGTTTACCAGTTAGTGACCGCCAATACGCCTTTTCACGATCCCTGCTCTAACGGGTGAGATCGATATCAGTATCGATCTCACCCGTTTAACCCCTCAGATGCGCCACTCATTAGAAAGCGTCGCATCTGAGTGGTTTTGGAGAGAGGACTGCCTGTAGTGTATGCCTGCTAGATAATGCCAGAGGCATGTACTTACCGATGCCTGTCCGTTTCACACGGACAGGCATAATACACTGCACTACAGAAGTATTGCAGTGTATTATAAAAGCGATTGGAGGATAGCTTAGTTAAGTCCCCTAGTGGGACTAGTAAAGAAGTAAAAATAGTTTAATAAGGCTAATAAAAAAAACATAAGTGAAAAAAAAAATTAAAAACCCACTTTTTTCCCTTACAAAATGCTTTATTATTATTAAAAAATAAATAAAATTAAAAAAAGTTACACATATTTGGTATTGCCGCGTCTGTAACGACCCCAACTATAAAGTCATTACATTATTTAACCCACACGGTGAACCCCATAAAAAATTTAATTAAAAAACATGCAAAAAAATATTTTAAAAAATCAATGTTTTCTGAGAATCCGGTCTTAAAAAAAATGTGATAAAAAGTGATCGAAAAGTCGCATGTACTCCAAAATGGTACCAATAAAAACTACACGTCGTCCCGCAAAAAAAGCCCTCATACAACTGCCTAGGTGGAAAAATGAAAAAGTTATGGCTCTTCAAATATGGAGACACAAAAACATATATATATATATTTTTTAAAAGTCTTATTACTGTGTAAAAGTAGTAAAACATACAAAATCTATATCAAATGGGTATTTTTGCAATCGTAACAACCCGCTGAATAAAGTTATTGTGTTATTTATACCACACGGTAAACGGTGTAAATCTAGGATGCAAAAAAGTGTGGCGAAAACGCAGTCTTTTTTCTATTCCCCCCCCCCCACCAATTTTTTTAAAATAAAAGTTAACCAATGAATTCTATGTATCCCAAAATGGTGCGGTTACAAAATAGAACTTGTCCCACAAAAAACAAGACCTTATACAGCTATGTCGACAAAAATAAAAAAAGTTATAGCTCTATGAATGAGATGATGGAAAAACTTAATAAATAGCTTGGTCATTAAAGGCAATGTGTTGCCAGAAAAACATGTTTTGTTTTTTTAAATTAAACATGTAGTGTGTGGGTGATTAAACATTGTTCAAATTTTTTTATTTTTTTTTCACTAGTCAGGAAATATTATAAATTAATTCTAATTTATAATATTACCCATTTCTGGTCACTAGATGGAGCTATTCCCAAAATTGCAGCATTGCAACATTGGGTGAAAAGCCCTCGCTCTAGTGAGCTCTCAGCATCCCCCCCTCCTTTATCCTGGCTAGTGCCGGGATAAACGAGGGGTTTGAACGGTGTAACCTCCTACACTGTGTGTCGCCATTTTTTGAGCTAACACACAGTGTAGTAGGTTTACATACAGTCGTAAACACACACAAACACGGAACATACATTTAAATCTCTTACCTGCTCCTGCCGCCGCGGCTCCCTCCGGCCCGTCCGCTCCGTCTGCTGCCGCTGGTGCAAGTGCACAAGTCCGGAAGCCGCGACCGGAAGTAGTAATCTTACTGTCCGGCCGCGACTTCCGGTCCACAGGAAAATGGCGCCGGACGGCGCCAATTTCAAATTGGACTGTGTGGGAGCGGCGCATGCGCAGTTCCCACACAGACGCCGTACACACAAGTGAATGGGACGGGAGCCGTTCGCAGTCCCTATGGGACTGTGGCTGCCGTATTCCATGTCTGTATGTGTCGTTAATCGACACATACAGAAATGGAACAAAAAATGGCAGCCCCCATAGGGCAGAAAGTGTAAAAATAAGAAAAAGTAAAACACAAACACACAAATAAATATAAACGTTTTTAATAAAGCACTAACATATAAAAAAATAATTTGTGATGACACTGTTCCTTTAAGGGATAAAATAGGCTGGTCATTAAGTGGTTAAAGTTTGTGAATAATCTGATGTGTTTAAAATCTTTTTTTTTTTTGCTCTTATAGCATTTCCCACATTCTAAACGAGATTATGGTTTCTACTCCATGTGAAGTCTCTGCGGAGTTCCAAAATGTAAGTTTCTTTGTAAAACATCTTCCACATATAGATCAAAATGGCTTCTCCCCTTCATGGTTTCTCAGGTGAGCCCTAAGAATGCCTTTAGTAGTAAAAACTTTCCCACATTCTGAACACGAATATAATTTCTCTCCTGTGTGACTTCTCTTATGTACAATAAGACTTGATTTACATGTAAAACATTTCCCACATTCTGAACATGAATACGGCTTCTCTCCTGTGTGAATTCTCTCATGTGTAACAAGATCTGATTTTTGTGTAAAACATTTCTCACATTCTGAACATGAATACGGCTTCTCCCCTGTGTGACTTCTCTCATGTCTAACAAGGTTTTCTCCTGAAGACTGCTGCATCAGATCTTCATCTTCTACTTTATAATTTAGCAATAACGTGAAGTTTCCCTCAGAGTTCTTACTGGGATTTTCTGTTAGGATTAAAAAAAAATGTGATTTTGTTTCACAATAGAAAAGTTGACAAATTTATAACATTCGTATTAGGGTGGAAACACACATGCAGTGTTTTGAGCCAAAGTCAGAAGTGGATCAAGCAGGAAGAAGTTTAAGCCAAGACTTTTGTCTCCATTCCAGCCTTATAACGCTTTGTATAAAACTTTAAAATAAATCCACTCAGTCCTCCACTATTAATTTATTACACAAAGCTTGACTTAATAAAAATTTTTTTTTTGGAAAAGCAGAACCTTGTCTGGCAATGAAGCCTGTTCTCTGCCAACACATTTGGCTGTTTAAATAATAATAATGAGGCATACACAATCTTAACTTAATATTGTTACAGACAGTCTAATATTGCCCGCAGTCTACATTTAACAAGATAATGTGTCATGAGACAAATCACAAATCTCAGGCTGAATTCACGGACATGATAATGAGGTCTGCATGTCCGAATGGCTGAACAGTCACTGGATCTCAATTTTATAGAACATCTGTAGGATGCAGAGGAATAGACAGAGTGAAGTTAATAATCAGAATCTGTAATAAAAGTTTCCAGTACATAGTAATATAATTCCACTAAGAATTTAGGCTGTTCTAAGGGGAAAGAGGGTCCTATAAAGTACTAATAATGTGAATCTAATGAAATGAAGTGGCCTCATTCAAGTTTTAGTCAGGTGACAATTAAATAGAAAATTATTGTTCTATTCCTCTACCAACCTATATTTATTTGGTCTTATTTTTCTCAGAACATATAGGGCTTCGACGTTGTGTAATAAAATAAGTGATCTATTTAACTGTGATGGAGTGGGAGAGTCGGAGATGAGAAAACTCAGCAGGATGTTTTAAAACGTCCCTGCAGAGATAGGTGTGGACCACCAGGACATTTATAATCTATGGGCAGTTAGCAACTGGTTAAAATAGGTGCTTTCTAATAATCATGGATCTGTTTGTTTTAATCCAATATAAAAACCACATCTTTAAACCCACTTTGAAAACTTCTTAAAGACCCTTAAAGCTAACCTAATTTTAAGACGACTTTTTAGAATAATCGGTCATATGTGTGTACAGGAGGAATAACACGATTTATGGCCATTACATGACTTGTACCTGCCATTCTTTTAGAAGTTTTCCTTCTGCAGGCTCTATATTTAATTCTCAGTTTTCCTTGAGGTAGTGGGTGGAGCTTAACTGCTATCATGTCTTCTATACACTGCACACAGAGCAGAGAGCCATACTGGTCTACTATCTCTCTGTATCACACCCTTAGAAGCTGCAGCAGCATGGAGCACATCATACAGCAGTAAGTAGTAGTGTAGCAGAAAATCCAGCACAGAGGTGACATATAAGGGTATGTTCACACGGCCAAATTTCAGACGTATACGAGGCGTATTATGCCTTGTTTTACGTCTGAAAATATGGCTACAATACGTCGGCAAACATCTGCCCATTCATTTGAATGGGTTTGCCGACGTACTGTGCAGACGACCTGTTATTTACGCGTCGTCGTTTGACAGCTGTCAAACGACGACTCGTAAAAATACAGCCTCGTCAAAAGAAGTGCAGGACACTTCTTTCAGACGTTTTTGGAGCTGTTTTCTCATAGACTCCAATGAAAACAGCTCCAAAAACGAGTTGGTAAAAAAATGAGTTGGTAAAAATGCGAGTTGGTAAAAAACGTCTGAAAAGCAGGGTCTGTTTTCCCTTGAAAACAGCTCTGGATTTTCAGACGTTTTGGTTGACTATGTTATGGAATAAATATATGTATAATGTATCTGGGACCTCAATGAGTGCAATGCTGAAGAGAAGAACATGTATTAGAATATATGTTGGGTATGTGATGGTATAGAACAACCTATAATCAATGATATAAGTGTAATGTATGTACTACTTCAAGGTAGAAGGATAAACGAGTCTATATTTTGGGTATTATTGAAAGGTTATGGAATGTAATAATCTGCAGATGTTCTGCCGAAACTGGAACTTGCGAATTCATTATGTTATGAGGGTACTACCAGGAACTAGGGAGTCTGTTTACAGACTTTTTGGGTTCTGGGCGTACAGCCAAGATAGATATGGGTAGAACACCGGATTAAAAATTAGATGTAAGGAATAAGAACAATGAATGTAGAGATAAGAATAATGAGGAAAGAAACCACAAGAATGTATATGTGTCTGCACGTAATTATATGATATTTTTACTATATAAACTCTGTGTCTCTGCAAATAAAGTCAGAAGTATTTTTGCCTTGAGAAACGTCTCAGTGTGTCTTTGCTTCTCCGAGCTCGCACCCCCCCCACCTGATTTGAACCTGCATGGAGATCAAGGCGTAACGTGACCTCATTGCGATCACAGAAATTGGCGCCCGAACAGGGACTTGACCAGAAGGACGGCACCCCATCTAGGGGATCTCCCGGGACTAGAGTGGCGACTCTCCAGACTAAGGAACGGGCAGACCACAGCTGCAGCAAGGTAAGAAGACTTAATTCTTACAAACTCTGCTCTGCACCTTCCTGTCTGGTAGGTCACCTTCCCGGTAGTACTCCTGAGGGATAGAGGGGCCACATGAGGGTATTTTTAGTGTAAAAATCTGGTCAAGTCTATATGTAATCCTACCCTCAGGATAAAGTGCCTGATCTCCATGACAGTATTTGTATGAATGTTGTAGAAACCCAGTTTTGTGTCACAAATGCATTTTAGAATAAGGAAATTGTTTTTGGAAAAAACTTCCGATAATCCGGCAAATTACCAAAAACATGTGTACATGCTTCAGGTGACTACGGGGATTATGATAGGCTAAATTTTAGCCCGAAAATCGAAAATTTTGTGCAATCTGATAATCCGGAAAAATGCCGAAAATGTGTGTACAGCATTGAGGTACTTGCAGGGATTATCATGCACTGATTTTCAGCTCAAAATTCCAGAATTTTCTGCAATCCGATAATCCGGCATGTCAAATAAACAGCTTGATTTTACGTTTGCCTTATTATTTGGATCAGGAATATTTGTCATATTACTGTTATGGTGTGGAGGATATCTCCTTGAGTGGTGTTTAAAGTGAATAAGAAGAAAGTAAGCTAGTTATAAAAGGAATTTAATTCTCTGGCCAGAGTAGAAGAAGGTTTAAAAGGGTTTTGAGGGGATAAGTAACTGTATAAAATAGGTGAGAAAGGTAGTGTGGGACTTTCCCTAACAGCCAATAGCCATAGTGTTTGTTAGTGAAGATAAAAACTGAGAGAGAAGGGTAAGAGTCCCCTCCATCATAGCAGGGCTATGGGAAACAGTCACGGCAAACGAGAGTTTGAGGTATGGCATATGGGTGAGCAAGCACCTGTTAAAAGGGTGTAAGCTTACTAGGGGATCGTAAATCCAGAAATTCACCTATCAGGAAAACTACCCCCTACATAACTTAGGGTCTGCCTATAGGCGACCACTTATAACTAGACAATGGGGAACTGGTGTCCCTATTAAGTACGGAGACTAGAAACTGTCTAAAACAGATGAGAATGGAATTCGTCTGTCAGCTAGAATCTGTAATAAGAGTAAGTACGGAAGCTAGAAACTGTCTAAAATAGATGAGAATGGAATTCATCTATCAGTAGCTAAAATCTGTAACAGGAGTAAGTACGGAAACTAGAAACTGTATAAAACAGATGAGAATGGAATTCATCTGTCAGTAGCTAGAATCTGTAACAAGAGTACGAGATGAGCACCCCAAAGGACAAACCGCCAAACAGGTAGTAGCAGAAAGAGAAGGTAAAAAGGCAACGCAGGGAACAAAAAAAAATAAATAAAAAAAGAAAAAAAAAAAAAAAAAATTAATGAAAGCATGTGGTCTAGAATCCCATGGACGGTTAAACGCAGAAAAATGGAATGAATGTTGTGACACAAAACGTGGATGGCTGAAAGATGAAAAGTGTCAGAAGAAGTAGTACGAGGAGGTTGTCAGAGGAAATTCATATTTTATAAAGTAAAGTTTAAAGCAAAGGAAGTGATAGAAGTAGTAGCTGTTTTAATGTTGCAAGTGACCTTATAGTATATTCCCATATGAATATAATTTAGAATCAACTAGTGTGATAAGAGAAGGGGGAGGTGGAGAACAGCTGCTGGTGATATAAGAAATGTAATCTTGTTCTTGAAATGAATGGACACAACATTAAATGCTGATATAGATATTTTGTATGACTTTGTGTCATTTTGTAGATTGAATCAGGAAAAGTGATAAATGTAATAATGTATAAGCAGTCCTTCACAGCCAAACCACCAGACACCTCTGTCTTATATTATGAGACCCTTGATCCTGTCATACATTCTGCACAGAGTGCAGAGTTGCTTGCCCTGATCAAGGCATGAAAACTGGCAGAGGGAAAAAGAGGAGGGCGGCTCCAAGCCGCAGATTGGGCAAAAGGTATTCTGGAGAACAAAGGGAAGTTGGAAGGTAGAAAGTTGATGAAAAGTGCTTTAGAGGGATTTGCAGAAGAGGAAGTTAGGAATAAGAAATGTATTGTATGTATTAGAGAACAGGACCAGCAGACGCCCGGTAATGGCGTCCGTACCTCATGTTGAGTGTGTCCTCATTGTTGGTGGGAAACCCCCTGCGCACTGTTTCCAATGGGAGAGGCTGCCCCCCCCTGCCCCTGATGTGGCCACGCCCGGCCCAACCAAATCAGTATGAAATAATCACCTTGTTAATTTTGTCATTTGTAGTGTTTTTTCTATTTACAGAAGTTCCAGTTTAGTTCACTGATGAAACAACACGTCATCATAATATAGAGATGGTGGCCGTCAGATTGTACTGTTAAACATTAACGTAGATAATTCCTGTACAATGGTGTGATAAATGATTGCAGATACGTATGTTGTTTTGCCGGCATTGAAAGTGTTAAGATTGTGAGAGAAGAAGTTGTGAGAAGCTGCGAATTTGTGACCCCCCTCCCTCCCCCCTAAAGTGTGCTGTGTTTGGGAGGAGGAGGGGGGGGGCTGACTGGGTGCAGTCTGCAGGGCTGATGAGACAGAGGGATCTCAATATGCACTGCTGAGATATATATATATAGCAGTAATGTCTACAAACCGAAATAAATTTCTTCTCTTTTGCGCAAGCGCTGTTGGTTATAAAAGTTATGATATTTATGTGTTATGATGTGATCAGATTTCATGTGTTTTGATGTTAATTCAGATGTATTAAACTACAGATACGGTGAGACACGGGGTTTTGAAAATGTATGTGCCCCCCACCGTTATACTGTTTATTGGTTTGCAGTAATTAATGTTATCAGAGATAATATTTTCTGTTTTATTGAATAACTAACTACAATTGTTCTATTTTTGATTTCACACATGAGTTATGTTATTGTAAAGATCAAATGTTTGTCAGGAAAAAGTTATTTTTGTTTCAGGCTGTTGTACATTACAGGGGGTTAAATTAGTGTTATGTTGAGATGTAGTTTTGAACTCTGCTACATCACTCTCGCAGAGTCCACAAAGGGGGGAAGGGTGAAGGAACTGATCAGGTACAATTTTGGTTTATGTGTAAGAGACCATCCCCCTCCAGCAAAGTTACACAGGAGGCGATGTGACGTCACTCACACGAGTCTTTATGGATTTAGATGAGGGAGAAGGCAAAACAAAACTTGTCTGGACATTGTTAATTTGATGTAAAGTTTTTGGGAATGTTTTATTTTTATTTGTTTTTGTATTAATCAAGTATTTGCAGAACCTGATAAAAGTGAGATTCTCAAAGTATTCTGGATTATCAGCTGAATGAGGAGGAGTTGTGTTTGGTAGCGGCTTGTGACACCAATCCATGGAGTACCTCTACGCAAGCATATACTTTGTACTGTACTGAACAAAATGGACATGACACTGCGGTTCTCACACAAAGTCATGGACCACAGCAGCGCCCGGTAGCATGTTATTCAGCTAGACTAGACCCTGTGGCCCGAGGTTCCCCATCATGTGTGAGAGCTATCATTGCTGTAAATTCAATGTTAAACAAGGCCTCAGATTTGGTCCTGGCATTTCCACCACATGATATTACTCAAGTACAACCTAAGCATTTGTCCACTGCAAGACATTTGAGATTAACCTGTGCTCTTCTTCTTCCTGAGCAGGTTACTTTACACCGCTGTACTACATTGAACCCAGCTACCTTACTGCCTTTGGAGCAAGGGGGAGAAGACGTAGGTAAAGTATGGTCACAATTTTTGCCTGAAACTGATGAACATGATTGTATGGCCCTTATGGCCCAGGAAACAGTGGGCTTTGCACATATGAAAGATACCCCACTCCAAAACCCAGACCTAATACTCTTTGTGGATGGTTCAAGGTATTGTGTAGAAGGATCTTTTTTTTACAGGATATGCAGTAGCCACCGAAGATGTAGTCCTAGAAGCAGCCTCCTTACCAGCGTCCCGCTCAGCACAAGAAGCGGAGCTTAAGGCCCTGGCAGCAGCATGCCAACATGCAGAAGGAAAGACAGCAAATATATACACTGACTCTCGATATGCATTTGGGATTGCACACGATTATGGCCCCATATGGAGGGCAAGACAATTTTTGACCTCTGCAGGTACACCTGTAAAGAATGCAGACTTTGTAAAATATTTGATGGCGACCCTGATGTTACCCACAGAAGTAGCAGTAGTAAAAATTAAAGCTCACACTAAGGTGAGTTCACCAGAGACAAAAGGAAATGCTTTGGCAGACCAAGCCGCAAAAGCAAGCAGCACAGAAGCTACCCGTGTTAGCAGCCGTATGTCAGATAAAAGATCCAGAGGAAACAAGACCAGCTGTAAGCCCGGAACTACTGCAAAAACTTCAAGGACAAGCAACAAAAGAAGAAAAAGACAAGTGGACGGCCCAAGGAGCAACGCTACGAAAAGATGGCTTCTGGCAATGCCAGAATAAACTGTGCCTGCCTAAGACAATGTTCCCAATGATGGCCCAAATAACACATGGAGAGACACACCAGTCAAAAACGGCAATGATGGACTTGGTAAACAAGGTGTGGTATGCCCCAGTGTTTAGTGTGATGGCCAGCAGTTTTACACAAGGATGCATGATCTGTGCAACACATAATATTGGAAGAACTGTAAAAGTACCACAGAAGCACACACCCAGACCAATTTACCCATTCCAGAGACTACAGATAGACTATATTCAATTACCAAAAGTCGGTACCTATGAGTATGTGCTTGTTTGTATTGATCTCTTTTCAGGATGGCCAGAAGCTTTTCCAGTAACCAAAGCTACAGCCGTAGCCACAGCAAAGAAACTGATCAACGAGGTGGTGTGCAGATATGGAGTTCCAGAGGTGATCAAGAGCGACAGAGGAACTCATTTTACGGGTGAAATCATGAACTATGTGTTGTCAGCTCTAGGCATAAGTCAAGCCCTACATACACCATACCATCCACAAAGTAGTGGGAAGGTTGAGAGACTAAATGGGACTCTCAAATTGAAAATCCAAAAAGCAATGGTAGAAACCGGGAAACCATGGACCGAGTGTCTACCATTAGCCTTGTTCTCAGTAAGATACACGCCCACAAAAAGAACAGGTCTCAGCCCATATGAGATCTTATTTGGGTCGGCTCCCAGATTAGGATGTTATTTTCCACAGGTGCTCCAAATGCAGTATGGTAGACTAACAGATTATGTATAAACGCTGAACAAACAATTGACCAAGGTGCATGCACAAGTCTTTGCTTCCATTCCAGATCCTGATTCAGTTGAAGGGACGCATAAGCTAGAACCAGGAGATTGGGTCGTTGTCAAAAGACACGTGAGGAAGAGCCTTGAGCCACGATTTGATGGTCCTTTTCAAGTCCTACTCGTTACAAGCACCTCAGTGAAGCTCGAAGGAAAGACAAGTTGGATTCACGCCAGTCATTGTAAAAAGGTTCTTCAGCCAGAAGAATGAAGATCTTTGCGGTTGTTGCGGCGGTTGTTGCGTGTGCTCTTATACAAAAAGGCAGAACTGCTACTCCTGTACACGTAATCAGTACAGAATCACTGGAACAGTTCAGGACAGGGTGGGCGAATGCCACAGTGATAGAAAGCAGGATAACTACACCTGTAAGGCCAATGCCCCGTGTTATACTACAAATGTGACTACAACCGAAGGGACTTGGAAAAAAGGACCACATGGAGGGACTGTGTACCTTCACATAGACAAAACAGCCAACATTAGCATACAAGAAGAGACGCCGGGGCTGTTGTTTTGTTGTTATGAACCAGATTTACAGTATCTACAGAAATATACAACCAGTAAAAATAGAAACGAAATGATAAATAAGACTTATGAAAGATGCAACAAGGAGAGGCTCAACTCTACGATTGTAATAAAAGAAACTGATGGGAGGATATTATGTATGAATAATAGCGAAATAAGAAATAGAATATATTTTGTATTCTTGATAACAATTTTAAGAGATAGTTTTAAGCCACATATAAGAGTCATGTTAGGCAATGGACAGACATTCTGCCCATAGGAAAGAGAAATTATACGTGGTTATTGTTCCAGCCTGAGTATACTGAGTGTACACCTAGATGGTGTGCAGGAAGACTAATAGCATTTCATGTGAAAAATCCTACTCTATTATGCAAATTTATTGTTATGCCAATGGTAATGATTGATCCGGTGACATTATTAGGACAATATTGGATGCCAGAAATGAAAGGAACACACATAGATTCTCAAAATAAGACCAGGAATATAGATTTGTGCCAGTTAACAGAGCAAGGATATGTATGTAATCAACAGTCAGGGATATATGAACCCTGTCTAATGCAGCACCAGGATAATGTATGCGCACTCACTATAATCCCAGAAGATAACCTACAGGTTTATATTGAAGTAGGTCCACAGCATGTATGTTTAATAACTAACGACAAGCAGACCCTTAGCCAGTTTAATCTCATAGGATCATTTTCAGGATGTCTATACAATGTGACGCATTTGACTTGGGGGAACCAAACTATAGTGTTCCTGCCTACTTTAGAAGAAATAATGTCCACTGTATGGGTACCTGAACCTTTGCCCTATGGAAATTTTAGTTTGCCACTGGAAGAGTTAAAACAAGTGTTACAAAAGTCTAGAGACGTAAAGAAATTGATAGCAGCCCATAATGTAACTCTAAGTAAAGTGAAAATATTGGCTACAATAGCAGCTAAGGAAGTAATAAATTTATCGTCAGCAATAAAAGATGCTAGTGCCCATCATTGGTATGACATATTTACAGGATTTTCCCCCACTGCCACTAAGATACTGCATGTGTTATTCCAACCCTTGATATGTTTCATAATATTGTTTATATTGCTTACATGTTTTAATTGTTATACATTTTGCAAAATAAGGGAAGCATTCAATCAGAGGCCTATACATTATGATGAAAGAATGTTGTGAGATTACCCCACCTACATACCTGTGTGAATCAAGTGAAGAAATGGATCGAAGCCTTGCTATCAGGAGATAGAAGTAGCATTGGAATTTAGGTGTTGGTAAAATCACAAAAGGAGGGATTGTTATGGAATAAATATATGTATAATGTATCTGGGACCTCAATGAGTGCAATGCTGAAGAGAAGAACATGTATTAGAATATATGTTGGGTATGTGATGGTATAGAACAACCTATAATCAATGATATAAGTGTAATGTATGTACTACTTCAAGGTAGAAGGATAAACGAGTCTATATTTTGGGTATTATTGAAAGGTTATGGAATGTAATAATCTGCAGATGTTCTGCCGAAACTGGAACTTGCGAATTCATTATGTTATGAGGGTACTACCAGGAACTAGGGAGTCTGTTTACAGACTTTTTGGGTTCTGGGCGTACAGCCAAGATAGATATGGGTAGAACACCGGATTAAAAATTAGATGTAAGGAATAAGAACAATGAATGTAGAGATAAGAATAATGAGGAAAGAAACCACAAGAATGTATATGTGTCTGCACGTAATTATATGATATTTTTACTATATAAACTCTGTGTCTCTGCAAATAAAGTCAGAAGTATTTTTGCCTTGAGAAACGTCTCAGTGTGTCTTTGCTTCTCCGAGCTCGCACCCCCCCCACCTGATTTGAACCTGCATGGAGATCAAGGCGTAACGTGACCTCATTGCGATCACAACTACGTGTGAACATACCCTCACTCTTACCAGCAGCCTATGTCTACTCTCTCTGCTTCTGCTCCTCCTCTCCTGTTCAAAGACTTTTATTGACAACAGCATCTGTGTCTTTGTGCTCCTACTCCCTCCTTCTGCTTCCCCTTCCTTTCCCATAGACTTCTATAAGCAACAGCGTCCATGTGTCTCTCACCTAGTGGCACTAACTTCACATCAAATTTTCATGCATATAACAGCTCAACTACAACAGTAAGTAAATTACAAAGTTGATATATATCAGGAATACTATTAGATTACCACAAGTTGTTTGAAAAGTTAGTGTCCATTTAAAGAAGACATGTTCCAATAAGCGATTTAGTGTATAGTAGATTACAGCGGAGATCTGATTGCTTGATATTGCAGCCTAAGGTTGTACTATGGATATATCCTGAAGACAACGTGTCCCCTTGTGCCTTGTCTGCAGATTTGTCATGTGGACCTTGTGTGTTTTCTAATAGCTCCTCAATTCTTGTCCC
The DNA here is from genome assembly GCF_050947455.1 of Rhinoderma darwinii. NCBI lineage: Eukaryota > Metazoa > Chordata > Amphibia > Anura > Rhinodermatidae > Rhinoderma > Rhinoderma darwinii. The sequence goes on from NC_134687.1 coordinate 660,499,944, forward strand.
AGGCTCATATTAAATATAGAACTATAAATGAGGATCCTTCTTCTCAGCGGTTATTATTAGAATATTTGTAATGGAGGAACCAAATAAATGACAAAGTACAAAGGAAATAACCAAAATGTATGTGTTTTTTCATTTCGATTTACTCCTAAAATGATGTTTAACCGGTTCAGGGCTGCCCACTGTGTACATATGCTGCAGGTTTAAGTTTGCTGCCTGAGTGATTGACTAGTCACATGATCGCCGAGATGCCAGTAGTAGAAGGCTGCTACTGTATCTATCTAGACTCACATACTCAGCAGCATGGAAGGATTTGCAACTCATCACTAGCATCAAGGCGGGGGACAGTTTCTAGCCCATAATCCAGTCTGCCTTAGATGATACACAAGTACCAAATCAGGTAAGTTATGAATCAGGAGATGTGTTTTGCCGCCAAATGCAAGGGTGCGCCAGGGACAGGTTAACGGAATCTTCCACGAGTATTTCAGACTGCACCCAAGACACCACGGAATCAGTGGAGAAGTTCTATGCCCGGATACAATCCCTTTTCCAAGACCAGGGGTTTGATGTTAAAGTCAAAATGCAACAGGTGTTGTTAGTGTCCTCCTTTGTTAATGGTCTCAAGGAGCATATCAAGAAGAAGTTGACATGGATCCCAGGAAGGTCCTCCTCATAGCTAAAGCTATTGAAAAACAACCAGCCCCCACCCCACAGGAGTCTACAAAGGTTGCCGTGTGCCAAGATATCAATACAATTATGTATGCCGGACCAGCAGAGCGACGCCCCCCTCTCTACCCGCAACAGGCTTACCGTCCTCCTTAACGATCTTACGAGCCCAGACCCATACAAGCAAGACTTACAAGGAAATATCCTGACGCTCAGGGTCCCGGAAGGGCCAGTGGAGACCTCGTCTGTTATAGATGTGGGGAACCAGGGCACTTTAGGCGGCACTGCAGAACTCGTCCGGACAAATCGACCCGATCCGCGACCTCAAGGCGATTACCATAATTTTCCATAAATTTTGCATGGTCCAGGATCTGAGAGCAGTTAACGCTGCCACGGTACTAGAAACTCCAGTGGTCCCCAACCCTCATACTCTGCTGAGTAACATTCCGCCCGAATCTACATACTTCATGGTTATTGCTTTCTTCAGTGTCCCTCTACATCCTGATTGTCAGTATCTTTTTGCGTTCACTTACAGGGGAGCTCAGTACACTTGGACAGTTATGCCACAAGGAGCACAGAACTCACCGAATCACTTTTCTCAGGCCCTCTCCATGTGCCTGGATTCTTGGATACGAACTCACCCTGAAGCCACACTCCTCCCATACGTGGATGACCTACTCCTTTGTTGTCTGGACAAACAGACAAGTCATCATTTCTCTCTACGCCTGCTCCAGTTTCTTGCGAAAATTAATTGTAAGGTTTCTCTGCAGAAGCTCCAGTGGTGTGCCACTAAAGTTGTTTTCCTAGGACACTGCATTTCCCAGGGGGTGAAACACCTTACTGAAGACCGGAAGTTTGCTATTCGAGATATTCCCCTCCCAAGGGGAGTGAAACAACTCCAAGCATTCCTGGGTATGGTCACCTACTGTAGACAGTGGATTCCCAATGCTTCTGTCTTATGCAACCACTGTATGATGCCTTGAAGGATGTAGTCTGGAATCCACATCTACCTGTGGAAGCCGTGGATGCGGTACAAAGACTCAAAGAACTGATTGTCTCCGCGCCTGCCCTTGCCATCCCCGACTATCAACGACCGTTTTTTCTCTTTGTGTCAGAATACCACGGCCATGCATCCGGAGTGTTAACCCAACAACATGGCGGGAAACACCGTCCCATTGGATATTACTCTTGTAAACTGGACTCTGTCTCACAAGCGTCCCTTGTATGTCTTAAAGCTATGCTGGCTGCCAAGGAATTGCTGGATAAAACGTCTTGACATTCTTCTAGGACATTCAGTTACGATATTGGCTCCACATGATCTCAAAGCCAACCTTGATCAAAGCCAACAAAAGCATCTCTCTTCACAGCGGCATACGAGACACCAATGTTCTCTTCTTCTCCCAGAAAATGCACGATCCTGAATCCAGCGACACTGCTTCCTCTCTCAAGGGGGGATTATACAGATGGTTTTCTTCTCACACTCCTAACCCCCCGCTCATGACTGATTATGATGATCCAGATGCCCATGAACACGACTGCCTCCAGGCGATGCACCATGAAACATCGCATTTGCCCACAGTGACTGAACAGATGATAGTCAATGCTGACCTTAACCTCTTCACTGATGGATCCAGATATGCGGATGAATGGGGGTCTTTCCACACTGGATATGCTGTGGTGTCCCCTACCACGGTCATTACAGCCGGATCTCTTCCGCCGCACATATCAGCGCAAGAGGCGGAGCTGATAGCCCTAGCTGAAGCCTGCAGACATGCAGTAGGACGAACCGTCAATATCTATACTGACTCTAGATATGCATTCGGGGTGGCGCATGATTTTGGTCAGATATGGGCCATGCGGGGCTACAAGACAGCCACCGGATCTCCTATCAAGAATGCAGAGGCGGTGGAGAATTTACTGGAGGCCCTCCAGCTCCCCCTGCAAGTGGCAGTAATCAAAGTTAAAGAACATGGGAAAACCCATACGGCAGAAGCCCAAGGATATCAGTTTGCTGATCAAGAGGCTAAGCAAGCAGCCATAGGACCTCGAGAGGAAGCAGGTGTGTACGTAATGACGAGGAGGGGTAAAAAGAAAGAGGATGAGCAGGAGAGGGAGAAAATGGACATTCCAGGAGTCAAGACCCTCCAGGAATTCCAAAAACAAGCCCCGACCCACGAGAGAGAAGAATGGCTCAGAACAGGGGCGATACAATCGTTGCAGGATGAACTCTGGAGAAAAGGGAACAGAATATGTCTACCCAGAGCACTTTACCCATCTACAGTACAATGGGCCCACAGAATACTACACAGAGGGAAGAATCAGATGATTGCTGCCATAAACAAACTATACGTAGCACCCGGAATTTCCATACCAGTTAAGCAATACATCCAAAGCTGTGAAATCTGCAATACCTGCAATCCAGGAAGAACTGAACCCACTCCAAAGAAACACTTGGCAAGACCATTGTACCCGTTTCAAAGGATACAGATAGACCATATGCAATTACGAAAGAGTGGAAGGTATGAATATGTCCTGGTGGTGGTGGACATGTTCTCAGGATGGCCTGAAGCTTACCCAGTGTCCAACATGACAGCAAGTGAAGCGACTGCTGACAGAGTTAGTCTGCAGATTCGGTATCCCTGAAGTCATAGAAAGTGATCAGGGACCAACATTTATTGCAGATGTGACCAGAGACATTTGGAAGATGGTGGGTGCAGTTCTCGGACTACACACCCCGTACCACCCTCAAAGCAGTGGCAAAGTGGAAAGGATGAACGGTGCTCTGAAAAGTAAAATTCTTAAAGCCACTAAAGAACTGTCCCTGCCATGGCCCGAAGTATTGCCCATTGCTTTGTACTCGGTTAGAAATACCCCCAAACAGCCAACAGGACTCACCCCATATGAAGTCCTCTTTGGGGGTCCTCCCAGAATGGGATGTTACTACCCACAACAGCTTAGTCTAGGAAATGATAGTCTTGTTAACTTTGTCATTTCCCTCAGTAAAGAGTTGACAGTAACACATGATGCAGTGTTTTCTTCCATTCCAGATCCAGATTCCGTCCCAGGGCTGCACAAGCTACAACCAGGAGACTGTGTACTGGTGAAAAGACACGTCAGAGGGGCCTTAGAAGCCAGATTCGAGGGTCCGTACCAGGTCCTCCTGATCTCGCCCACTGCAGTTAAGCTGGAAAGAAGGCCGACATGGATCCACGCCTCGCACTGCAAGAGAGTCTCTTCCAAAGAATGACTATCACCATGTACATCCTTATCCTTTTTCGTGTTATTGCACAGAGTGTTGAGGGGGGACATGTAGCAATCACCCAGGCTGACGGGGTGACCACCTTTTGGTATAATTCTTCTAGTACACATGTACCTACATGCCAGTTTGAATTTGAGTCTGTAACATCCTTCAAAAACAAACATGGTTGTATCAAACAAACATGCGGATATTGGAATGCTTATCACCTGTGTGATCGAGGCACTCAATATATATGTGTAACAGACAATTATTACGGCAATCGTTGTACGTCCTGGGGGGCGGTGGGCTGGAACACGGGGGACCATTGGGGATATCGCCCACAGATTGCCTTAGAAAAGAAAGACATTAATGGGAAGTCACTTCTAACTAGAATGACGTTATCAAGGAAAGCATGTGGTCTGTCAGGATTAGGCTTAATCCTTACCATAGAAAACCCTAGTAAAACAGACCAAGACACATACATATTAGGGACCTATGGGGGAGTAAACAGAGAAATGGGAAAATTCAAACTTAAAGATATGGTAGACTCCCGAGAATGGAGAATGTTGAACCCCGAGAGACTGATGAAAATGTTGATATCCCAAATACAGATGCATAAAAATATGATGGCCATGGCTGACCCGGGATTGGAACACACTATGGCCGTAGAAACCGGATTTGGGGGCCATAATGTCTGGTTAGAGTGGGTACAATACACGACACGGAAAGTGAATAAGTCCAACTGCTATGTGTGTGCAGGAGCCCGTCCACACCTGGGGATAGTACCACTTAATATTCCTGACGATGCTGAAGAATATTTCCTAAGCCTATACACCAATATAACATTAGACCACACAGTATGCGAGTCCTGGAAAAAGGAATACCCCATAGTCACCACGACACCCAAACAAGCCCAGGGACTTACCATTTACAAAGGAAACTACACGTTACACCAATACAGAAGGGAATGGCCGGTTCCTAGGGAACTTTCCGTAAGAGTACTGTTCAAAGTACAGCTCGTTAAATGCATCTATCACTCAGAATCAGGTGCAGTTTTTGGGTGATATATACTGGATATGTGGGGATATGAAAATCAGAACCAGACTTGAGGGGCAATGGAAAGGAGAGTGTGCATTGGCTAAAGCAATTATGCCTTTCCACATTCTTGGCGAAGGTTCAGATGAAGAACCGATAAAAGGATCTTACCACCGCAGAAAGAGGGAAGCATCCCCGAGGGGAAGCTTCGATCCACATGTGTATATAGATACGATTGGTGTCCCGAGGGGGGTGCCAGACGAGTTCAAGGCCAGAGATCAGGTGAAGCAGGATTTGAGTCTCTTATCCCAATTATTACCGTTAATAAAAATGTAGACTGGATTAATTATATATATTATAACCAGCAGCGGTTTGTAAATTATACCCGAGATGCTTTACAAGGGTTAGCTGACCAACTAGGGCCTACCTCAACTATGACATTCCAGAATAGAATGGCTCTTGATATGATATTGGCTGAAAAAGGTGGGGTATGCCGAATGATAGGGACAACCTGTTGTACGTATATCCCCGACAATACCGGGCCCAAAGGGAAAGTCACAATGGCCATATAGCGTCCAGGGCCGCGGGCCGTCGGGTTCACTCACCTCCCGACGCCCGCAGCCATGGATCTGTGAGCGCTGGTCCCCGTCTCCCTCCTAGGAGACGCCAGCGCTCACTTCCGCTCCATTCGGCTGTGTCCCGTAGGGTGCGCGCGCACGCTCGCGCCCGGCCTTAAAGGGCCAGTGCGCGCAATAAGGAAATCGTCATCATCATCATCATCAACTGCCACGAGTTCCTGGTCTATAAAAAGGCCCCTGGCCTTCTAATCCTTGCCTGAGAGTTGTTAGTTTTCCCAGTCTGTCTTGCAAATGGTCCCTTAGTGTTTCCCGTTCCTGTTGTTACCCGTGCCTTGTTCCCAGTTCCTGTTTCCCGTGCTTTGCCTTAGTATCAAGTCGTGCCACGTCCAGAGGAATCTGCCACGTCCTGTGTCATCTGCCACGTCCTGTGTCATCTGCCACGTCCTGTGTCATCCGCCACGTCCAGAGGAATCCGCCACGTCCAGAGGAATCCGCCACGTCCAGAGGAATCCGCCACGTCCAGAGGAATCCGCCACGTCCGGAGGAATTCGCCACATCTGGCGCAACATGCGGCTCCTGTGTCATCCACGTTTGGCGCCATCTGCTGCACCCATCTCATCTGTGCCAGAGCTGCGGCCACCATCCGGACTATTCAGGTACCCTTGTGCGGGACATTGTATTTCTGGAAGTTTCCTGTGGTTTGGCCAGCTGCCTTCCCGCTACGGCGGTACGGCCTAGTGGGTCCACTAACCCGCTTCGTGACAGGCCATACATAAGTTGGAGAGCTTATCTCAGGAGTTGAAAAGGAACTCGGGTATTACCGACCCATGGGACCAGTATTTCTCATGGATGACTGGATGGCAGAAAATATTAGCACAAATAGGAGTAGTGATAGTGGTCTTTTTAATACTATTCTCTGTCCTTGTGTGCTGTGTTTTCCCTTGTATCAGGAAAATAATGACGAAAGCTGTAGAACAGACTGTGCCCACTATGTTTACACAAATAGACGAGGTGACACCGACAGTCCCTTTAAAGACAACCATCCTGTATACTGAGGAGAATAGGGACAGTTAGGACCACTCCGAAACCTTGGAAGTCCAGGTACAAAGGGGGGTTACTCATAAGGAGTAGCTTGTCTCAAGCTGGTGAAGAAATCCAAAACCCCTACCCACCTGGTTCGAGTGGTCAGTAGTAGGTTGCTAGGCAAGACTTAGGAATAGAGTAATAATATTTTTAGGGGGGACTGTCAGGGATCATTACCATGTATATTGTTTGCAAAAATATTATCCTTACATTTATATATATATATATATATATATATATATATATATATATCAGTGTATTTCACAAAGAGATTGGATCTATGGAACACAAAGTGGCCTGCATGACAGACACGCCTGTGGAGACACCGCCCCTGGAATGCAAGAGAAGTGTACAGAAGAACTTACAGCTGAGGAGCCAATGGGGCTTAAGCATGTCCCACCTTCCTACAGAGAAGATTTCTTTGTGTTTCTTTGTTGAATAAAAAGTTCAGTTCACTTCCTACCTCACTGAGGGAGGATCTATACCAACTTGTCTCGTGGTATATTTTCTCCATGCATGCCCTTAGTTCCAATTTACAGAGGTGGCTATTCGGTGTGGAATAACAGGGAGAAGGAAGTTTAAACAGAACCGATAAAAACAAAGGGACATATACAAAACCACCGAAAAAAGGCCATACTTACAAAAGGACACAGCCAGGTCAGAAACGCTGATGAAGGAGTGAGCAGGTGCTTTAAATAATAATAGCCACTCCCACTGGTCTTGAGGGGAGTGGTGTGTGGTGCATGGGATGTGTAGTAAGAAATAAATGAATAGTGTGTGTGCAAGTGTAATACTAAAAGTGAAATATAGAAGGAAGTTTAACCCTGACAACTTTATCCCTGAGATAATGGGTCTACCCGGAGGATTTTTAGGGTCTTTATGAATTTTGGGTAAGTGATAATAAAATGGTAAGTTAATATTTTTAGGTGTAAGATAGTTCTTTTATTTTTATTTATGATTTTATCTAGGAATGCTTGGTCTATCATCAATTTCAGACGTTTATTAAAGTTTTCAATGGGGTTGTAATCGAGACTGGTATAATAATTAGTATCAGACAGAATTTTGAATGCTTTTTATTTTATATAACGCCTATCTTTTAAATTCTATCATCATCCTTTTTTATGGTCTTCTATATTATTACAAATATGGTTTGTTTTAAGTGAATAACTTTTTAAATTTCATTGCCGTACTTTGCTTACATAAGCGACCATCTGACCTATAACCTAACCCGGTAGTCATCTCGACTACTGACTTCTAAAACCTGCTATATAATGACAGACTTTGGGAAAGGATTAAATCACTTGTAATCAACCTAACGAAGGGGCCGGTGCGGCCTTGAAACACAATTATTGTTGTTGTTTTATTGTACAAATAAAAAGTAATTTTCTATACTGCTGCACCCTTGGACATTCCGTTTTTACCCCCTTATCTCCTGGATTTACACAGCTGAGTTTTTTCAAATCTTCGGATCGGAATTTGAGCAGCAACTATTTCACACAAGTTTTACTTGGATACACATCACTGGATGTTATGCTCCTAGCATAACACCATCAGGTCAGCACAATTGACCACCGTTATATTCTCTTTTATTTTATAGGTTCATGCACTATGTGCGCTTTGTTTCTTTTCCTATAGCGTAATTATCTCAGGTGGACCCCTCCTACCTTGGAATCCACTAATTCGACCTGAATAGGTCCTCAACAAAGCAGCAAAACAGTCGCTGAACAGTATTCTGAGTGATTATTCCTATAACCTCTTGGACATTCACAACTACTTTAGGACATCGAGAATCATTTCAAATGGATCATTTTCTACACAGGAAAGAATCCAGAGACAAACTGGTCCAAAAACTAACTGCAAGTACTTTATTCAATTTACCTTTGGCTGTAACTGTGCCTACGTTTAATAATGAGGATACGAAACTTATGACTAATTTATTTAAAGACCTGGAAGATTTTTCCAAAATTGAGATGCAACATCATATTGATGTGATTTTTCTAACTATTTATCTGACTGAAAAAATATCTCCGAGGGGCTTATGCATGCACTTTTCATCTACCTTTAAAGATGACCTAACTTTTACCTCCGATTGGGAGAATTTCATGGAGGAATGTACAAGGGGGATGATGAGTAGATTACTTACCAAAAGACAATGCATGTGTGAAACATTAAGATGTAAAATAGAAAACATTATTAAATTACTCAAACCTTATTCTCTACACCATGATTTTCACATCATCAATCACAACATCACTAATCGCATTTTCAGACTAGAACAAGACCTTATAGAGAAAAAAGCAATTAAATTGGCTAGAGACAGATTAGATTATCTCTCAGATCAGATTAGAACCTGGAGTAAACCCACATCACAGGTTCATCCTAAACGAACCGACACCCTAAAAAACATCCAGCAACGAATTATGCCAGCACATTCATCAAACACAAAAACAAATGAAGATTTAAGAATTGCATACAATAAATCAAATAGATTATTTCTGAATAGTAAATACATTAGATCGAACAAAACAACTAAACAATCGACCGACACCAGTATTTTAGAAATCCGAAATAGACATTAATTCCACTCCCATTCATAAATCCAACACATTGAGAGAGCAGGCAGCTCTTCACCTAATGATACTCTAGATTTATCCATTTTAACTATACATAATACATCTGACGATTTACTGTCTAACGCAGTGATTAATATTGATTCTGACATTAGTAAATTTTCCAATAGACGAGCACTTGCCTTGGATTTACCATTATCCCCAAGAATCAGGACCACGATCGATAATACACAAGCTGGTTCCAATAGGTCTGTGCCACTTTTAACCCCTGCAATATGTACCACAATCCCAGAAAATACGGTTTCTCCTTTTTTGGAAAACACTTTTTTTAGAAATTACACCTGTCTCAAATCCCCAACAAACGACTTTTTCCGCCCGAAAAAAAGAAAAACATTTTAGAGGAACCCGGGGAGGCAAAAAGTAAAAAAGAGAATAATATTAGTCTCCCCCCTCCCTATACCTTCTATGTGTATTTTTAATATTTCTGATCACATTTTAAATAAATTTGAAATTTCTCTTCTTGAAAAAGGCCTATCTTTCTGCCCAACTACTGGAACAAATGGTTTTAACTTATTTATTGACCTACATCGCTTCACTAGAAAGCTTACACTTCAGAGACACTTTCAACTAACATCCTATAAACCCGATACTCCTTATCACACCAGATGTAAGCGCATTATATAGTAACATTGAACACTCCCTAGGTCTGAAAAACCTCAGAAACACTCGAGAAAAATATCGAACTTCAACCATCTCAAATTCAACTCTTTTGTCAAAGTATGGAATTTATTCTTAAAAATATTGTATTCTCTTTTGACCAAACCATACATCATCAACTAAAGGGAACTGCGATGGGTACTAGGGTAGCACCAAGCTACGCCAATATTTTTATGGGCGCTTTCGAGGATCAATACATTTGGAAACATTCCTGGGCCATGGATCATATTTTACTATATAAAAGATATATAGAGGACCTCTTCTTTGAACGATTAAAAACTTTGTATTCAATTTTATTACACAATATAACACATCATACAAAAAAGTAGGAGGCATTCTCAACAATCATTGGCATGTACTCCAAACTGAGCCTTTTCTCTAAAAAATGCTACCACCGAAACCAACAATTACATTCAAAAGGGCTAGAACTATTAAAAATATCCTAAACCCGAGTTGGGTGAATCTCTCGGGAATAAAGGGCAATTTTGAACAAAAGAGAGAACATAAACAATTGTCCAAAATGGGTAGTTTTAACCCCTTAGTGACCTTTTCACGTTGGTCACTAAGGGGCTTTAGGCTAAGGCGCCGATTTTTCACGTGAGTGCTTTAGCCTAATGTAGCGCCGAAATAAACGATTAAAGCTCCGTTCTCTCAGATACCGGAGGTAGTTGAGTGTTCGGAACAACAACCAGAGACCATCACCAGTGGTCTTTGGTCACGTGATTGCCGTGAATCATTATATCACGGCGTTCACTGCAAAGCGGCAGATCGTTACCATTTCTCTCTCCTCTCATGGAATAACTCCTTAGAGAGGAGAGAGAACAGGTAATCCGTGTTCTGCAGCATACCCCAGATTAATCCCCCCTCCCACGTCCGATTCCCCCCCCTCGTCCGACCCCCCCCCCCCAAAATGGCGCACGCATGCGCTGTGCATAACCTGCCTGTGTCAGCAGTTGGCACAGCAACCATCAGGGACCTATCACAGAGATCACATAACACAGCCAGGACATGGGCTGTGTTTCTCTCTCCTCTCATTGTAGTTGTTCTGAGAGGAGAGAGAGATCAGTCTGTAAAAAAAAAAAAAAAAAGTGAAAAAACAAAATCACCGCTTTCTAATATATACATATATCATATATAAAATCTAGATTAGCGTTAGTGCTAGATTAGCGTTAGTGCTAGTTTAGGATAGTGCTAGTTTAGCGTTAGTGTTTAGTGCTGTAATACTACATTAGGGCTTTATTTTATTGAATTTTTTTTACGTCTGTTATATATAAAAAATAATAATTTGTGTCGTTTTTAGGTTTACTTTAGGGTTCTAATAGACTTATAGGATATATATATATATATACACACACACACATACATACATATCTATAAATATAATGTCTCAGAGAATGTACAGCGCGGAGCAAGCCTTCGCCTTGCTATGTTCCGACAGTTCTTAAAGTGAAACAGACACAGCTTCAGAACTTGTTTCCGACAGTGACGATTCTAATTCTACCGCTGAACCCCATAGTCCTATGGTGGTAGATACAGCAGTCACTATAGAGGTGTCAAGTGCAGTGCCGAGTATTGCAGTCCCTCCCGTGATGTGGGATCCCGCACTATAATTTTCCCCCCAAGTACCCCAATTTGAAGCGACTCCAGGAATTAATGTTGATATCCAAAATTTTACCCCTTATCATTTTTTCATTTATTTGGATGTGATACGGTCCTAGATTTGATAGTCCAGCAGACTAATCTTTATGCTAGGCAGTTTGTTCTGCAAAAGCCTGCATCTATTTACTCAAGAATGTGGAACCCCACAAGTGTCCCAGAAATAAAAAAAAATTTAGGCATTACCCTCAATATGGGTTTGGTTAAAAAAACATCTGTCCGGTCCTACTGGACTTCTAGTGCTGTCCACGCTTTCCCTGTATTTGTAGCAGTGATGTCCAGAAACCGCTATGAGGCACTAATGCGATTCATGCATTTTACCGACAATTCCCAAGTTCCCCTAAGAAGTGACCCAGCCTATGATCGGCTTAATAAATTAAGGCCATTAATCACCCTTCCAAATGATTTATTTTTAAAGTTGTACACCCCTGACAAAAATGTGTCTGTAGTGAATCGGTCATGAGCTTCAAAGGCCGTCTTTCCTTTCGTCAATTCATCCCTTCCAAACGAGCCAGATATGGGGTGAAATTATACAAAGTGTGCGAGAGCACAACGGGTTACACCTGCGGTTTTAAAATATATGAACGCAGGGACAGCCAAATTCATACCCAAGGCTGCCAAGAAACTATTGGCACCTCTGGCAAAATAGTGTGGAACCTAATGGAGCCATTTCTGCACAAGGGGTACCATGTCTATACAGACAACTTTTATACAGATATTGCCCTTTATAAAGCCCTCCATGCTGCAAATACAGGGGCCTGTGGGACAGCACGGAAGAACAGAGCGGGATTCCCACAACAGTTGGTGTCCAGGCGTTTGGAAACAGGAACACCCATGGCCCTTGCAAGTGAGGAATTACTTGCAGTGAAGTGGACCGACAGGAAGGATGTCTACATGCTGTCCACAGTACACACGGACACCACTGTGGCAATTAGGGAGAGGGGGCTACCACTGCAAAGCAGAAACCTGTCTGTGTAACAGACTGCAACAAATTTATGGGGGGTGTAGATCTTTCCGACCAGGTGCTTCAGCCTTACCTGGTGAAGCGCAAAAATAAGGCCTGGTACAAAAAAGGTAGCAATCTACCTCATCCAGGTTGCTACCTTTAAGGGGAGATACAGACGGACGTTGCGTTTTTGCGCGCGCAAAAAACATTTGACAGCTACGTGTCATCCGTGTATGATGCGCGGCTGCATGATTTTCGCGCAGCCGCCATCATAGAGATGAGGCTAGTCGACGCCCGTCACTGTCCAAGGTGCTGAAAGAGCTAACTCTTTCAGCACCCTCGACAGTGAATGCCGAACACAATATCGAAAAACCTGTTGGAAAAAAAAGAAACAGTTCGTACTTACCGAGAACTTCCCGGCCGTGTCCTTGGTGACGCGCCTCTCGACATCGGGCCCCATCTCCCTGGATGACGCGCCAGTCCATGTGACCGCTGCAGCCTGTGCTTGGCTGGAGCTGTCACTTGGACTGAATTGTCATCCCGGGAGGTCAGACTGGAGGAAGAAGCAGGGAGTTCTCGGTAAGTCAGAACTTCGTTTTTTTTTCTACAGGTTCATGTATATTGGGATCGGAAGTCACTGTCCATGGTGCTGAAACAGTTTAACTCTTTCAGCACCATGGACAGTGACTATCTCCTGACGTCGCGTACCGATAATTTTTTTGCCGAGTTCGGCCAAAACGAGTTCGGCCGAACCCGGTGAAGTTCGGTTCGCTTGTCCGGCTTCACTCATCGCAAAGACACTCCGTTTGGATGTTCGGAAACAGAAAAGCACGTGGTGCTTTTCTGTTTACATTCATCCTTTTGACAGCTGGTGCGCTGTTTCAGTCGGTTCGCACGGAAGAGCTTCCGTGCAACCTGCGTGGTTTTCACGCACCCATTGACTTCAATGGGTGCGTGATGCGCGAAATACGCAGAGTTATTGAGCCTGTCGCGCTTTTTGCGCAGCAGACAAACGCTGCACAAAAAGCACGGACTGTCTGTACTGCCCCATAGACTTGTATTGGTCCATGCGTGCCGCGTGAAAACCACGCGGCCCGCACGGACCGAATACACGCTCGTGTGAATCCCCCCTAACAGTTTTGTTATTTTCAAAAAGGTCCAGAGAACGCTCACTTTTCTTCAATTTCAGGAGAAGGTCATTGAGCATCTCCTTTTTGAGTCCACTATAACTACACAATCCTGCGAATGGGAGGATGTGCGCACGCTTTCAGAGCGCCACATTTTACACACTGTTCCTTCCACTGAGACCCAAAACTATCCCCAAAAAAGGTGTCGGGTATGTAGCAAGCATGGCAGGAGGAGGGATACCCGCTTTTATTGCGCCATGTGTCCATCAAAACCAGGCCTTTGTAACTACCCGTTTCGAAACCTTACACACAGTTTCAAATTACTAGCATTTAGCACCCAAAAAAAAAAAATGGATGGGGGTGGGGGTCTTTTTAGGGAGTCAATTTCTTTATATTTTCTTTTTAGTTTGTGGTCTTTCCAAGTACGGATTATTACTTTTGCGAGAGGTTGTAGAGCACATTTTTTTCAGACCGTGAAACTAATTTTGGTTGATGGGGCTAGAGAGACGTTGTACAACCAGTCACTGACAAAAAAAAACCTTGTCTTGACAGCCCTGCAGGTGTTCTTCTATCTAGTGAACAGACTCGAGTTTGCAACATAGTTGGATACATTTTCCTCCATTTGTATATATTGCCCTTCACTCCAGTACAGATTATTTTTTCCGCTATTAGCTATTATTTCTTACTCAACGGACCAGAATGCTGTTCACAACGGCATCAGAATGATACAAATGTGGGACAAACTGCTTTGTTAGCAAGACATAGTCATATAGACAGTCAAATGCATTTCTAGGCACATGCCTCCCTTATTAGAAAATAGCGTCGCTTTTCTTCTGTACGGCCCCCCAAGATAAGAATGCAATATATTTCTAACACAGCAGCCGATTTACACAGATATATTTTTCTATCACTTCATTTGAAAATGTATTAAAAATTTGCATAAAACAATATATAGCCATATTATCGGAGAATTCCCATTAATTCCTCCTTTTTACATTTTTGCGTTGTGTATCTCTACACCCCTAGATAAATACCTTAAAGGGAATGTGTTGCCAGCAAAACATGTTGGTTTTTTTTTAGTTAAACAATTAGTGTGTAGGTGATTAAACATTGTTCTAATTTTTTATTTTTTTTCACGAGTCAGGAAATATTATAAATTGGATTCTAATTTATAACATTTCCCAGTGCTGGTCACTAGATGGAGCCATTCCCAAAATTGCAGCATTGCATGTGGTAAAGCAACCACATTGCTTTATGCTGCAAAATTGGGTAAAAAGCCCTCGCTCTAGTGAGCTCTCAGCATCCCCCCCTCCTTTATCCTGGCTAGTGCTGGGAGAAACGAGGGGTTTGAACGGTCTAACCTCCTACACTGTGTGTCGCCATTTTTTGAGCTAACACACAGTGTAGAAGGTTTACATACAGTAGTAAACACACACTGAAACACAAACATACATAGAAATCCCTTACCTGCTCCAGTCGCCGCCGCTCCCTGCGGTCCATCCGCTCCGTCTGCTGCCGCTGCTCCATGTGCACAAGTCCGGAAGCCGCGACCGGAAGTAGTAATCTTACTGTCCGGCCGCGACTTCCGGTACACAGGAAAATGGCGCCGGACGGCGCGCATTTCAAATTGAACTGTGTGGGAGCGGCGCATGCGCCGTTCCCACACAGCGGCGTACATGTTAGTGGATGGAACGGGCCCCGTTCGCAGTCCCTATGGGACTGGAGCTGCCGTATTCCATGTCTGTATGTGTCGTTAATCGACACATACAGAAATGGAAAAAAAAATGGCAGCCCCCATAGGGAAGAAAAAGTGTAAAAATAAGAAAAAGTAACACACAAATTAATCCAAACGTTTTTAATAAAGCACTAACATCTTTAACATATTAAAAAAAAAATTGTGGTGACACTGTTCCTTTAAGGGGTCTAGTTTTCTAAATTGGGTCATTTATGAGGAGTTTCTATCGTTCTGGTAGTTCAAAACCTCTCCAAATATACAGTGGGGCCTAAAACATTTTCAAGCAAAATATGAGACCTGAAAGCCTCCGGGTGCTCCCTCCCTTTCGGGCCCTGCCGTGTGTCCAGGCAACGCATTAGGGTCACAATGGGGGCATTTTTGGAAACAGGGTGATAGACTTTGGGGTGTGTTTCCTCATTCTCATGGTCGCTTTTCAAAGAAATCTGTCTTTAAAATGATAAATTTTGGGAAAAAAATTAGAAAATAATATTCTGCACCTGCTTTGCATGAATTCTTACAAAAAAAAACTGTGGGGTCAAAATACTTATAACACCCCTTAAAAAATTACTTAAGGGGTGTAGTTTTAAAAATGGGGTCATTTTTGGTGATTTCCAACATTCTGACACCTATGAGCCACTGAAAACTTGGCTTGGTGCAGGAAAAAAATTTCTCCTAAAGTAGAGAGATGTAAATATATATTTAATTAAAAAAAGTGTGCAGTATGTATGTATAAATGTGACATATTGCAGTTCAAATTAGGGAAAAGGTAAATTTTGTTCAAAATTTCATACATTTTTGTACTTTTTTATTAATTTACGCAAATTGGATCCATCTACTTTTACCACCTAAATAAAGTACAACATGGGAGGAAAAAACAATGTCAGAATTACTTGGATATGCAAAACTATTGCAGAGTTATTATCTGATAAAGTTACACATGCCAGATTTCCAAAATCTGGCTTGGTCATTAACCCTTTCATGCCGACAATCTGTATATCCACGTCCTTTTCGCACATACCCTATGCAGCCAGGGCGTGAATATACAGATCACTGTTCCAGCCGGCATACATAGCGCTGTTAAAAGTGCTCGGACACCGGCTGTGTCAGTGTCTGCGGCTCCCCAGAAATTTGTTCTCTGACAGCCGAACCAATTGGTTCGGCTGCAGAGAATATGATCACCGGTATTAACCGCTTCCTGACCGCCCCCACAGTAAATTCACATCGGCGCTTGCTGGGCTCTGTGCAGCGCCGACGAGAATTCACAGTGGGTGTTAAAAGCGCGATCCGGGTGTCTCAGAGTAGTGCCGACACCCGGATTGCGCTGTTATCCCCTGCCTCTGGTCCCGGAGACATGACCGGGACCTGATTGGTTCAGGTCCCGATCATGTGATCGCAGAGAAAGTTTGTTGTAGCAACAAACTGGAAAGTTTGTTGCTACAACAAACTTTCCCGAGGACCAATTGCGGGTGCTGCCGTCAGTTGCATGGCAAAACCGGAGGCCATACAACAGCCTCCGGTCTTCCATTCACGGAAGCCTATGAGAACCAGCTGGTCCTCATAGGCTACCTGTCATTGTGACTGTCAACGCCACACTGACAGTTTATAATACGTTACACTACATAGGTAGTGTAATGTATTATAGCAGCTATCTGTGCTGCAGGTCTTCATAAAGTTATGAAAATGTTTAATACAAGTGTAAAAACAAGTTATAAGCTACAAAAACAAAAAATGCTTTTTTTCCTATAATAAGTCTCTTATTATAGGAAAAAAAATTAACCATTATAAAACAGTACACATATTTGGTATCACCGCGTTCGTAACGCCCCCAACTATAAAACTAGAGCTCCTGGCTTGTGTGTCATAAATTGTATGGGCATCATAACGGGGATCCTCTGCATAGATTATGAAAGGGATCTTAGTTACGATACCCATAGAGACAAGTGGAGGGGAGGGGGACAGTTGTATTACACATACAAGGAGAGGGAGACATACCATGGGACGACTTTGCATTTTGTTGGATTATATATAACTATAGACTTTTATGTAACATGGACAACACAAAAAATGTGCTGTGATGCCACGAGCCCCTATCAGCATTGATAGATCACCTTGTAGACAACTTCTATGTGCAGTCACAGCTCCCTCAGGTCCTGCACTATGTAGAACACATTGTCTGACGTGTTACTGTAATGTAGAACTAAGGAGGAACCCCACCTTACCAAACCTCCCAATTCACTTTCTAAATTCATTATTACTGACCTCTGGTAACACCTCCTGGAATTTCCTCCTCCGCTTCACTCTTACACGGTTGATCGCCCCTCACCCGCTCTTCTTCTGTTTCATCCTCCGCTTTATTATTAGTCAGATCTTCCCCATGATTTCACATATGTAACAATTCAGTACAATACAGCAGAGTGCGAAGAATCTAACAGATCAACATAAGAAACCACCAAAATCTATGACCCCATCTATGACCGCAGGACCAAAAAGCTCCACAGCCCCCTATATAGATGTGGTATAGGGCTCAGCTTCATCTACCTGATGATTCTCTGGGACATTGTGATTTTCCTCTGGACAGTCCTGGGAATACAGAGGACTGGGACATCTCTCTGGTGGATTTCTCCTACTTTATCCATCTGTAGGAAACACACAGTGACGGAATACATGACTACTGTATATCTGTCTATATATCACACACTTCTCTCTACACTTCTATATTTACTGATCAGAGCCGAGATTACAATGTTGAGGTCCTCACTACCTGTGCCGATGTTCCTGCACCTTGTAAGCCGCAGGCCTAAAGTAGACTGTAACATACCAGAGTGAATGGCGGGGCGCTGACGGCTCCCTGCTCCGCCATAGTATTTAACTGTATCTGCGTCCTGTGGATGAGGATACACATGAAAGTGGCGGGACACAGGGCGCCTCTATATTGAGAGTTCCCTACAACCAAAAAAAAAAACTGTCTGGGTGTTACCTTATTATTAGCCTCTTACAGCCTGTGTACACCTCTGTAGGCAATATTGTCCATACATTATTATTAACCCCTTCATGACAGCCATACGGCTATATACGTTCCAACTGCTGATGCCCCGGGCAGTTGTCACATATATAAACTTTGGCAGAATGGAACAGAATTTAGTGTGGGCAGCGCTGCACTTTCACGTCTGCCGGCTCTCTCCACAAGTGCAAGAACATCTCCCCCTTAACCCCCCTGTAGGAAGTGCCACACACCCCTGTAGACAACGCCACCTCCCCTGTAGATAGCACCACACTCCCCGCTGTAGATAGCACCACACCCCCCCTGTAGATAGCACCACACACCCCCTGTAGATAGCACCACACCCCCCCTGTAGATAGCACCACACCCCCCCTGTAGATAGCACCACACCACTCCCTGTAGACAGTGCCACTGAAGCTCCCTCTAGAAGCGGAATCCCTTGCCAGACCATTGCTGTCATTTTTGGCCGGGAATTGTGCTCCTCGAGGGAGCCCCTGAAGTCTCAGTCCATATATGGACAGGGACAGTGATGCCAGGGACTGCTCCAGGATTGGAATCTACAGCCTATTTAAGAGAGGATCATTTCTCAAATCGGACGTGCCACTTTAAAGGTATGAGCACACGGGGCGGATAAGCTGTAGATTTTCTACAAAGTATTTCATTGCGGGAAAATCTGCAGCATGTTACAGTAGCAGCAATGAGGATGAGATTTCAACAAATATCATCCACACGCTGTGGAAAAAACACGCAGAAAAGACGTGCGGTGCAGATTCTCAATCTACAACATGTCAATATCTCCTGTGAAAATGCTGCGGAATCTCCACACAGAAAATCCGGTCAGAAGTTCCGCAGTGTTTACACGGTTATACTGACATTATATAGAAAACTATTATACTGCCGGAGTGTGCCGATGATCATACAAGTCATGTAGAAAGACGATTATCGGCACACTCCGGCTGTATAATAGTTTCCTATATAATGTCAGTATAACCAGAGGTTCTCTTTAATATTACAAGTTATGGTACTAGATTCTGGAGATGGGACGGTGATCCAGGGATTTATTGTGATTTCCAGATTTGGAGTCGGGGGAGGAGTTTTCCCCTAATGAGAGAATTGTCATCCTAGTCATGGGGGGTTTTATCTTCCTCTGGATCGACACGGTCGGATTATAGGTCGGACTTGATGGACTTGTGAGTTTTTTCCTCCTTAGTAACTATATAACACAGAATGTATGGGAAGGTTGTAACGATCAGTAACTTCTCTTGTTTTCTGTCTGTTTTAGGAGTCTATATAAACCTTCTTAAATGGTGATTATTAAAGTTAGTTTTTAGTCTCTACCCTTTACTAATCCCTTTATATGAGTCTTGAGGACACTATTTTTTCTTAAATGATTTGCAGCCATTATCGGCGTCCTGCAGAAGTTCTTCGTTTGTGATCTACTAGTCTAAAGCCGGTCATGCACTCTAGATGTCAGGTGAACCATCGTTCCTCCCCTCCTCCATGTACATGAACGCTCGGTCGGGTGTGTATGTGTCTTCAATAGGGGAAAGTCGCTGCCAAACTCCTCTGATAGTGACTTATCTACTAACAAAAGGATCAAGCATGTTGAAATTCCACAGCCCGATCCTTCTCTCTCCTGACATCTGACGTCCGGGGAGAGTTGGGAAGTCGCCATATACATTAGAAAGTCAGCAGGTCCAGGTGACTTACATCTAATGTGTATGACCAGCTTAGCACCCTGGTGGAGTGATGACCGGCAGTAACATACACCTGGTACGACTGCCCATCCTCCGCACTACAGATGAGCGGCATGTCACAGAATATGATTGTGTTGTTCCTCCCCAGAAATGTGCCCAGATGTGTAAAGTAATGGCCCCCACATCACAGATCTCCAGCAGCTGATCTCAATGTCTGTGGGGGGCTGATATTAACCCCTTCCATCATTGCTCCTTACATGTTCTACAAGGACAGAAGATTAAAGGGAATGTGTTGTGAATTAAACCTTTTTTTTTAAGTGTCGTTACTTATTTCTATTATATTTTTTTACGTTTTTTGCTGTATTTTTTTTTTCTTCCATATGGTGGAAAGTATTAAAAATCAAATAATAATTTGACATGTTTTCCTATGTTGACCACCAGGGGGGAGCACTTCCCAGAATTACAGCAAGGCGAATAAGGCAAAGCAACCTGACTCACAGCTGCTGTAAATGTGGGAGGGAATCTCACCCCCCCTCCCACAAGCCAGGAAAAGGTGTCTTCAAGGGAATGTGTTGCAAGAAAAACATGTTTTTTTTTAAAAAATTAACATTTAGTGTGTCGGTGATTAAACATTGTTCAAATTTTTTTTATTTTTTTCACGAGTCAGGAAATATTATAAATTAATTCTAATTTATAATACTACCCATTTTTGGTCACTAGATGGAGCTGTCCCCAAAATTGCAGCTTTGCAAAATTGGGTAAAAAGCTCTCGCTCTAGTGAGCTCTCAGCATCCCCCCCTCCTTTATCCTGGCTAGTGCCGGGATAAACGAGGGGTTTGAACGGTGTAACCTCCTACACTGTGTGTCGCCATTTTTTGAGCTAACACACAGTGTAGTAGGTTTACATACAGTAGTAAACACACACAAACACGAACATACATTGAAATCTCTTACCTGCTCCTGCCGCCGCGGCTCCCTCCGGCCCGTCCGCTCCGTTTGCTGCAGCTGGGCCAAGTGCACAAATCCGGAAGCCGCGACCGGAAGTAGTAATATTACTGTCCGGCCGCGACTTCCGGTCCACAGGAAAATGGCGCCAGACGGCGCCAATTTCGAATTGGACTGTGTGGGAGCGGCGCATTACCCCTCCTACTGGAGTGTGAGAGGTTCATTAGTCATATCCCCAAACACACTCCACTAGGAGGGGTAATGGTGGTCACCCAGCTTTCCCAGACCCCTGAACGATAAATCTCTCTAGCTGTGCTGAGACTGAGAGGTTCATTAGTCACATTCCCAAACAGTGTCAGCACAACTAGAGAGATTTACCGTTCAGGGGTCTGGGAGAGCTGGGTGACCACCATTACCCCTCCTACTGGAGTGTGAGAGGTTCATTAGTCACATTCCCAAACAGTCTCAGCACAACTAGAGATTTATCGTTCAGGGCTCTCCCTGTACAGTTGCATCATGTGTCCTTCATACGGTGGGGGGGGGCCCGTCGGGGGTCACGAGAGCGGGGGTCTGTGAGATAGAGAGTGGGACAGACAGAGACAAACATCTTACCTGCAGTGCAGCTGGTCTTCAGTATGGTGCCTGCTATCTCCCTGCAAACAGCTGCTCTGCTCTGTGTGACTCTGACCTGCGTTCATTGACTCATTCATTCTGACCTGCGTTCATTGACCTGCGTTCATTGACTCCTATGCACTGTCGCTGCCGTATTCCATCTCTGTATGTGTCGTTAATCGACGCATACAGAGATGAAAAACAAAATGGCAGCCCCCATAGTGAAGAAAAAGTTAGAAAAAAGAAAAACACAAACTCACAAATAAATACAATTTATTTTAACAACATACTAAAAGCAATATTATATAAAAAAAAAAAAAAAGACGTGGTACACACTATGCAGTCAGTGTTTGATATGAGGTGTGAGGTTCTGCAGCAGCTGAGGTGACATTGCTGACATCTGACAAGACGTGGTGCACACTATGCAGTCAGTGTTTGATATGAACTGAGAGGTTCTGCAGCAGCTGAGGTGACATTATATATAGGGAACATGCAGTGTGATCTCTTATCACCATGTTATAGCGCAGGTGGAGCGGAGCAGAGTGATACATTGTTTTATGGGATAAGATTCACTATAAACTTGTATTTTACTCATTTAACCCCTTCCTGCACAGGACCTACCGCTCAGGAGTTGTTCACGTGACATAGGGAAGACCTGACACCTGCTGCAAAGGCCGGAGACCGGAGAGAACTGCGATTACAGCCATTTCACCCCTTTGATGCTGCAGTCAATAGTGACTGAGGTACCTAAGTGTTTGGGAGGGGGCTCCTCTGTGAGATCGTCCGAACCTCGAGATTGTGGAGTAATGATGAGTTGTCAATTTCAATTGTGTAGAGAAAAACAAAACCTAAAATATCATCATTTATAAGTCCGGTCATTATTTTTGAAGTGATAAAAACTTCCCCTTACAAAGCGTTTTATTCTGGATGTTTTTGAACTATAAACTATTAACTATTTCACTGATAAATGATGATATTTTACGACTTCTTTCAGAATGAAGTATAAGGAGCTCAGAAACATTATTGTAAAGTGTCTTCCAATTTGCGGTCAGGACTGGATGACATTATTCGGGATGGTGTACGAGTTATTCCGGAGAGACCCCAACACGAGGACAACGTCTCCCCCCGAGTTTATGTGAGAGTGAAATACGGAGTCAGACTTGTCTCTCCACTGAAGGTTATTTCCACCGTGGTCATAAAAAGCCGATCCTGGAATTATAACAAAGCTACAAATAGTTCTTGGTCTTGTACAGATAACGGGGTGTCACTATTAAGACAGATATAGATTATACACATCACGTCATTTATCTCATCCGCTCTCTACAATGTCAGGTTCAATATGTCAGTCGTACAACATTAATGGTGCGAATACAGAAACCTCTTCTAGATACTAACAAGAAAGACGCCAGAAATCCATCAGTCATGTCCAAAGGCGGCCATCCCCATGACAACACTGAACGTCATGGTGCGGGGGGAGAAGTATGGAGCAGGTTTACAGGCTGAGCCCGCTCCACACGCTGCGGGTGTATTACAGCCGACATCTCGCACTGACGGCCAGGATCAGAGAGAACGCCGATCCCGGATATTTAACTACTTAGATGCTGCGGTGAAGAGTCACTGCAGAATCTAAGCTTCTAGAAGAGGGGGGGGGTGTTAGTCTCTGACAGCTCATCGGCCCCTCGCAATGCAATCACGGGTATGAATGGTTGTCATGGCAGCCTGCGGGGGGTAATGTAGGTTCGCCATTTTTCTGCTCCTATTAACCCCTTAATCTTAATCACGATATACTGCGATACATTAGTATTACAGTGTATTGCACCAGCGATCTAATCCGCACTAGTTCACGTCCCCCAGGGGAGTAATAAAAAAAGTTCAAAGAATAACAAACCCTTTTTTCTCTAAAGTGATGAAATAAAATGATAAACATAACTGGGATCACCACATCCGTAAAAGTCAAAACCATTACAGTATAACATTATTTATCCCGCACGGTGAACGCCGTAAAAAAAAATATGTTAATTGCTGTTTTTTGGTCTCCTTAGCGCTAAAAAAAAAGTAAAATAAAGTAAAACGTAGTAAAAAGTGATCAAAAACTACAACCCGCCTCACAAAAAATAATCCCCAACACCGCTCCATCAACGAAAAAAATTTAAAAAGTTGGGAAAGGAGGGAAAACCGAAAACTAAACCGTCCTGGTGGTTAAGGGGTTATGGAGTGTGGATTATAAACACGCAGGATATCGGATTTATACCGCGGATTCGCGGCGCATTTGTTGCAGAATTTCCTCTTTAAAGGAACAGTGTCATCACAAATTATTTTTTATATGTTAAAGATGTTAGTGCTTTATTAAAAACGTTTATATTTATTTGTGTGTTTGTGTTTTACTTTTTCTTATTTTTACACTTTTTCTTCCCTATGGGGGCTGCCATTTTTTGTTCCATTTCTGTATGTGTCGATTAACGACACATACAGACATGGAATACGGCAGCCACAGTCCCATAGGGACTGCGAACGGCTCCCGTCCCATTCACTTGTGTGTACGGCGTCTGTGTGGGAACTGCGCATGCGCCGCTCCCACACAGTCCAATTTGAAATTGGCGCCGTCCGGCGCCATTTTCCTGTGGACCGGAAGTCGCGGCCGGACAGTAAGATTACTACTTCCGGTCGCGGCTTCCGGACTTGTGCACTTGCACCAGCGGCAGCAGACGGAGCGGACGTGCCGGAGGGAGCCGCGGCGGCAGGAGCAGGTAAGAGATTTAAATGTATGTTCCGTGTTTGTGTGTGTTTACTACTGTATGTAAACCTACTACACTGTGTGTTAGCTCAAAAAATGGCGACACACAGTGTAGGAGGTTACACCGTTCAAACCCCTCGTTTATCCCGGCACTAGCCAGGATAAAGGAGGGGGGGATGCTGAGAGCTCACTAGAGCGAGGGCTTTTCACCCAATGTTGCAATGCTGCAATTTTGGGAATAGCTCCATCTAGTGACCAGAAATGGGTAATATTATAAATTAGAATTAATTTATAATATTTCCTGACTAGTGAAAAAAAAATAAAAAATTTGAACAATGTTTAATCACCCACACACTACGTTTAATTTTTTAAAAAAAAACATGTTTTTCTGGCAACACATTGCCTTTAAAGAGGCTCTGTCACCAGATTCTCAAATCCCTATCTCCTATTGCATGTGATCGGCGCTGCAATGTAGATAACAGGAACGTTTTTTGTTTTTTTTTAAAAACGGTCATTTTTGGCCAAGTTATGAGCTATTTTATATATATGCAAATGAGGCTTGAAATGGACAACTGGGCGTTTTTTTTCGTTATGTCCAACTGGGCGTGTATTGTGTTTTTAACTGGGCGTGTTTACGTGTATGACGCTGACCAATCAGTGACCAGTCAGCGTCATACACTCCTCTCCATTCATTTACACAGCTGCACAGCGTTCTTACTAGAACGATGTGCAGCCACATACACAAGTGTCCTGATAATGAATACACATGACCTCCAGCCTGGACGTCATGTGTATTCAGAATCCTGACACTTCTGACTCTTTCCTGTGAGATTTCCAGCAAAATCTCATTTACCTCCGTAATCTCGCGAGATTTCGTTATCCTTGTTGGAATCTCAGAGAAAAGATTCAGAAGTGTCAGGATTCTGAATACACATGACGTCCAGGCTGGAGGTCATGTGTATTCATTATCAGGACACTGTAGTAACGTTAATCTCTGTGTATGTGGCTGCACATCGCTGCTGTGTAAATGAATGGAGAGGAGTGTGTGACGCTGACTGGTCACTGATTGGTCAGCGTCATACACTTAAACACGCCCAGTTAAAAACACAATACACGCCCAGTTGGACATAACGAAAAAAAAACGCCCAGTTGTCCATTTCAAGCCTCATTTGCATATATATATAAAATAGCTCATAACTTGGCCAAAAATTAACGTTTTAAAAAAAAAACTAAAAACTTTACTGTTATCTACATTGCAGCGCCGATCCCATGCAATTGGAGATAGGGGTTTGAGAATCTGGTGACAGAGCATCTTTAAGTTCAATAGGAAAGTCAAGTTCCGCAACAACCGCCATTGTTCCCAGAATCCTCTGCGGCTCCACCGCGTGTTCTCAGCAACGCTGCAGGTTACACATATATAAAAAAGAAGGCATCATGTGACCCCCTGCAGCCAATCACAGGCTGGAGAGGTCACATGTCATTATAGGGGTCATCTGGACACAGCCGGAAGAGCAGGGACATGTTGCTATGGTAACTCTCGGAGAGGGGAGGATCGGCCTTGTTGTATTTCTGTAGTAGATATTCGGGGGGATTATACGTCCACCATTTGGGGTGAATATTCGGGGTGATTTCCTTGCGTGTTGTGGGTCGTATTCGCTACGTGTGAACATTCCCTTAACCCCTTTGCGCTATTTCACGTACAGTTACGTCATGGGATATGGCCTTTTCCCGCATCTCCACGTAACTGTACGTGAAACAGATGGAGCTGGCTCAGGAGCTGAGCCAGCGACATCACCGCCGGGTGACAGCTGTATGTTACAGCTGGCACCCTGAGGTATCGGCCAGGACCGGAGCTAGCCTCCGATCCGACCGATTAACCCCTCACATGCTGCGTTCAATAGAGATCGCAGCATGTGAGGAGTTTATAGCCACCGGCACCCCAGCAACGTGATCGCTGGGTTACCGGTGGCTGCAAAGGCGATCGGAGGGCTAATACTTACCTCCCGGTCCGCCAGTAACGGAATTCTCCTATGCCCCGTCGTCGGCGGGGCCCAGGAGGCTTCCGGTACCATCGGCAAGATGGCGCCGCCTCAGCTTCCGGCTCAGAAGCTGAGCCGGCGTCATCAGCAGTGAGTGTCCGCTGTATGTTACAGCGGACACCCCGATCTATCGCCAGGAACCGGAGCTAGCTCCGATTCCTGGCATTAACCCCTTCGATGCAGCGATCCATTGTGATCACTGCATCCTAGAGGTTTGTAGAAAATCGGCAGCCTTGCCATGCGATGGCAAGGCTGGCGACTGCTACTATGGCAACAGGAGCCCTAACAATGGACTCCTGTCTGCCATTACATAAGCTGATTAGGCCCCGCCCAGAGGCGGAGCCTGATCGGCTTGCTGTCAGTCAACAACTGACAGTTCCAATACATTGCACTACATAGGTAGTGCAATGTATTAGAACATCAAACAAACAAACAGTTGGACATTCAAGTCCCCTAGTGGGACTAAAGAAAAGTGTAAAAAAAAAGTGTAAAAAAAGTAAAAATAAAAGTTGTAAAAAATACAATAAAAGTTTCAAATAATAACACAAAACACAATCGCCCTTTTTCCCTTATCAAGTCATTTATTATAGAAAAAAATAATAAAGCCATACATATTTGGTATCGCTGCGACCGTAACGACCTGAACTATAAAAATATGATGTTATTTATTCCGCACAGTGAACGCCGTAAAAAAAAAAACAACTCAAAAACACTGCCATAATTACTGTTTTTTTGGTCACTGTCTTCCAAAAATGTAAATAAAAAGTGATCAAAAAGTTGCATGTACCAAAAATGGTACCTATAAAATCTATACCTCGTCTCGCAAAAAAACAAGCCCTCACACAGCTCCATCGATGAAAAAATTTAAAAGTTATGGCTCTCACAACTTGGCGACAGAAAAAATACATTCTCTTTACAAAAGTAATTTTATTGTGCAAAAAGTTATAAAAAAGTTCTATAAATTAGGTATCGCCGGAATCGGACTGACCCGCAGAATGAAGGTAACATGTAGTTTATAATGCGTGGTGAACGCTGTATAAAAAAAAAAAACAACTAAAAAACAAAGGCAGAATTGCAGTTTTTTGGTCACCTTGCCTCCCAAAAAAAGGATAACAAGTGATCAAAAAGTCGCATGTACCTCAAAATGGTGCCAATAAAAGCTACAGCTCGTCCCGTAAAAAAAAAAGAACCCTCATACCGCTACGTCTATGAAAAAATAAAATTAGTTAAGGCTCCAATAAGTCAGGAGAGAAAAATATGCAGGTGTGCCGGCCCGAGGGGAAGGTTTCTTCTGTTTCAAAAGGCGATGTATCAAGGCACTAAAATTAGGGAACCAGGAAGGGGAGGGCTCAAACCATCTGACTATGCCCCTTATGTACTCTGCCGAGCTCACATATGCCCCACATTATAAACGGAAACAACAGTGATACTCCAAACAAAACTATTACCAAGCAAATTCCACGCTCCAAAACCCAAATGGCGCTCCCACCCATCTGAGCCCTACAGCGGCCCAAACAGCAGTTTACTTTCACATATATGGCATCACCATACCCGGGAGAACCCTTTTAACAATTTTTGGGTGTGTGTCCCCAGTGGCACAAGCTGGGCACGACATATTTGACACTGAATTGGCATATCTAGGGAAAAATTTTAATTTGTACCTTCCGCAGCGCAATCATTTATGGAAAAGACCTGTGGGGTGAAAATGCTCACTACACCTCTTAATAAATGCCTTGAGGGGTGCAGTTTCCAAAATTGGGTCACTTCTCAGGGGTTTCTTTTATTATTTCACATCAGAGCCTCCGCAATTGTGAACCAATACTTTATATGTCGCCAAATTAGGCCTCAATTTGACATGGTACTCTTTCACTCCTGAGCCCTGTCAAATGTCCAGGCAACAGATTAGGGCCACACGTAGGGTGCTTCTAAAACCGGGAAACACCGCATAAAAATTGAGAGCTGTCTTGTTATGGTGGCACAAGCCGGGCACCACATATCCGCATATCTATGGAAAAATCCCATTTTCATTCTCCCACATCGTGTGCACACGAATTTCTGCAAAACACCTGTGGTGTTAACATGCTCACTACACCCCTAGGTGAATACCTTGAGGGTGTTGTTTCCAAAATGGGGTCACTTCTGGGGGGGATCCACTGTTTTGGTTCCACAGGGACTTTGCAAATGCAACATAGCAACCAGAAACCAAATGCAGCAAAATCTGTACACCAAAAGCAAATGGCGCTCCTTCCCTTCTGAGCCCTGCCGTGTGCCCAAACAGCATTTTATGACCACGTGTGGGGCATTGCCGCACTCCAGAGAAGTTGCTTTACAAATGTTGGGGTTCTTTTTATCCTTTATTTGTTGAGAAAATTAAAAATTTGGAGCTAAAGCTACGTCTTATTGAAGAAAAAGGATTTTTTCTATTTTCACTGCCCAATTCTAATAAAATCTATGAAACATCTGTGGGGGCAAAATGCTCACTACACCCCTAGATGGATTCTTCAAGGGGTGTAGTTTTCTCAATGGAGTCACTTTTTTGACGTTTCCACTGTTTTGTCCCCTCAGGGGCTTTGTAAATGTGACATGGCCTCCGCAAACCATTCCTGCTAAATTTGAGCTCCAAAAGCCAAATAGCGCTCTTTCCCTTCTAAGCCCTGCCGTGTGTCCAAACAGCCGTTTATTACCACATGTGGGGTATTGTTTTACTCGGGAGAAATTGCTTTACAGATGTTGCAGAGCTTTTTCTCCTTTAGTCCTCGTGGAAATTAGAAAAAATTAGCTAAACCTACATTTTCTTTGAAAGAATGACGATTTTCATTTTCACGGCCTAATTGCAATAATTTCTGCAATAAACCTGCGGGGTCAAAATGCTCACTATACCCCTAGTTAATTTCCACAATGGGTGTAGTTTCCCAAATGGGGTCACTTTTGGGGGATTTCCACTGTTTTGGCACCGAAAGAGCCCTTCAAACCTGACATGGTGCCTAAAATATTTTCTAATAAAAAGGTGGCCCAAAATCCTCTAGGTGCTCCTTTGCTTCTGAGGCCGGTGCTTCAGTCCAGTAGCGCACTAGAGCCACATGTGGGATATTTCTAAAAACTGCAGAATCTGGGCTATAAATATTGAGTTGCGTTTCTCTGGTAAAAACTTCTGTGTTACAAAAAAAATGGATTCAAAATGAATTTCTGCAAAAAAAAAAATTAAATTTGAAAATTTCACCTCTACGTTGCTTTAATTCCTGTGAAACGTTTAAAGGGTTAAGAAACTTTCTAATTGCTGTTTTGAATACTTTGAGGGGTGAAGTTTTTAAAATGGGGTGACTTTTTGGGGGTTTCTAGTATATAAGGCCCTCAAAGCCACTTCACAACTGAACTGGCCCCTGTAAAAATAGGTTTTTGAAATTTTCTTGAAAATATGAGAAATTGCTGTTTATGTTCTAAGCCTTGTGACGTCATAGAAAAATAAGAGGATGTTCAAAAAACGATGCCAATCTAAAGTAGACATATGGGAAATGTGAACTAGTAACTATTTTGTGTAGTATAACCGTCTGTTTTACAAGCAGATGCATTTCCATTTAGAAAAATGCTAATTTTTGCAATTTTTCACAAAATTTTGGTGTTTTTCACTGGTAAATATTGAATTTATCGACCACATTTTTCCACTAACATAAAGTCCAATGTGTCACGTGAAAACAATCTCAGAATCGCTTGGATAGGTAAAAGCATTCCGGAGTTATTACCACATAAAGTGACACGTCAGATTTGAAAAAATGGGGCTGATCCTGAAGGCCAAAATGAGCTCGGTCCTGAAGGGGTTAAACCGCACGGTGAACGACATGAACAAGACATGTATAAGGATATGTGCACACACAGGACAGAACGTATTTCGGCCGCAAGTCCCGGACCGAACACAGTGCAGGGAGCCGGGCTCCTAGCATCATAGTTATGTACGACGCTAGGAGTCCCTGTCTCGCTGCAGGACAACTGTCCCGTACTGTAATCATGTTTTCAGTACGGGACAGTAGTTCCACGGAGAGGCAGGGACTCCTAGCTTCATACATAACTATGATGCTAGGAGCCCGGCTCCCTGCACTGTCTTCGGTCCACTACTTGAGGCCGAAATACGTCCATCAATTAGTGTGTGTGCACATACCCTAAAAGTCAGTGAATAAGTTGTATGTAGCGAATATTATGTCATTACAAAACACAAAACATCCGAAATAACGACTTACCCCAAAGAGGCCGGCACTGGAGGGGTTACATCCCGGCTAGGAGTCCAGTGGGCGGGGTCACTCAATGATTGACGGCTCTCTGTATACACACTCATACAGGGGTGACTGATAACAGAGAGAACACCCGACCAGCGCTGCTCTCTACCTCATACACGGCAATACCTGAAGGACCTGTGATGACGTCACCACCACGTGACCGCAGCGGAAGGGGCGGAGCTTATCAGTGGGGAGGAGAGAGGCGGTGGATGGGGAACCTGGGACGATGATCACGTGACCGCGGCGGGAGGGGCGGAGCTTATTAGAGAAGAGAGAGGCGGTGATCACGTGACCGCGGCATTAAAGGTAGGAGATTTGAAGTGGGAATAATGAGCGATGGACGGAGGATCTGTGAAGACGGATCACATGACATCAGGGGCGGATCTCTGTGAGGGAGCGGGGCTCATGCGCTGTGCAAAGTTGATGATCACGTGACCTGAGGGGCGGAGTTCTATGCCCTCCCTCCCCGGTCACATGGTGGTGACGTCATCACAGGTCCTGTTTCCGTGTATGGGGTGGAGCAGCGCCGGGCGGGTGTACATGATTCCGCTCACCGCTGTTGTTTAGTGTTCTCTCTGTTGTCAGTCGGGAGATTTCCCATGATGCAGTAGTAAGGTAAGGTTACATGAGGTCGTTTCTGTGCGGTTTTGGTGCGTTTTTGTCCAGCACAGTGTTAGTGATTATTATTATTTATTATTAGCGCTGTAAATATAAAATACAGGAGGTTTATCCCCTTGGTGACATCAGATCTATAGTATTATGTTGGACGTGCGCCGTCACACTAGAAGGAGCGGAGCCGGCACCGTACACGACTTCTGACCGCCGCCTGCAACCGCCGAGACCGGAGACAGCGCAATCCCGGCCGTGTAACCCCTCAGATGCCGTGATTAATAGCGACGGCGGCTTCTGATCAGTTAGAATAGCGGCTTCCTCTGTCCTCCGAAGAAAGTGCGCGATGCCGACCGGTCACCAGAGTAAGACATTGTAAGAGGGTTTTTTGTTTGTTTTTTTACAATAAATGATGTAAATATTAATAATAAGTAACGGAATCGCCGCATCCGTTATTATCCAAATGATTAACTATCAAGTTCTAACCGGCAGAAATAATTCACATGTGAACGTCGCTGTTTATGGTCCCCGCGATTCTCCAACATAGGGAATAAAAAGTCCCCAAAATGTCACCCACAAAATCTACATCTCACCCCACAAACCCCCCCCCCCCACACCGCGCAATCACCGGAAATATAACCCCCCCCCACACCACGCAATCACCGGAAATATAACCCCCCCCACCACACCGCGCAATCACCGGAAATATAAACCCCCTCACACACCGCGCAATCACCGGAAATATAAAACCCCCCCCCCCCCAACACCGCGCAATCACCGGAAATATAAACCCCCCCCCACACCGCGCGATCACCGGAAATATAACCCCCCCCTCACACCGCGCAATCACCGGAAATATAAACC
This sequence comes from Rhinoderma darwinii, assembly GCF_050947455.1. Classification (NCBI taxonomy): domain Eukaryota; kingdom Metazoa; phylum Chordata; class Amphibia; order Anura; family Rhinodermatidae; genus Rhinoderma; species Rhinoderma darwinii. The sequence goes on from NC_134687.1 coordinate 660,532,061, forward strand.
CCCCCCCACACCACGCAATCACCGGAAATATAAACCCCTCACACCGCGCAATCACCGGAAATATAAACCCCCCCCCCACACCGCGCGATCACCGGAAATATAACCCCCCCCTCACACCGCGCAATCACCGGAAATATAAACCCCCTCACACACCGCGCAATCACCGGAAATATAAACCCCCCCCCACACCGCGCGATCACCGGAAATATAACCCCCCCCTCACACCGCGCAATCACCGGAAATATAAACCCCCCCCCCACACCACGCAATCACCGGAAATATAAACCCCTCGCACCGCGCAATCACCGGAAATATAAACCCCTCA